>NC_091305.1:35294849-35582349 GCF_038502225.1 Cherax quadricarinatus
GGCATAGGAGAAGAAATACTTTGGGTTTCTTTCGATTTCATTTATAGCTTTTAGTTCTTCCCGCGATTCCTGACTCCTAAAGGATTCTTTTAGCTTAAGTTCGATGCTTGCTATTTCTCTGACCAGTGTCTCCCTGCGCATTTCAGATATATTGACCTCTTTTAGCCGCTCTGTTATTCTTTTCCGTCGCCTGTAAAGGGAGCGCCTGTCTCTTTCTATTTTACATCTACTCCTCCTTTTTCTTAGAGGAATAAGCCTTGTGCATACATCGAGTGCCACCGAGTTAATCTGTTCTAGGCATAAGTTTGGGTCTGTGTTGCTTAGTATATCTTCCCAGCTTATATCGGTTAGGACTTGGTTTACTTGGTCCCACTTTATGTTTTTGTTATTGAAGTTGAATTTGGTGAATGCTCCCTCGTGACTAGTCTCATTTTGTCGGTCTGGGGCTCCTCGCATACATGTCTGAACCTCAATTATGTTGTGATCTGAGTATATTGTTTTTGATATGGTGACATTTCTTATCAGATCATCATTGTTAGTGAATATGAGGTCTAGTGTATTCTCCAGTCTAGTAGGCTCTATTATTTGCTGGTTTAAATTGAATTTTGTGCAGAGATTTAAAAGCTCGTGTGAGTGTGAGTTTTCATCAGAGCTGCCTCCTGGTGTTATTACTGCAACAATATTATTTGCTATATTCCTCCATTTTAGGTGCCTTAAGTTGAAATCCCCCAGGAGCAAGATGTTGGGTGCAGGAGCTGGAAGATTTTCCAGACAGTGGTCAATTTTTAACAGCTGTTCCTGGAATTGCTGGGATGTTGCATCCGGAGGCTTGTAGACTACCACAATGACTAGGTTTTGGTTCTCGACCTTTACTGCTAAAACTTCCACTACGTCATTTGAGGCATTAAGCAGTTCTGTGCAAACAAGTGACTCTGCAATGTACAGGCCAACCCCCCCCCCTTTTGCCTGTTCACTCTGTCACATCTGTATAGGTTGTAACCTGGGATCCATATTTCATTGTCCAAGTGATCCTTTATGTGGGTCTCAGTGAAAGCCGTGAACATTGCCTTTGCCTCTGCAAGCAGTCCACGGATGAAAGGTATTTTGTTGTTTGTTGCTGGCTTTAGACCCTGTATATTTGCAAAGAAGAATGTTATCGGACTGGTGGTATTGTTGGTACTGGGGGGGGGATTTTTTTTCCGGCATTAGTATCTGTACCTTTCAGTACATAATAAACCCACACGTAATTCCACACACAATTACACACAAAATTACACACTCACACACACACACACACACACACACACACACATATCCAGACACACATACACTCCCCCCTCACCACCGACATCTCACTACTTTCCCTGATCCATCCCCTCCCTCGACCACCCTCCCCTCCCCCGTTCACCCCAAACCCTCCCCACCCCTCCCCACTCAGCTCCCAAATAGCCACAGTTCCTCCACTACTTCCCCCCCCACACTCTGACATACACACTACTAACCTAACATACAGAACTACATAGGTTTCCCACTCTGAGGCAATCAGGATAAAACAAAAATGGGTTGCCAGAGAGCAAGAAGAAAAACCAAGGGACAGGAGGAGGAAAATGCAAAGGAAGATTGGGCAGCAGAGCTTATAAAAAGGGATCATGAATGGGAAAAGAAACTAGAAGAACTTAGCATGAGAATGGAAGAAAGGATAGATATGGAAAGCAGGAAGTGGGAGGTGCATGTCAAAGCAGCAGAAGCTAGGATACAGAGTTTAGAAGAGGAATTGAAAAATCTGAAACAGCCTAAAGAACTAAAGAACATTTTGGGATTGACAACAGAGACTGCTACCTCAGCCACAAATAAGGGGACTGTAGGGAAAGAAGGGGCACAACTGCATGGAGATGCTCTATCAGAGGAGACTGTAGCAAATGAAAGAGCTAAGCTTTATGTGGAGGCCCTAACAGACAACAACAGAGCCCAAGGAAAGCCGAGAAGGGAAAATGACAGGCCACTGAGCCCAAGTACATTAGCCAGTGAAACTGATGAAAGGAAAACTGCAGTGGAGGAAACCAAATTAAATGAGGGGATACACAGGGATATGCAGTGGGAGAATGAAAGGGTGAGGTCAGTCTTTGTGTATGGGCTCCAGGAAGTCGAAGGGGAAACATATGAAGCAAGAAAACAAAGGGAAAGAAAAGCAATTGAAAGCATCATGAAAGCAATAGGAGAAGACGATATGACCCAGCTGGAAAATTTTCGGAGAATAGGGGGGTTTGTAAAAAAAAGAACCCGGCCAGTGAGAGTGACCTTCAAGGCAGAAGCGACTCGGACCAGGATACTGCAGGAGAAAGCACGATTAAGGGACATGACGGCATACAGGAGGGTGTATCTCGACCGCGACAGAACACAAGAAGAAAGGAAGAAACTGAGAGAGATGGTACAAAGGCGAAAGGAGGAAAGAGAGGGGATGGAGAAGACAGACAGGAGATCCCAGACCCAGGAAGAAGATCTAATACAGCCTCCCTCACAACTTTCTATAGAAGCCTCCCAACCAGGTCAACCCCAGTGCAACCAAACACTCTAAATCAAAACACCCATGCCACATCCAATGCCCCCACCCACTACATTACAAACTTCACCCCCACAGCAACAACCCATAGTTCCTTACCAGGTCTCCCACTTCCCCAACCCCAATATACTTCCCAGACCACAGTCTTAGAAAAGAAGTTGAAGGTGTGGTATACAAATGCAGATGGAATAACAAACAAGTATGAGGAGTGGCACGAAAGAATCAAAGAGACATCCCCAGACATAATAGCACTCACAGAAACAAAACTCACCAGAATAATAACAGATTCAATCTTTCCATCCGGATATCAAATCTTCAGGAAAGACAGAGGGAGGAGAGGGGGAGGAGGAGTTGCACTGCTCATTAAAAACCAGTGGGGTTTTGAGAAAATGGAAGGAATGGATGGCATGGGCGAAAGGGACTACTTAGTAGGAACAATCCAGTCTGAGGGACATAAGGTGATAATTGCAGTAATGTACAACCCACCACAGAACTGCAGGAGGCCAAGAGAAGAATACGATGAGAGCAACAGAGCAATGATCAACACACTAGCCGAGGTGGCCAGGAGAGCACACATGGGGGGAGCAAAGTTACTAGTTATGGGTGATTTCAATCACAAGGAGATTGACTGGGAAAACCTGGAGCCCCATGGGGGTCCCGAAACATGGAGATCCAAGATGATGGATGTGGTACTGGAGAACCTCATGCATCAACATGTTAGAGACACTACCAGAGAGAGAGGAGAGGATGAACCAGCAAGGTTGGACCTTGTATTCACCATGAGTAGTTCGGACATCGAGGGTATCATGTATGAAAGGCCCCTGGGAGCTAGTGATCATGTGGTTCTGTGCTTCGACTACATAGTTGAGCTCCAAGTGGAGAGAGTAGCAGGAATAGGCTGGGAAAAACCAAACTACAAAAGGGGGAACTACTCAGGCATGAGGAACTTCCTTCAAGACATTCAGTGGGAGAGGGAACTGACAGGAAAACCAGTACAAGAAATGATGGATTATGTAGCAACAAAATGCAAGGAGGCAGAGGAGAGGTTTGTTCCCAAGGGAAACAGAAATAATGGGAAGAACAAAACGAGTCCTTGGTTCACCCAAAGGTGTAGGGAGGCAAAAACTAGGTGTACTAGAGAATGGAAAAGGTACAGAAGACAGAGAACTCAGGAAAATAAAGAAATCAGCCGAAGAGCCAGAAACGAATATGCACAGATAAGAAGGGAGGCTCAGAGACAATATGAAAATGACATAGCATCAAAAGTAAAGACTGACCCGAAGCTGTTGTACAGCCACATCAGGAGGAAAACAACAGTCAAGGACCAGGTAATCAGACTGAGGAAGGGTGATGGGGAATTCACAAGAAACGACCGAGAGGTATGTCAGGAGCTCAACACAAGATTTAAAGAGGTATTTACAGTGGAAACCAGTAGGACTCCAAGAAATCAGAACAGGGGGGCACACCAGCAAGTGCTGGATGAGGTACATATAACCAAGGAGGAGGTGATGAAGCTGCTATGCGAACTTGACACCTCAAAGGCGGTGGGACCAGACAACATCTCTCCATGGGTCCTTAAAGAGGGAGCAGAGATATTGTGTGAGCCATTAACAAAGATCTTCAACACATCATTTGAAACTGGGCAACTCCCTGAGGTATGGAAAATGGCAAATGTAGTCCCAATTTTTAAAAAGGGAGACAGACATGAGGCACTAAACTACAGACCTGTATCACTAACGTGTATAGTATGCAAGGTCATGGAGAAGATCATCAGGAGGAGAGTGGTGGGGCACCTGGAAAGAAACAAGTGTATAATTGACAACCAGCACGGTTTCAGGGAAGGAAAATCCTGTGTCACAAACCTACTAGAGTTTTATGACAAGGTGACAGAAGTAAGACAAGAGAGAGAGGGGTGGATCGACTGCGTATTTTTGGACTGCAAGAAGGCTTTCAACACAGTTCCTCACAAGAGGTTACTGCAAAAGCTAGAGGACCAGGCACACATAACAGGAAAGGCACTGCGCTGGATCAGAGAATATCTGACAGGGAGGCAACAACGAGTCATGGTACGCGACGAGGTGTCAGAGTGGGCGCCTGTGACAAGCGGGGTTCCACAGGGGTCAGTCCTAGGACCAGTGCTGTTCTTGGTATACGTGAACGACATAACGGAAGGGATAGACTCAGAAGTGTCCTTGTTTGCAGACGATGTGAAGTTAATGAGAAGAATCGAATCGGACGAGGATCAGGCAGGACTACAAAGAGATCTGGACAGGCTACAAGCCTGGTCCAGCAACTGGCTCCTTGAATTTAACCCTGCCAAATGCAAAGTCATGAAGATTGGGGAAGGGCAAAGAAGACCGCAGACACAATATAGTTTAGATGGCCAAAGACTGCAAACCTCACTCAAGGAAAAAGATCTGGGGGTGAGTATAACACCGAGCATATCTCCTGAGGCGCACATCAATCAGATAACTGCTGCAGCATACGGGCGCCTGGCAAACCTACGGATAGCGTTCCGATACCTCAGTAAGGATTCGTTTAAGACTCTGTACACCATCTACGTCAGGCCCATACTGGAGTATGCAGCACCAGTTTGGAATCCACACCTAGTCAAGCACGTCAAGAAATTAGAGAAAGTGCAAAGGTTTGCAACAAGACTAGTCCCAGAGCTACGGGGATTGTCCTATGAAGAAAGGTTGAGGGAAATCGGCCTGACGACACTGGAGGCCAGGAGGGTCAGGGGAGACATGATAACGACATATAAAATACTGCGCGGAATAGACGAGGTGGACAAAGACGGGATGTTCCAGAGATGGGACACAGACACAAGAGGTCACAGTTGGAAGTTGAAGACTCAGATGAATCAAAGGGATGTTAGGAAGTATTTCTTCAGTCATAGAGTAGTCAGGCCATGGAATAGCCTAGAAAGTGATGTTGTGGAGGCAGGAACCATACATAGTTTTAAGGCGAGGTATGATAGAGCTCATGGGGCAGGGAGAGAGAGGACCTAGTAGCAATCAGCGAAGAGGTGGGGCCAGGAGCTGTGACTCGACCCCTGCAACCACAAATAGGTGAGTACAAATAGGTGAGTACACACACACACACACACACACACATGCACATATGTGGTAATGCTTTATTTACAGCTAGCAAAGTCAGGGTATTTCTCCAGAATGGTCTGTAATATACCACTGTGGATAAAATACTTAGCCATTTCTTGAACACTTCTGAGTGAGTTGTTTCTAAATTCATTAATTTTATCGCACTCCAGTACATAATGACGCAGGGTGTGACAATAATCCATCTGGCAAAGTTTACATTTCGTTTGGTCTACATCTGGTGGTGGTGATTTAACCTGCCAAAAATACTTGTAACCCAGCCGGAGCCGGCCGGTAGTGACATCCAAGAGTCTGCTTATTTTGTTGGATGCACCATAGACATGTGGCTCCTCCTGCATGATAGAATGATGATAGATGGACTCACTGGTGTCAATCTCCCTGAGCCTTAAGTCCATAAAATTCAGCTGAAGTTCTTTTCGTATTATTGTTCTCAAACTACTACATGACAAGCCAAGATTGTAATCTACTCCCTCTTTGAAAGCATACAGCTTAGCCAATTTATCAGTTCTATCATGCATCTGAAGACCAATGTGAGATGGAATCCACAGCATGTGCACTCTGACTCCACTGTCCACAATCCTACCATACCTGTGTCTGGCTTCTGACACAAGCATGCCACAATTTATGCTTAATGAGTTGAGAGCATTTATGGATGACAGAGAATCAGTTACAATTAAACTGTCAATCTTTGATACATAGATTCATTTCAGTGCAAGGAGTATGGCAAACAGTTCTGTCTGAAGGGTAGAGGCCCAATTATTGATGCGTGCTCCAATTTCTTTAAGAGAGCCATCACTCTGTACGACAACAGCAGCACTACCAGCTGCACCAGTGGATTGGTGAACAGAACCATCAACGTAAATAATTTGCGAGTGTGTGCTGTGTGACTAAGTTATCAATACAGCTTAAGGCCTCATGTTTGGCTTCAAGGCGAAGTTTTGGTTGTGATTTAAGAAGTAGTTTGGGGGGAAATGGAGGAATGGTAGTTTGGAATGGGGTAATATTCCATGGAGCGGAGAAGTGCCGCTGTTGCCTTACTTGACATAGATCATGTATCTGATTCATGCGGAGGTCGGTTCCAGTCTTTTCGATCCATCTGGAGGAGTGTTCACCAGTGCTGAGGAAAGTTTGGAGGGCTTCTGTGCAGGGGTTTGAATGAGCTTGCCTGAGCATATTAACCCCAATTAGGATATTTCTTTCAGTAACACGATCTCTGATGCTTGGAATATCAAGTTCTTTTTGCATATTTAAAATTTTGGCAGTACGAGGGCATCCTAGGATGATCCTCATTGCTTCGTTCTGCAGTTTTTCCAGCCCTCCAAGCTTCCAGTCCGACACAAGAGCAAGTAGTGGCGCAGCATAATCAACCAATGATCTAATATAAGCAAGATACATCATTTTCACAATTTTAACATTAGCACCATACCTGGGGTGAAGCCCTGCCACAACTCTAAGTGCTCTTAGTCGTTCTTTGTATTGGCGACAAAGTCTTGTTACAACAGGTCCAAGTAGTGGAACCTCAAAGCCTAGATACCTGTATCTGCTTACATATTCTAGAAGAGACCCATCATGCAATTGGATCTGACGAACTGTGCCTCTCTGTCGAGGAGGACGCCTATTGAGTATCTTTGTTTTATCAGTAGAGATTATCAACCCCAGGTCCTGACACGAGGCTAGTACATGATTATGAATGTTTTGGGTGTTGGAGAATCCGGTGGTGTGAATCATTATATCATCAGCAAAACTAATCACATAATTATGGGGCTGACTAGGCATAGCATTAAGTAATGCATTAATTAGAATATTGAACAGTGTGGGACTGAGCACACCTCCCTGTGGGGTTCCTAATTCAAAGTCTTTAGTTACACTTCTATGTCCCTGGAACAACACAGACGATTTTCTGTTGGACAGGTAGCCTTTAATCCAGCGGAGAAGCCATCCTCCAACATCCATTCTGGCAAGTTCACTAATTATTACATGTCGGTTGGCTACATCGAAAGCGGATTTAAGGTCAAGGAAGGTAGTGTAGGAGCTGTCAGTGTGCAGGGTGAGAAAGGTGGCTATGCAATGATGCACGCTCCTTCCATGCATGAAACCATGTAACCGGGGAGACAAAAATTGTTTGATTCTGTACATGAGACGATTAAGAATCATTCTCTCAAATGTTTTACACAAGCAGCTAGTAAGAGATATTGGGCGAAATGCATTTTGTTAATTGGGCTTAGGAATTGGAAAGATGAGGCTGTTGGTCCAAGATTGAGGGAGCTCCCCAGTTACATAGCTCATGTTATATAATTCAAGTAATGGATTACCTGGTACTCGACACAGCAATCTGAGTATGTTGTAAGTAATACCATCCTCACCAGGCGACGTGGAGTTGCCCTTAGTTAGCGCTGCATCAAGTTCATAATTAGTGAAAGGAATGTTGCAATCATCTGCCTTACTGAGCATAAAGCAAACAAGTCTCTCCCTTGCATCATATTTATCAGTTTCTGGCCGTTTTCTTGTCATCAATGTCGGGGTTGGGAGACTACTCTCTCCTGTCTTTGCATCAGCCACACTCATCTTACAGGTATCTCATGGAGAGGCGCCCTATTCCTCTCTGTGAGAATTGTCAAGTTAGCCACATTCTGTTGGACTGTCCACTCTTATCAACGAGCACGCAGAATTTACCTCCAGTGTCATCTTCACTCTGCTGCCCTTTCTTTACCTTCCTTCTTGCTGATGGACCATCCTTTAATCCAGACTCATTGACTTTTTGAGAGCGACTGATCTACTACACAAGCTCTGATGATGGTGCCTCTAGCACTCTCCATCCTTTCTACCTTAATCTCTTGCTACCCTCTACCCCCTGCACTATCCACTGCCCCACTGCACTCCATACCCTAATAATCCTCAGTCCCCCTCTTGCCACCCATTTCCCCTGCATCCTTCCCTGCCCTGCTGCGCTGTATAACCCTTGTGGTTTAGCGCTTCTTTTGATTATAATAAAAATCCGCATGAAACTAGTGATCTAGTGTAGTTACCCTCTCAAACACTTGCATTTTCTCTTATGCCAATACCTCAGAAGGGCAAGAATGAAGAGAAATATTCAGAGATCATTGTTTTTATCCTGGGGCTGACCAAAATATTTATTTATTTATTTATTTATTTGAACATGATACAGAGAAGTACAAAGGAATACAGTTATTAAAGTGCACCATGCCAAAGCCCCTTGTATGCAGAGCATTATGAGCAGGCTTAAAATTAACTTAAGATTAACTAAGCAATGATATATTCAGTGGTAAAAACATTATTGTAAACAGATAACAATTTAGCACAAATGAGCATTACAAAGACAGGTCATATGGTCATTTACTGTGTTGCTGTGCATTCAGTAGAGTGGAGTATTCTGTTAGGTAATGTAATTACAAAATAACAAAGTTTGATTGGGTCACAGGTTAGACATTTATGAGATACAATAATGAGAAACATTTATGAGATACAATTTATGAGATACAATTATTCAGTATTTATTTAGTTGTGGGTGAGTAAGTGATTTTTGAGAAGAGACTTGAATATATAAACAGACAGTGTTTCTTTTATATTCACAGGTAATGAACTCCAGATTTTAGGGCCTTTTATGTGCATTGAGTTTTTGCATAGCGTGAGATGGACACGAGGAAGATCAGAGTGATCTGTGCCTTGTGTTATGGTCATGTGTTCTGTTGAGGTTGGTAAGGAAACGTTTGAGGGGAGGGTTTATATCAGAGTTAAGTGTTCTATGTAGTAGGTGCAGTAATAAGTATGGATGTTTTATATGGTGAGTAGGTTTAGAGTTCTGAATATTGGTGGAGTGTGCTGCCTGTAGTGGGAATTTGTTATCATTCTGACTGCAGCCTTTTGTTGGGTAATTAGTGGTCTGAGATGGTTTATTGTTGGTAGATAAGACACATAGGCAACATATAGGCAACTTTATTCCGAAACGTTTCACCTACACAGTAGGCTTCTTCAGTCGAGTACAGAAAGTAGGCGGGAGCAGTAGAGATGTGAAGACGATGTAATCAGTCCATCACCCTTGAAGTCGTAGATTTAAGGTTGTCAGTCCCTCAGCCTGGAGAAATTCTGTTCCTGTCGCTTGATCTTCAGTTAGTTCCAGACTTTGGAACAGAATTTCTCCAGGCTGAGGGACTGACAACCTCAAATCTACGACTTCAAGGGTGATGGACTGATTACATCGTCTTCACATCTCTACTGCTCACGCCTACTTTCTGTACTCGACTGAAGAAGCCTACTGTGTAGGCGAAACGTTTCGGAATAAAGTTGCCTAAATGTTGCCTATGTGTCTTATCTGCCAACCTGTCGGTATTTTTTTGTATACCATTTGCTAATCATGGTTTATTGTTGTTGAGCCCATGCACAAATTATTATGGTACATTTTATTCATTCTAGAGTATTTATCATGCTTCTATGTTATTTATATTGTTTATGTCACATCAGATCAATTGTGATAAATAAATAAGCCGTAATATTGATATTAGCGTTTTACTGAAGCATGTTCCCAGGCTATCACCAGACTCGGGAATTCCGCTTACATTAGCAAATGTTTCCAGATGGCTTCTGATTGTCTATCAGACTTTGTATTAGCTCCATCTACTCTATTATGATGCCAAATTGTCAATTATTATATTAGAAAGAATAATACAAGAAATAAAAAAAAATCTGAAAAAAAAAAAATTAAAATTCGTATGAGACCAGACATGCTATGGGTAGTGGTGTCACGATATGTTATAAATGACTAATTCCAAGTAGGAACATAGTACAACCATTATTATTATAATCAAAAAGAAGCACTAAACCACAAGTGCTATACAGTGCTGACCCCTCATAGAAGGTTCCTTGATGTTGGTGAGGGGCTCTTGATTTAGGGAATTGGATCTGTGCTCCAGTTCCCCGAATTAAGCCTGAATGCCTTCCACATCCCCCCCCGGGCGCTGTATAATCCTACGGGTTTAGCGCTTCCCCTTTGATTATAATAATAATATACAGTGCTGCAGGGCAGGGAAGGATGTGAGGGTATCGGGTAGCAAGAGGGAGAGGGATGATTAGTAGGTTACGGAGTACAGTGGACAGTGCAAGGGTAGAGGGTAGCAAGAGATTAAGGTAGGGCTGAGGCCAGTGCTAAAGGTATCATCATCAGAGTTTGTGGAGTAAATCAGTTGTTCAAAAAGTCAATGAGAGTCCGGATTAAAGGAGGGTCCATCAGCAAGAAGGGAAGGTAAAGGAAGAGCAGCAGGGCGGAGATGATGATGGAGGTAAATTCTGTGTGCTCGTTGATAGAGTGGACAGTCCAACAGAATGTGGCTAATGTGACAATTCTCACAGAGAGGAACAGGGCGCCTCTCCAAGAGATACCCATGAGTAAGACGAGTGTGGCCGATGTGAAGACGGGAGAGAGTAGTCTCCCAACCCTGACATTGATGACAAGAAAACAGCCAGAAACCTATACTCGGTTGAATAGAATGAAGTTTGTCATAGAGCAGATCAGACCAATGTAGTTGCCAATGGGTGTGAAAGTAGGTAGCAATTACAGCAAAATAGTCCGTGAAAGGAACACCTCTATATGAAACTGGGAGGTCATGTACTGCTAACTGCACAGCAGTGTCTGCCTGTTCATTGCCCTGTATGTCAACATGACCAGGGACCCAACAAAAAACAATATCTTTGTGCTTGGTAGATACGGTGTAACCAAAGTTGGATTTGGAGAACTAGGGGGTGAGGTGTATCAAATTTTCATATAGCCTGTAAAACACAAATGGTGACACAGGTGTAGAAAATTACATTTATCTGAATGTATCATTATGTACATAACAGTAAATGAACAAAGATAATTATTATTTATCAGACAAGTAGGAATTTGGGACACCTAGGTCACAAAAAATGTCCCCCTTCGATACCTACCGCTGTCATATCCACAAGTTGCTCTAGACTTATTAATTACAATAAATTTGTATCACCAGGAATTCTGGTAAATATATAAATTTGTGGACTTTATATTAAAAGTAAAAAATTATTATATATTTACCTGGAATTTACCTGGAGAGAGTTTCGGGGGTCAACGCCCCCGCGGCCCGGTCTGTGACCAGGCCTCCTGGTGGATCAGCGCCTGATCAACCAGGCTGTTGCTGCTGGCTGCATGCAAACCAACGTACGAGCCACAGCCCGGCTGATCAGGAACTGACTTTAGGTGCTTGTCCAGTGCCAGCTTGAAGACTGCCAGGGGTCTGTTGGTAATCCCCTTTATGTGTGCTGGGAGGCAGTTGAACAGTCTCGGACCCCTGACACTTATTGTATGGTCTCTTAACGTGCTAGTGACACCCCTGCTTTTCATTGGGGGGATGGTGCATCGTCTGCCAAGTCTTTTGCTTTCGTAGTGAGTGATTTTCGTGTGCAAGTTCGGTACTAGTCCCTCTAGGATTTTCCAGGTGTATATAATCATGTATCTCTCCCTCCTGCGTTCCAGGGAATACAGGTTTAGAAACCTCAAGCGCTCCCAGTAATTGAGGTGTTTTATCTCCGTTATGCGTGCCGTGAAAGTTCTCTGTACATTTTCTAGGTCGGCAATTTCACCTGCCTTGAAAGGTGCTGTTAGAGTGCAGCAATATTCCAGCCTAGATAGAACAAGTGACCTGAAGAGTGTCATCATGGGCTTGGCCTCCCTAGTTTTGAAGGTTCTCATTATCCATCCTGTCATTTTTCTAGCAGATGCGATTGATACAATGTTATGGTCCTTGAAGGTGAGATCCTCCGACATAATCACTCCCAGGTCTTTGACGTTGGTGTTTCGCTCTATTTTGTGGCCAGAATTTGTTTTGTACTCTGATGAAGATTTAATTTCCTCATGTTTACCATATCTGAGTAATTGAAATTTCTCATCGTTGAACTTCATATTGTTTTCTGCAGCCCACTGAAAGATTTGGTTGATGTCCGCCTGGAGCCTTGCAGTGTCTGCAATGGAAGACACTGTCATGCAGATTCGGGTGTCATCTGCAAAGGAAGACACGGTGCTGTGGCTGACATCCTTGTCTATGTCGGATATGAGGATGAGGAACAAGATGGGAGCTAGTACTGTGCCTTGTGGAACAGAGCTTTTCACCGTAGCTGCCTCGGACTTTACTCTGTTGACGACTACTCTCTGTGTTCTGTTAGTGAGGAAATTATAGATCCATCGACCGACTTTTCCTGTTATTTTAATGCACTATTACGCCATGGTCACACTTGTCGAAGGCTTTTGCAAAGTCTGTATATATTACATCTGCATTCTTTTTGTCTTCTAGTGCATTTAGGACCTTGTCGTAGTGATCCAGTAGTTGAGACAGACAGGAGCGACCTGTTCTAAACCCATGTTGCCCTGGGTTGTGTAACTGATGGGTTTCTAGATGGGTGGTGATCTTGCTTCTTAGGACCCTTTCAAAGATTTTTATGATATGGGATGTTAGTGCTATTGGTCTGTAGTTCTTTGCTGTTGCTTTACTGCCCCCTTTGTGGAGTGGGGCTATGTCTGTTGTTTTTAGTAACTGAGGGACGACCCCCGTGTCCATGCTCCCTCTCCATAGGATGGAAAAGGCTCGTGATAGGGGCTTCTTGCAGTTCTTGATGAACACAGAGTTCCATGAGTCTTAATATCACTCACCAATTTGACTGGAGATTAAGGTGTATCATACTCAGAAAACCTCACAAACTAAATTTATGAAAACACTGGCCAGAATTATAACATAAATCTATATAGTTTATCTGAGGTTCCTGGAGCTGTCTTGTCTAGTCGCCTGATATCTCATGTTATGCAGGAATTCACATCCAACAATTTTGCCTCCTATTTGAGAGGTGTCAACCCAATTATAACCTCTAGAGCACGAAAAATTCTTCCCATTACACCAATGTTGTATCCAATTCAAAATAACAATGGCGAGTGTCTTCTGCGCAGGTGCAGAAATTTTTCCCATTTTCCATAACGTAAATTTTATTAAATACAATATAGGCCATCTATTTACCTATAAATTATCGTATTTCTGGAAAACATATACAGTATTTTCCACACTGCGGCCGGGCGGAGGTTGTTGCTAAACTACTCAAATTACTCCTTCCTTTAGGAGATGATTCCAGCCAGTTCTGGCTTGAGTGGCTGTTCTCCTAGTAGGTCTTACTACGATTTCCTCTTCCTGCATCACTTGATCAGTGTTACCTTCCTTATCACTCGTGTCACTTTCCCTTAGATTTTCATCTACACTTGTTTGAACACCAGTTAATTCCAAGGGAATCAATTTATTAATTGTGCATAAACTTTCCTGGCCAAGACACAACACTTTGACATTCCTCACAACACCTTGTGCATCTGGGTACAGTGTCAATACTTTGCCCAGAGGCCACAATGTTCGATGTTGTTCAGTGTCAATTAATACAATGTCACCTGGTTGAATGGTCTGTCACACTATAAAAGTGTTCATGTAGTGTAAGAAGATATTCCTTACGCTACACATTAGACCAATGATCAATTACTTTATTTAACATATTAAATTTATTACACAACACTACTGCATCATTGTAATCTTCATCACTTTCTTCCAGATTATCTCTATAGACAGGGGCAGCTTCCAATTTCCTTCCACATATTAGGTGAGAAGGTGTTAATACATCTGCATCAGGTGTATCACTCATGTACGAGAGAGGCCTATTATTTATACGATTCTCCGCCTCCACTAACACTGCACGGAATTCTTCCAAATTAATTTTCTTCCGGTGTAGTACTTTACTGAGACACCGCTTCACTGTGCCTATAAGTCTTTCGTACAGCACCCTCCCTCCCTGCCAAAGGGCTCTAGGAGTAATAAATTTCCAGGTACACCCTCGCTGGGTTAACAGAGATTGAACATCGTTACTATTATTTAATTCTATCAAGTGTTGAGCCCCTGCTACAAAATTTGTGGCATTATCCAAAATCATCAATCTTGGACAGGATCTCCTAGTTGCAAATTTTCGAAACAGCTGTATAAACTGTTCTGCAAACAATTTCTGTGCCACTTCTAAATGAATTGCGCTAGTAGCAGTACAGGTGAACAAACAAACATACACTTTCAGTGGAACACCATCTGAAGTACCTGTTAAAATTATTGGACCACTAGAGTCTACACCTGTTACATCAAATGGTTTCACTAATTGTACACGCTCCTTTGACAATGGTGGAGGACCTGGGTACATATAGGATCTGGCATCCACACGGCGACATATTACACAAGATTTAATCACCCTTTTTACACTTTGCCGTCCTTGTGGAATCCAGAAAGTTTCCCTAATACAATTTAAGGTATCTTGTACCCCACCATGCATTACATTTTTATGGGCATTTAGAACAATTAAATTTGTTAGATGATGAGTTTTGGGCAGTAAGATAGGGCGTTTAGCATAATCACCCAATTCAACATTTTGTAACCTACCTCTGCACCTAATTACATTGTTCTCTAAATACAGCCCCAATTTCTCTATTATGGAACCTTTCACAATTTTTCTTTCCATCATCAATTTAATCTCATTTCCATAGATTTCCTCCTGTACCCTCTTTATCCAATATTCAAGAGGATGTGAAAACTTATATGAAATATTCATCTTGTTTAGAAATTTAAACACCAACTTAGTTACATTGATTAGTTTGGGTAAAGAAGAATATCTATAATAATGGCTAATGAAGGACAAACTATTGGAGCAGGTCACAGTAATTTCAACAGGAGCAATATATGCCTTTTGTACAGGCCAATTAGCTGTATTTACCAACCAGCTCAGTCCTTTAAACCATGATACAGCATTTACAAATTTAGCATAAGGTAAACCTCGAGACCAGAAATCAGCTGGATTCTCCTTACCAGGTATATGATTAAATGTTAACATATGCTAACCCAAACTATTATACTTCACTTGCATCTGATTAATTTCAGCGACTCTGTTTTGTACGTACACAAATTTACTGTTTCCATTACGAATCCATTGTAAGGATACCTCATTATCAGACCAAATTACAGTGTCGCTAATATTTATCTCCTGCAACTTATTTCTTATATAATTAGCTAATTTGACACCTACATAAATGGCTGTTAATTCTAACTGAGGTAAAGTACGTGATTTAATTGGAGACACTTTAGCCTTAGACATAACAAGAGAAATAACACTATTACATTAAAGATAAGCAACTGCTCCATATGCCAATTTTGAAGCATCACAAAAAATGTGGAGTACATTTTTCCCATTTGGATTGGCCACCTGGCGTGGGAACTCCAACATTGGATTTTTTCATAATCACCAATTAATTCATCCCACCTGTTAATGAATTCCTCAGGTAGAATTTCATCCCAAGCACATTTAAGTTTCCATGCTTCCTGTATTAATAATTTCCCTCTTATAGTAAGGGGTGACACTAAACCTAGTGGATCAAAACAATTTGGAAACTTCAGCAAGCAAAACTCTCTTAGTTAATTTATTGGGCATACTGTAATTATTAGGTTTTAACATTAACAAATCTCTCTCAGTATCCCAAGTTAATCCCAATACATTACTACATTTTGGGACTTCATCTCCAGGGTAATCTTTACTTATTTTGTCCTTTAATTTGGACGAATCACTATTCCATTCCCTCAGAGGCATATTTGCACTTTGCATTATTTTATTAGCCTCTCCATAAGTCAATAACAGTTTCTCTTCACTTGACGTCACACCCAGGAAATTGGCCACATAAAATTGTTTGCTCATTACTTTACTCAGTGGACTTCCCGTACATTCAAGGTGTGCATTTATCGTCGCTTGAAGTAGGAACGGACTGGATGTAGCACCAAATAATAGGCTCTTAAAACGAAAGGTTTTCAGAGGGCTAAGTGGGTCAATAGGATTCTCAGGCCATAAGAAGCGGGTACAATCCTGGTCAGCCTCTTGTAAACCCACTCTTAGGAAAGCTTTACTTATGTCAGCCGTAAAGGCATAAATCTTCATCCTGAAGTTTAATAAGATATCTCCTAATTTTTCCGTCAACGACGGACCTGTCATCAAACAGTCATTTAAACTAGGTACATTTTTGTTACTCCTGGCACTACAATTAAACAATCCTCAAAGGAGTGGTCTTAGAATCCTTCTTCACTCTGTGATGTGGCAAATAGTGACCATAAATGTTGGCTTGCTCAGGAGGTACCTCTTCTATAAATTTATTAATTAACTGCTCAGCAATTATATCATTATAGGCAGTTAACAATTATGGTGTCTTACTCAGTTCATGGAGCTGAGCCTTTAACTGTCCATATGCCATTCTGTAATTAGTGGGCAATTCTGGATGGTTCAGTCTCTACGGAAGTCGTACCCAGAATTGTCCAGATTCAAATTTTACATCTCTCAGGTATTGCTCCTGAGTAAAAGAATCGTCTGGACTTTTTTCATTTACATTTATTCCAGTGCTATCTAATTCCCACAATTTATGCACTAGCTCAACACCGTCCTCTATGGAAGAATTATGCTGGGGTACGATTTCATGAGTAAGACACACAGTTATGGTATTTGTAGCTTCCTCTAGTCATGAATTATTACTACGAGGAATCCTACCATACATTACACGGCCTCCTGCAGTCTTCAAAAGGGTGACACCACATTTCTTTACCATACCCTTTACAAAGAAGGCATAATAGTCACTACCTATCAAAATATTTATTGGGCCTACAGAATCATCACTTACACCAGAAGGTGCTAAGTTTACATTATGTGAGAGTCTTTCTATAGCTTTACTGAGCCCTACTGTAGATATTTTCTATGGAAGTCTATCTGCAATTACTGCATTAACACGTTTTTTCTCATTGCCCAACCTGACAGTTACATAAACAGTGTCATACAATTGAGTCCTCTTATCCGAGAGAAAACCAGATAATTTTGAAGTTGTGGGATCTCCCATCTGTACTTTCATACCATCAGTACATTTACGTTTATATGAAAGTGCGCTGGGATCCCTGGTCCAATAATGCAGTTACATTTTAGGATTTATGCCTTTAGCTGAGTGGACTGGCCAGGGGACTCTGCCACGCTATATTCACTCCCGCGCAGCCCTCAACAGACGCTATTACATTGCACTGTACAGACCTCCTCAACGTCGATGTTATAAGTGTCAACGCTGGGGCCACATTGCCAGGAAATGCCCATCTAAGTCACACTGGTGTGCAGTGTGTGCCAATGCTCATCCTTCTGAACGGTGTTATGATATGATCAAACAGGAACAGACTGTGGCTAAACAATGTATCAATTGTAAGACCTCAGGAGTCACAGCAGCTCATGCTGACTGCAGTGTGAGGGCTGATCGCATCGCAGCCAATCGCACTTCACCCTGCCCCCCTCATAATGACCCCCCAGGACTACCAGGTACCTCGGGTCTGAATACTGGCTCATGCCTGCCCTCACACAATGGGGTTGAGCACCTCACCTGGGGAGCACGTCAACAGACCCCCATCACGTCGGCTGTCAATACCAGCCTAGCTGAGTCAGCTGACAGTCAGTCAACGAGCTCAGCTGACCGGGACTTCACGTCTCCAGATGTTCCAAGTCTTGCTCCTGTGGTATACAACCTGATGTCACGCATAAAAGTACTGGAAACAACAATTTCTCCTGAAACAACAACTTGAACAACACAAGGAAAGATGTGTAGAGTGTACCAATAACAAGATTGTCACAATTTGTGAAAGCAAGTATAAGGTTGCTGAACAAGGTGGTGTTAGTTTAGTTTAATATGTTTATTATGCACCCCATACCCATCCTCACACAATGGTGGTGGTGGTGTTCTTAATCACAGTAATGACGAATATAATACTTGTGTTGATAACTGTAGTGAGCATCATAATGAAGGCTATGGTGTCAATGATGTTAGTAATAGTGATGACCATAATATAAGTGGTGGTGAAGAGTGTGATGAGGGCAATGGTGTCTATAATGTTAGTAATAGTGATGAGCGTAATATAAGTGGTGGTGAAGAGTGTGATGAGAGCGGTGGTGTCTATAATGTTAGTAATAGTGATGAGCGTAATATAAGTGGTGGTGAAGAGTGTGATGAGAGCGGTGGTGTCTATAATGTTAGTAATAGTGATGAGCGTAATATAAGTGGTGGTGCAGAGTGTGATGAGGTTAGTCACATAGACATTAATGTTGAATACAATACTGTTGATAAATGTAATGAACACAATGTTGGTAGTGGCGCTGGTGATGCGAGTTGTAGTGTCGCGTGTAATGTTAGTGGAGGAGGGAATGTGAGTGGTGGTGTCACCTATCATACATTCACACATAAACAGCGTCATGCTCTGGGTTTACGAAGACTCCCACGAGGCCTTACAACTGGAAGTGCACTTACAAAACTCATGGACAAGGGTAGCACTGTTGACATTGATAAGGTCTGCTATTTATATGAACAATTTTTTCATTATGCTGAGAAACTCGAGATGATCCCAGGACTACTATAATGGATCAAAACTCGTATAAACTTTCTATATTAAGCTGGAATATTGCATCACTTAGAAAAAGACTTCCTGACCTTCATCATAAAGTAACCACCGAACCCATTGATGTTGTGTGTCTACAAGAGTGCAGTCCCTGAAAAATCCCAACCCCCTAAATTACCATCATTTGTTGCATATAACCTCAAATCTACTAACTCTTGTGTTCTATATATTAAAAAATCGCTTCCCCATCAACTTCTTGCACACAAGAAAACAGAGGGGTTACAATATCACGGTGTTAGGATTTATATAGGGAACTCTGCTCTCAACATATTTAACTTGTATGCTCCTGCTGATAAATTTAATTACTTGGAGCTTCCAACTTGTGCTCATTCTGAGCCTACTCTTATTATTGGCGATTACAGTGCGAGACACAAAAGCATTGGAAACTCACAGTTTGGTAATCGTAATGGTAATCAACTGTTGTCACTCTTAAACAGTCATGATAATGTCCAAATTGTAGGTGACCTTGAACCCACACATATCTATGGAGGCGTCCTTGATCTGTGCCTGGGCTTCAACATTACTTCTGCCAGCTGTGAGTCTTCCATTGTAACAGATATAGCGTCTGATCATTTCCCTAGGCTAACCTCACTAGATATTTGTAATACTATCCTTCCTGGTGGGATATTCAAACGGAAACGTTTTAATGTTCCCACTGATCAGCATGATGACTTTGTTGCACATGTGACTGACTGGTATAATTCCTATGAGTGTTCCTCTGTAGAGACCTTTAACAATGATCTTGTGAGCAGTATTCACAACTACTTAGAGCCGCCACTGAAACCTCTTGGTACTCTAAACCCAACAAACTTCCATAATAATCATACCTCCTTCAAAAACCATACTTATTACAATGATTCTAAACTTCGTACACTGAAACGTACTGCTCGCAGACTAGGCCTAGACTATAGAAAACATCGTACCCCTGGAATGCTGAGGCTCTTCCAAACTGCCCTTGCTGCTGCCAGAGAGCGTATGACAGAGCTGCGGCAAACAGACTGGGAAAAATTTGTCAACGGTCTTAATTAATGCTCACACCCCACTTAGCCGGGCTTGGAGGGACATAAATAGAATTAAGGGTAACAGAACTGGGCAGATCGCGCACCCTCATCCCTTACATAAGGCGAATGAGTTAGTCAGTGCTTGGGCTGCTACATCTAGCTATGACAATCTTCCCAGTACCACACAGGCAAAATTAAATGACAAATATGATGCAAGGGAGAGACTTGTTTGCTTTATGCTCAGCAAGGCAGATGATTGCAACATTCCTTTCACTAATTATGAACTTGATGCAGCACTAACTAAGGGCAACTCCACGTCGCCTGGTGAGGATGGTATTACTTACAACGTACTCAGATTGCTGTGTCGAGTACCAGGTAATCCATTACTTGAATTATATAACATGAGCTATGTAACTGGGGAGCTCCCTCAATCTTGGACCAACAGCCTCATCATTCCAATTCCTAAGCCCAATCAACAAAATGCATTTCGCCCAATATCTCTTACTAGCTGTGGAAAATTTTTAATTTTCCGAAACTATAGTGCCTAATAGGTGTTTAATGTGTCGATATGAGTCAAAAATATATTTGACAATAGGATAGAACCAAGAGTTCCCTTTGCGCATGCGCGGATGTGCGGGGGGAGAGGTCGAGCTGGGGCACGAGGGGGAGGCGGGAGTGTTTTGAATGTAGTGAGGAGGCTGTGAAAACCTGGTGATCAGGAAATTGGAGTTCACGGCGGCCTAAGGATTAATATGGGCCTCACTTCATAATAGGAAGTGTCGTAACTGTTCCTGGTGAAGAGTGAGGGAACGTGATTTACGGGACCACCGTAAAAAGGTGGTAAAATTAGTGAATAATGGTTCGACCGGGTGTGACTGGTGCGCGGCCATGGTGTGTGTCGAGGGGAAATACCCGTGTGTTAATCCTCACTCATCGGCCTCAGATCTTAATGGAGTGACCTCTAATGTGTATAATAATTATGAGACGTTAAATCGTCTTGTGAATGGTAATGTAATCAGTGATAATAACATTAAGTTAAGAGAATGCGGGATGTGAAATAGATCGCCCTGCTCCGAGTGAACGCGTGATTCTCGTACCGAGGATAGTGAAACTTTATGGAATCACGACTTCTAAACCGGGACAAACCGACGGATACCTCGTCCTGCTGGAATAAGAACCGTGTCGGTGTAGCAGGACATCGAAATGAGATAGTGAATGGTGGGAATAAGGAGTATCAATCACCCACAGTTAAGTAACCCTTCTAGTTATAGCAGACTGATACTGGCCAGTTAGGTGTGTTGTAATTGGATAGGTTATGAGTGATCCAGCTACATCAAGTGACCACCAGAGAATATCTGGTAAGTGGTGAGATTATGTACAAGTGTTTTCCTTGATGGATATATCCATGTGTAACCTACCCCACCCCCCTTCATTCAGTTAAACTAATATAATCTATACAGTCCACAATTAATTAGTAGCACCGTACTTGTGGGTGCTATCCAATCCATACTGGTCTCGGATAGATATGGATAAGATTGTGAGGTCGAAGGAACCACTTGCCGTGACCAGGGGTGGTTAAGTTTTCTCACATGTCTACACAGGGTGACTACGGTAAACAATATGGTTGTCTCCCAATGAGTTTACTTGTAAGCATGTAATGTTGAGGTACATAAAGGTAATCACCCTAGAAAATTTTCCATACTAGCTGCTTGTGTAAAACATTTGAGAGAATGATTCTTAATCGTCTCATGTACAGAATCAAACAATTTTTGTCTTCCCGGTTACATGGTTTCATGCATGGAAGAAGCGTGCATCATTGCATAGCCACCTCTCTCACCCTGCACACTGACAGCTCCTACACTACCTTCCTTGACCTTAAATCCGCTTTCGATGTAGCCAACCGACATGTAATAATTAGTGAACTTGCCAGAATGGATGTTGGAGGATGGCTTCTCCGCTGGATTAAAGGCTACCTGTCCAACAGAAAATCGTCTGTGTTGTTCCAAGGACATAGAAGTGTAACTAAAGACTTTGAATTAGGAACCCCACAGGGAGGTGTGCTCAGTCCCACACTGTTCAATATTCTTATTAATGCATTACTTAATGCTATGCCTAGTCAGCCCCATCATTATGTGATTAGTTTTGCTGATGATATAATGATTCACACCACCGGATTCTCCAACACCCAAAACATTCTTAATCATGTACTAGCCTCGTGTCAGGACCTGGGGTTGATAATCTCTACTGATAAAACAAAGATACTCAATAGGCGTCCTCCTCGACAGAGAGGCACAGTTCGTCAGATCCAATTGCATGATGGGTCTCTTCTAGAATATGTAAGCAGATACAGGTATCTAGGCTTTGAGGTTCCACTACTTGGACCTGTTGTAACAAGACTTTGTCGCCAATACAAAGAAAGACTAAGAGCACTTAGAGTTGTGGCAGGGCTTCACCCCAGGTATGGTGCTAATGTTAAAATTGTGAAAATGATGTATCTTGCTTATATGAGATCATTGGTTGATTATGCTGCGCCACTACTTGCTCTTGTGTCGGACTGGAAGCTTGGAGGGCTGGAAAAACTGCAGAACGAAGCAATGAGGATCATTTTAGGATGCCCTCGTACTGCCAAAATTTTAAATATGCAAAAAGAACTTGATATTCCAAGTATCAGAGATCGTGTTACTGAAAGAAATATCCTAATTGGGGTTAATATGCTCAGGCAAGCTCATTCAAACCCCTGCACAGAAGCCCTCCAAACTTTCCTCAGCACTGGTGAACACTCCTCTAGATGGATCGAAAAAACTGGAACCGACCTCCGCATGAATCAGATACATGATCTATGTCAAGTAAGGCAACAGCGGCACTTCTCCGCTCCATGGAATATTACCCTATTCCAAACTACCATTCCTCCATTTCCCCCCAAACTACTTCTTAAATCACAACCAAAACTTCGCCTTGAAGCCAAACATGAGGCCTTAAGCTGTATTGATAACTTAGTCACACAGCACACACTCTCGCAAATTATTTACGCTGATGGTTCTGTTCACCAATCCACTGGTGCAGCTGGTAGTGCTGCTGTTGTCGTACAGAGTGATGGCTCTCTTAAAGAAATTGGAGCACGCATCAATAATTGGGCCTCTACCCTTCAGACAGAACTGTTTGCCATACTCCTTGCACTGAAATGCATCTATGTATCAAAGATTGACAGTTTAATTGTAACTGATTCTCTGTCATCCATAAATGCTTTCAACTCATTAAGCATAAATTGTGGCATGCTTGTGTCAGAAGCCAGACACAGGTATGGTAGGATTGTGGACAGTGGAGTCAGAGTGCACATGCTGTGGATTCCATCTCACATTGGTCTTCAGATGCATGATAGAACTGATAAATTGGCTAAGCTGTATGCTTTCAAAGAGGGAGTAGATTACAATCTTGGCTTGTCAGGTAGTAGTTTGAGAACAATAATACGAAAAGAACTTCAACTGAATTTTATGGACTTAAGGCTCAGGGAGATTGACACCAGTGAGTCCATCTATCATCATTCTATCATGCAGGAGGAGCCACATGTCTATGGTGCATCCAACAAAATAAGCAGACTCTTGGATGTCACTACTGCCCGGCTCCGGCTGGGTTACAAGTATCTTTGGCAGGTTAAATCACCACCACCAGATGTAGACCAAACGAAATGTAAACTTTGCCAGATGGACTATTGTCACACCCTGCGTCATTATGTACTGGAGTGCGATAAAATTAATGAATTTAGAAACAACTCACTCAGAAGTGTTCAAGAAATGGCTAAGTATTTTATCCACAGTGGTATATTACAGACCATTCTGGAGAAATACCCTGACTTTGCTAGCTGTAAATAAAGCATTACCACATATGTGCATGTGTGTACTCACCTATTTGTACTCACCTATTTGTGGTTGCAGGGGTCGAGTCACAGCTCCTGGCCCACTCCTCTTCGCTGATTGCTACTAGGTCCTCTCTGTCCCTGCCCCATGAGCTCTATCATACCTCGCCTTAAAACTATGTATGGTTCCTGCCTCCACCACATCACTTTCTAGGCTATTCCATGGCCTGACTGCTCTATGACTGAAGAAATACTTCCTAACATCCCTTCGATTCATCTGGGTCTTCAACTTCCAATTGTGACCTCTTGTGTCTGTGTCCCATCTCTGGAACATCCCGTCTTTGTCCACCTCGTCTATTCCGCGCAGTATTTTATATGTCGTTATCATGTCTCCCCTGACCCTCCTGGCCTCCAGTGTCGTCAGGCCGATTTCCCTCAACCTTTCTTCATAGGACAATCCCCGTAGCTCTGGGACTAGTCTTGTTGCAAACCTTTGCACTTTCTCTAATTTCTTGACGTGCTTGACTAGGTGTGGATTCCAAACTGGTGCTGCATACTCCAGTATGGGCCTGACGTAGATGGTGTACAGAGTCTTAAACGAATCCTTACTGAGGTATCGGAACGCTATCCGTAGGTTTGCCAGGCGCCCGTATGTGTGTGTGTGTGTACTCACCTAGTTGTACTCACCTAGTTGAGGTTGCGGGGGTCGAGTCCGAGCTCCTGGCCCCGCCTCTTCACTGATAGCTACTAGGTCACTCTCCCTGAGCCGTGAGCTTTATCATACCTCTGCTTAAAGCTATGTATGGATCCTGCCTCCACTACATCGCTTCCCAAACTATTCCACTTACTGACTACTCTGTGGCTGAAGAAATACTTCCTAACATCCCTGTGATTCATCTGTGTCTTCAGCTTCCAACTGTGTCCCCTTGTTACTGTGTCCAATCTCTGGAACATCCTGTCTTTGTCCACCTTGTCAATTCCTCTCAGTATTTTGTATGTCGTTATCATGTCCCCCCTATCTCTCCTGTCCTCCAGTGTCGTCAGGTTGATTTCCCTTAACCTCTCCTCGTAGGACATACCTCTTAGCTCTGGGACTAGTCTTGTTGCAAACCTTTGCACTTTCTCTAGTTTCTTTACGTGCTTGGCTAGGTGTGGGTTCCAAACTGGTGCCGCATACTCCAATATGGGCCTAACGTATACGGTGTACAGGGTCCTGAACGATTCCTTATTAAGATGTCGGAATGCTGTTCTGAGGTTTGCTAGGCGCCCATATGCTGCAGCAGTTATTTGGTTGATGTGCGCTTCAGGAGATGTGCCTGGTGTTATACTCACCCCAAGATCTTTTTCCTTGAGTGAGGTTTGTAGTCTCTGACCCCCTAGACTGTACTCCGTCTGCGGCCTTCTTTGCCCTTCCCCAATCTTCATGACTTTGCACTTGGTGGGATTGAACTCCAGGAGCCAATTGCTGGACCAGGTCTGCAGCCTGTCCAGATCCCTTTGTAGTTCTGCCTGGTCTTCGATCGAGTGTATTCTTCTCATCAACTTCACGTCATCTGCAAACAGGGACACCTCAGAGTCTATTCCTTCCGTCATGTCGTTCACAAATACCAGAAACAGCACTGGTCCTAGGACTGACCCCTGCGGGACCCCGCTGGTCACAGGTGCCCACTCTGACACCTCGCCACGTACCATGACTCGCTGCTGTCTTCCTGACAAGTATTCCCTGATCCATTGTAGTGCCTTCCCTGTTATCCATGCTTGGTCCTCCAGTTTTTGCACCAATCTCTTGTGTGGAACTGTGTCAAACGCCTTCTTGCAGTCCAAGAAAATGCAATCCACCCACCCCTCTCTCTCTTGTCTTACTGCTGTCACCATGTCATAGAACTCCAGTAGGTTTGTGACACAGGATTTCCCGTCCCTGAAACCATGCTGGCTGCTGTTGATGAGATCATTCCTTTCTAGGTGTTCCACCACTCTTCTCCTGATAATCTTCTCCATGATTTTGCATACTATACATGTCAGTGACACTGGTCTGTAGTTTAATGCTTCATGTCTGTCTCCTTTTTTAAAGATTGGGACTACATTTGCTGTCTTCCATCCCTCCTTGTCTCTTTTCCTAGCTCCTTTCGCTTTTTTGTCCTCTCCCTCAGCTGCTGTCGTTCTGATTTTGTTCTGTCTCTGTCTAGGAACACCCTCTTGTACTCTTCCGAGTATTTCAATCGTGGTTTCTCTTGGAGGATCCTGTTCCGCACTGTTTCCGTCCTGAGAATCAGCTTGATTGGTCGTTTTCTCCCCTTCGAGTACCCCCCTATTCTCTGAAAATTTACAATCTCGTCCATCTCTTCACCTATTTCCGTGATGATTTTCTCAATCTCCTTTCTTTCTTCCTGCTTTCTTTCAGTGTGTGTCCTTTCCTCTCTCTCCTGAAGCCCATGGATAAACACTGATTTTGCCCTTTCTTCCTCCCATTGCCTCACCCTCTGTGACTCTGGATCCTGCCTGTTAGTGGTCAGTTTCTCCCTTGATTTTTCCAGTGGCTCTTGATAGCCTTGTTGTGCCTCAGCATTCGACCTATCACCCTCTCCATCTGCAACCAGCTGATCTTCCCTTTCACTCCTTGGTCCTCCTTGGCAGATTGATGTGACCTTAGCATAATTCATAATTCCTTCCTTCCTGTTCAGCCTCAGTGTGTGTGTGTGTGTGTGTGTACTCACCTATTTGTGGTTGCAGGGGTCGAGTCACAGCTCCTGGCCCCGGTTATGTGTGTGTGTGTGTGTGTGTGTGTGTTTGTGTGTTTGTGTGTTTGTGTGTGTGTGTGTGTGTGTGTGTGTGTGTGTGTGTGTGTGTGTGTGTGTGTGTGTGTGTGTGTGTGTGTGTGCACTCACCTAGTTGAGATTGCAGGGGTCGAGTCCAAGCTCCTGTGTGTGTGTGTGCGTGTGTATGTGTATGAGTGTGCGTGTGTGTGTGTGTGTGTGTGTGTGTGTGTGTGTGTATGAGTGTGTGTGTGTGTGTATGAGTTTGTGTATGTGTGTGTGTGTGTGCGTGTGTGTTTATGTGTGTGTGTGTGTGTGTGTGTGTGTGTGTGTGTGTGTGTGTGTGTGTGTGTGTGTGTGTGTGTGTGTGTGTGTGTGTGTGTGTGACTCAACAATCAATATT
Organism: Cherax quadricarinatus; assembly: GCF_038502225.1. NCBI lineage: Eukaryota > Metazoa > Arthropoda > Malacostraca > Decapoda > Parastacidae > Cherax > Cherax quadricarinatus. The sequence goes on from NC_091305.1 coordinate 35,322,080, forward strand.
TGCACCAATAACTCACTACAGTTGTGACCGGGTGTGGAAGTGTGAATTGCTCATTACTCTAAAATTTGTTCATGATTGCAGCCATGTATAAACGTAAGTAACCATTCTTACAGTATTCATTACCTTTGTAACTTGTGAGTTCATTACCTTGTACCTAGTTCAGCCATCAAAACTTTGGGGCCCAGTCCCTGGACCCATTGTGTACATCTATAATCTGTTAATACCTTTGTAACTTGTCATGATTGTGACTAGACCTACCTGGAGTTCATTACCTTTGTAAATTGTGAATTCATTACCTCTGTAACTTGCTCAGCCATCAAAACTTTGAGGCCCAGTCCCTGGACCCATTATGTACCTCTGTAATCTTTTGACTACCGCCCACAGGATGGGTATGAGGTGCATAATAAACATATTAAACTTATAAACTATAGGGGCTTCTTGCAGTTCTTGATGAACACGGAGTTCCATGAGTCTGGCCCTGGGGCAGAGTGCATGGGCATGTCATTTATCGCCTGTTCAAAGTCATTTGGCGTCAGGATAACATCGGATAGGCTTGTGTTAACCAAATTTTATGGCTCTCTCATAAAAAATTAATTTTGATCTTCGACTCTCAGTCTGGTTAGCGGTGGTGTAAGGAATATCTTCTTACACTACGTGAACACTATTATGGTGCGACAGAGGCAGTAAATCGACAGAACATTCAACCAGGTGACATTGTGTTGATTGGTACAGAACAACATCGAACATTGTGGCCTCTGGAGTTTACCTGGAGAGAGTTCCGGGGGTCAACGCCCCCGCGGCCCGGTCTGTGACCAGGCCTCATGGTGGATCAGAGCCTGATCAACCAGGCTGTTACTGCTGGCTGCACGCAAACCAACGTACGAGCCACAGCCCGGCTGATCAGGAACCGACTTTAGGTGCTTGTCCAGTGCCAGCTTGAAGACTGCCAGGGGTCTGTTGGTAATCCCCCTTATGTATGCTGGGAGGCAGTTGAACAGTCTCGGGCCCCTGACACTTATTGTATGGTCTCTTAACGTGCTAGTGACACCCCTGCTTTTCATTGGGGGGATGTTGCATCGTCTGCCAAGTCTTTTGCTTTCGTAGTGAGTGATTTTCGTGTGCAAGTTCGGTACCACTCCTCTAGGATTTTCCATGTGTATATAATCATGTACCTCTCCCGCCTGCGCTCCAGGGAATACAGGTTCAGGAACCTCAAGCGCTCCAAGTAATTGAGGTGTTTTATCTCCGTTATGCACTCTGTGAAGGTTCTCTGTACATTTTCCAGGTCAGCAATTTCACCTGCCTTGAAAGGTGCTGTTAGTGTGCAGCAATATTCCAGCCTAGATAGAACAAGTGACCTGAAGAGTGTCATCATGGGCTTGGCATCCCTAGTTTTGAAGGTTCTCATTATCCATCCTGTCATTTTTCTAGCAGATGCGATCGATACAATGTTATGGTCCTTGAAGGTGAGATCCTCCGACATGATCACTCCCAGGTCTTTGACGTTGGTGTTTCATTGGTGACATTGTACCCAGATGCACAAGGTGTTGTCAGGAATGTCAAAGTGTTGTGTCGTGGCCAGGAAAGTTTATGCACAATTAATAAATTGATTCCCTTGGAATTAACTGGTGTTCAAACAAACGTAAATGAAAATCTGAGGGAAAGTGACACGAGTGATATGGAAGGTTACACTGACCAAATGATGCAGGAAGATGAAATCGTAGTAAGACCTACTAGGAGAACAGCCACTCAAGCCAGAACCAGCTGGAATCGTCTCCTAAAGGAAGGAGTAATTTGAGTCGTTTAGCAATGAACTCCGCCCAGCCGCAGTGTGGAAAATACTGTATTTATTTTCCAGAAATACAGTAGTTATATGTAAATAGATGGTCATACTGTATTTAATAATATTTATGTCATAGAAAACAGAAAGCCTGCGTCTGCGCAGAAGAGACACTCGCCATTGCTGTTTGAACTGGTCAACTGTTAGTGAATATTGGGAAGAATTTTTCGTGCTCTAGAGATTAAAATTGGGCTGACACCTCTCAAATAGGAGACGAAATTGTTTTATGTGCATTCCTGCATAACTTGATTATCAATCGACAGGACAGGACAACTCCAGGAACCTCAGATAAGCTGTCTAATTTATGTTTAAATTCTGGCTAGTAAATTTTTCATAAATGTAGGCAAAAGGGGGGGGGGGGTCCTGTACATGACACATTAATCTCCAGTCAAATTGGTGAGTGATATTAAGATATTTTCCTTCTGTTATGTAAATGTGTATATATATATATATAATTCTTTATTAATTAATATACAGTCCACAAATTTATATATTTACCAGCATTCCTGGTGATGTATATTTCATTTATAATTAATAGATCCAGAGCAACTTGTGGATATGATAGTGGTAGGTATCGAAGGGGGACATTTTTTGCGACCTAGGTGTCCCAAATTCCTACTTGTCTAACTGATAAATAATAATTATCTTTGTTTATTTACTGTTATGTACATAATGATACATTCAGCTAAATGTAATTTTCCACATTCTCCTTCAATGTATATGTATTCACATTTTAAATTTAATATACAGTCCACATATTTATATTAATGTTTTTACCAGAATTCCTGGTGATGTATATTTCATTTGAAATTAATATAGGTCCAGAGTGACTTGTGGAGATTATCGTAGGTATCGACGGAGGACATTTTTTTGCGACCTAGGTGTCCTAAAATTCCTACTTGTCTCTGTAACCTTGATAAAGAATTATCTTTGTTACCATTTACTGGTATGTATCTTATGAGTTACATCCAGGTAAATTTAATTTTCCACAATTGTTATTTGTTTACTATATTTTTTACCACTGAATATATCATTGCTTAGTTAATAAGTTAATTTTAAGCCTGCCCATAATGCTCTGCATACAAGGACTTTTGGTATGTACACTTAACCACTGTAATTCTATGTACATCTAAGTATCATGTCCAAATTAATAATAAATAAAGAATAAATAAATAAAACTCTGGCTTTCTCGAACCCTTCTGGCATGGTACTGGTGGTGTTGGACAAATTTATTATGTGTGCAATGGGTACTAACCTTCCTGGGTTAAAGATTTTGAGTTATTCTGGATTTTAACTCCCCGATGGTTAATGACCTTGAATTATCCTGAGTTATTAATCCTCCGGGGCAAACAGTCTTGAATTATTTTTGGTAATTTAACCCTCTGGGATTAATAATCTTAGATTACGTCGGGCTATTAACCCCCAGGTTAATCTTGGCATATTAACGCCCTGGGTTAATAATAAGAATGAATTCGTGTTGAACTGTTTACCAAACAATGGATTCAGAAAATATAGCAAATGATTAATTACGGAAAGAAGGGTAGAACCCCAGACCTGCTCTGAACGTTCCAAGCTGCACTAACAAATGCAAGGAATAGAAAGCAAGAACTTAGGCAACAGGAATGGGAACAGTTTGTTAGTGGATTAAATAGGTCCACCCCTTTAAGTTTGGCTTGGAAAGGTATAAATAAAATAACCAGGAAAAAGACTGGCAATGTTGCTCATCCCTTTCCTCTTGAAAAAGCAAATGACCTCATAAATGACTGGTCCAAAACATCCAGGCATGAAAACCTTCCATCTCAAATTAGAAAAAATTTAGAGATTACTTCTGAAGAAATGTTGAAACTGATTAATTTTATGAGCCAAAATATTGATGAGAGTGATTGCCTCTTTACCGAGTATGAATTAGATAATGTATTAACTAAAGGTCGATCAACTGCTGCTGGAGAGGATGGTATAACCTATGATATTCTCAGAACCCTAAGGCACGTGCCTGATAACCCTTTGTTGGCACTGTATAATCTCACTTACATTGAGGGCGTTCTTCCTACTTCCTGGACCAATAGTCTCATTGTGCCCATCCCTAAGCCCCAACAGCCTGATACATTTAGGCCGATCTCCTTAACTAGTTGTCTTTGTAAAACTTTTGAAAGAATGATACTTAACAGACTGTACTACAGAATCAGACACCAACTTTTCCCCTACCTCTATGGGTTCATGAAAGGTAAAAGTGTGCAGAACTGTATTTCCACCTTTCTCACTGCACACACCTCTACTAGTTTTACCACTTTCCTTGATCTAAAATCTGCATTTGATATTGCGAACAGAACCGTTATACTACATGAACTAGCCAAAATGAATATTGGTGGTAGCTTACTCTGCTGGATAATAGGATACCTGTCAAATAGAGTATCCTTTGTCCTTTACCAAGGCTTCAGAAGTGATTCTAAAGAAATGTCTTTAGGTACACCGCAGGGAGGAGTTCTTAGTCCCATGCTATTTAATATTCTGATTAATGCTCTCCTAAATGCTCTACCTGCCTCACCTAAGCATATAGCTATAAGCTATGCTGATGATATCATGATCCATGCAACAGGGCATAAGAAGATGAGTACCATTCTTAATGAAGTTCAAGCAATTTGTAATCGACTAGGCCTCATAATATCTTCCTCTAAAACAAAGATATTAACAAGCAAACGACATCCCCCACCCATCTATTTGCAGGGTGAAATCATTAGCTACGTTAAAACTTACAGATATCTTGGTGTAGATGTACCCTTTAACAAATCCACTATACCACAACTAAACAAGAAATGCAAAGCTAGGCTAAATGCTCTCAAAGCTGTTGCTGGCTACAACCCCAACTATGGTGCTAATGTGAGAATCGTAAGAATGATGTACATAGCCTATGTTAGGTCCTTAATTGATTATGCTGCTCCTATGTTGAATTGGCTAGAGAAAGTTCTCTCCGACCCTTGGAGTTAATGCAAAATGAAGCTCTCAGGATTATTCTTGGCTGTCCCAGATCTACAAAAGTTCTTAACATGAGGAAGGAGCTTGGTATTTCTAGTATCAGTGATAGGATTATTGAGATTAACACTGTACTCGGTATTAGAATGTTGAGAAACGAACCAGACACTGTCACAATGAATCTTACCAAGTGTCTAGAGGTAAATACACACATATCTAAATGGATTGTGAAAACGTGCAATTGCATCAAGTTTTATAACTTGCATGAACTGTATCACTGTAGGCAACAAGAGCATTTCACCCCTCCGTGGAAGATATGTTCATTTAATATCACATACCTGCAAGTCCCTCCCAAGAAGCTCATTGCTAGTAATCCCTTCCTTAAATCTTTTGTAAGAGCAACTGCTCAAGAAGAAATTTCTCACCTAGCTGGTAGTAATAAGTTATCACAAGTTATATACACTGATGGATCTAAACAGGAGTCTTCTGGCAGGGCTGCATCTGCTCTTGTTGCCACCTCCCTTGTTAAAAACGATAATAAATTTGTTGAGTTAGGCATAAGAATTAACAACTGGGCGTCTACACTGCAAACTGAATTGTTTGCAATCCTACTGGCGCTAAAGCTAACCTATGACACTGAGCTTGACTCTATCATCATTACTGATTCTATGTCATCATTGAAGGCTCTTGACTCATATAATGACTCCAACAACATGCTCATTGGAGAAGCCAGGTATAGATACTCAAAAATTAGGGACAAAGAAATTAATGTACAATTGCTATGGATCCCATCACACATTGGATTATTCCTTCATGATAAAGTTGATATGTCCTGGGAGACAGTAATGGTGAAGCTGGAGGTGCTGTCCTGGGAGACAGTAATGGTGAAGCTGGAGGTGCTGTCCTGGGAGACAGAAATGGTGAAGCTGGAGATGCTGTCCTGGGAGACAGTAATGGTGAAGCTGGAGATTTTGTCCAGGTAGTCGGGAATTATACGCAGGAAGGAATACATATAAATGACCTCATAGGGGACAGGAGCCATAGTAGGGAAACAAGTGTAGTCAAAGATAAGATAAAACCAATATTGCAAACTAGAAATACCGCAGGAAATAGCAAACAAGAGGACTCCAATAGCAATAGTGAGGATAAATTACCAAAAACAACTGGTGGGAGCTCCATTGTTGGTGCTAGGGAGGATAGAAGTAAGACAGGGAAACATGCACCAACAGGGAATACAGTCACAGAAACCCAAGGCAAGCGGAAACCAAGCCGCCTGTGCACATACTATGCACTTGGTATCTGCTGGCATGGGAAATCTGGAAAAACAGATGGGACGTGCAAGTCACTCTGTCTGACTTTTTTGGGTTATCCTAGGTTCTCTACACATATGCTGCTATGTATGATAATTCTATGTAACTGTATTTGTGTATACCTGAATAAACTTACTTACTTACTTACTTATGACCACCCTAGAAAATGCCATGCACATATGACAACAGGAAAATGCAAACTCCCTTCCTGTAAGCTTTTTCACCCTGAACTGTGTACCTCTTCAGTACAGGAAAGACTGTGCTATAACTTAAATTGCCAGGCATACCATCTAAAGGGGACAAAAAGATACAAAACATCCAGGCCATGGGAAAACCTGGGTAGCCACAGCCACTCAAGAGGGAGAGGTTTTTTAGTGCCAGGAAGGAAAAAAACTGGCAGGAAATGGCAGAAATCGTACACCAAATCCAGTCATTCCTGGAGTGGAACCACAGTCGATGGCCTCCACTCCAAACCAACAGATACAGATACTAATGCCGGAAAAAAATCCCCCCCCCAGTACCAACAATACCACCAGTCCGATAACATTCTTCTTTGCAAATATACAGGGTCTAAAGCCAGCAACAAACAACAAAATACCTTTCATCCGTGGACTGCTTGCAGAGGCAAAGGCAATGTTCGCGGCTTTCACTGAGACCCACATAAAGGATCACTTGGACAACGAAATATGGATCCCAGGTTACAACCTATACAGATGTGACAGAGTGAACAGACAAAAGGGGGGGGGGGGTTGGCCTGTACATTGCAGAGTCACTTGTTTGCACAGAACTGCTTAATGCCTCAAATGATGTAGTGGAAGTTTTAGCAGTAAAGGTCGAGAACCAAAACCTAGTCATTGTGGTAGTCTACAAGCCTCTGGATGCAACATCCCAGCAATTCCAGGAACAGCTGTTAAAAATTGACCACTGTCTGGAAAATCTTCCAGCTCCTGCACCCAACATCTTGCTCCTGGGGGATTTCAACTTAAGGCACCTAAAATGGAGGAATATAGCAAATAATATTGTTGCAGTAATAACACCAGGAGGCAGCTCTGATGAAAACTCACACTCACACGAGCTTTTAAATCTCTGCACAAAATTCAATTTAAACCAGCAAATAATAGAGCCTACTAGACTGGAGAATACACTAGACCTCATCTTCACTAACAATGATGATCTGATAAGAAATGTCACCATATCAAAAACAATATACTCAGATCACAACATAATTGAGGTTCAGACATGTATGCGTGGAGCCCCAGACCGACAAAATGAGACTAGTCACGAGGGAGCATTCACCAAATTCAACTTCAATAACAAAAACATAAAGTGGGACCAAGTAAACCAAGTCCTAACCGATATAAGCTGGGACGATATACTAAGCAACACAGACCCCAACTTATGCCTAGAACAGATTAACTCGGTGGCACTCGATGTATGCACAAGGCTTATTCCTCTAAGAAAAAGGAGGAGTAGATGTAAAATAGAAAGAGACAGGCGCTCCCTTTACAGGCGACGGAAAAGAATAACAGAGCGGCTAAAAGAGGTCAATATATCTGAAATGCGTAGGGAGACACTGGTCAGAGAAATAGCAAGCATCGAACTTAAGCTAAAAGAATCCTTTAGGAGTCAGGAATCGCGGGAAGAACTAAAAGCCATAAATGAAATCGAAAGAAACCCAAAGTATTTCTTCTCCTATGCCAAATCAAAATCGAGAACAACGTCCAGTATTGGGCCCCTACTTAAAAAAGATGGGTCCTACACAGATGACAGCAAGGAAATGAGTGAGCTACTCAAGTCCCAATATGACTCAGTTTTTAGCAAGCCGCTAACCAGACTGAGAGTCGAAGATCAAAATGAATTTTTTATGAGAGAGCCACAAAATTTGATTAACACAAGCCTATCCGATGTTATCCTGACGCCAAATGACTTCGAACAGGCGATAAATGACATGCCCATGCACTCTGCCCCAGGGCCAGACTCATGGAACTCTGTGTTCATCAAGAACTGCAAGAAGCCCCTATCACGAGCCTTTTCCATCCTATGGAGAGGGAGCATGGACACGGGGGTCGTCCCTCAGTTACTAAAAACAACAGACATAGCCCCACTCCACAAAAGGGGCAGTAAAGCAACAACAAAGAACTACAGACCAATAGCACTAACATCCCATATCATAAAAATCTTTGAAAGGGTCCTAAGAAGCAAGATCACCACCCATCTAGAAACCCATCAGTTACACAACCCAGGGCAACATGGGTTTAGAACAGGTCGCTCCTGTCTGTCTCAACTATTGGATCACTACGACAAGGTCCTAAATGCACTAGAAGACAAAAAGAATGCAGATGTAATATATACAGACTTTGCAAAAGCCTTCGACAAGTGTGACCATGGCGTAATAGTGCATTAAAATAACAGGAAAAGTCGGTCGATGGATCTATAATTTCCTCACTAACAGAACACAGAGAGTAGTCGTCAACAGAGTAAAGTCCGAGGCAGCTACGGTGAAAAGCTCTGTTCCACAAGGCACAGTACTAGCTCCCATCTTGTTCCTCATCCTCATATCCGACATAGACAAGGATGTCAGCCACAGCACCGTGTCTTCCTTTGCAGATGACACCCGAATCTGCATGACAGTGTCTTCCATTGCAGACACTGCAAGGCTCCAGGCGGACATCAACCAAATCTTTCAGTGTGCTGCAGAAAACAATATGAAGTTCAACGATGAGAAATTTCAATTACTCAGATATGGTAAACATGAGGAAATTAAATCTTCATCAGAGTACAAAACAAATTCTGGCCACAAAATAGAGCGAAACACCAACGTCAAAGACCTGGGAGTGATTATGTCGGAGGATCTCACCTTCAAGGACCATAACATTGTATCAATCGCATCTGCTAGAAAAATGACAGGATGGATAATGAGAACCTTCAAAACTAGGGAGGCCAAGCCCATGATGACACTCTTCAGGTCACTTGTTCTATCTAGGCTGGAATATTGCTGCACACTAACAGCACCTTTCAATGAAGGCAGGTGAAATTGCCGACCTAGAAAATGTACAGAGAACTTTCACGGCGCGCATAACGGAGATAAAACACCTCAATTACTGGGAGCGCTTGAGGTTCCTAAACCTGTATTCCCTGGAACGCAGGAGGGAGAGATACATGATTATATACACCTGGAAAATCCTAGAGGGACTAGTACCGAACTTGCACACGAAAATCACTCACTACGAAAGCAAAAGACTTGGCAGACGATGCACCATCCCCCCAATGAAAAGCAGGGGTGTCACTAGCACGTTAAGAGACCATACAATAAGTGTCAGGGGCCCGAGACTGTTCAACTGCCTCCCAGCACACATAAGGGGGATTACCAACAGACCCCTGGCAGTCTTCAAGCTGGCACTGGACAAGCACCTAAAGTCAGTTCCTGATCAGCCAGGCTGTGGCTCGTACGTTGGTTTGCGTGCAGCCAGCAGCAACAGCCTGGTTGATCAGGCGCTGATCCACCAGGAGGCCTGGTCACAGACCGGGCCGCGGGGGCGTTGACCCCCGAAACTCTCTCCAGGTAAACTGCAGGTTAGCCAAGAAGAGTACCCAGAAGGAGAATGTAGAATATAACTTTGGTATAACTGTGTCTAGCATTAGGAATAATATTAGGAGAGAAGTAAATAATGAAAATGATTGTTATAGGAATGCAGTTAGAAGCCTGAGTAGATCTATAACCCACTATGAAAACATGAACGTAGATAAGTATGTTTATGGAGCAACTTGCAATGTGAACAGACTGACTGATGTTGTAGTGGCCAGGCTTGGGCTTGGTTACAAGTACTTCTGGCAGTTTGGGAGACACACAGATGATGATCAAACTAAATGTAAATTATGTGATCAGGCATATGGTCACTCTCTTGAACACTATGTGCTTAATTGTCCACTTATTGAAGAATACAGAGACAGACAGTATAATAACCTATGTGACATGTCAAGATATCTTATTAATGAAAATAAGATACCAGATATACTAAGCAAATTTCCTAAATTTGCTTGTAACAGATAAGTGAACTATAGATATGTAGATATAAATCCATATGTATTCCTGTTAACCCTTTGGGGCCTAGTTCCTAGGCCTTTTGTGTATCCATATGCTCTCGCGCTACCGTCCACAGGATGGATATGGGGTGCACAATAAACTAGCCACTTCGGTGGCAAAATCTAATCTAAAATCTAATCGGAAAGAAGGCAGAGAATAATACATTATATTTTGAGGGGTTATCCTAGGATAAATTTCCAATGACATATATATGCCCCCAGAAGCCTTATATATATTTATATTTAACTACATAAAGCTTATATAGTATTATGACATTTAGGGAGAGGGGAGGGGCATAGGGCTGGGTAGGATAGAAGCTTTATCCGAGGAACTGGGTACTAGTTGGTCCCTTTCTGGAATATAATTTGGGTGATTCTTATCCACCTCTGGATATATAAGCTCCCTTGATGGATTTAGTGAATGTGGAAATGAATGCGAATGATGGTAAAGTGAGACCGTGAGTGAGAGTGAATGATCGGTGGGTAAACAAACTCCTCCTCCAGGACCTCACTTGTTTATCTTGTGATATACAGTGTCCTGCACCTCCTTGGAGGCCTCTACTTCCTCTACATGATAGTAGGTGCACAGGGTCAGCCAGGGTGGTGTTGGTGTACACATTGCACCAGGTTGTACACTTACTGTGTGGTGTAAGAGTGATGACTCAGGCTACAGTACTCTTTGTGCTACTGTCTTCATCTTTACACTTGTGTCTTCCTCAAGTTTTAACTTACTTTGTTATATTTTTATGTGGATTATACTTCGTTTTTAAGGTATGTTACACTTTTTATTAAACAAGACTGGGCTAACAGTATTAGTTAGTTAATACCTTTATTACACACCCCATACCCATCCTGTGGGCGGTGGTCAAAACATTACAGAGGTACATAATGGGTCCAGGGACTGAGCCCCAAAGTTTTGATAGTTGAGCAAGTTACAAAGGTAATGAACTCAGACCAGCGTGGTTATAACCCAAGAAAGCCAGCAAGGTGACTTATTTCTAATGGAACCCTACGTGTTCCCTGCCTGGAACCACCCACGACCGTAGACCAATGAGAAGTACCAAAGGTTGAACCCTGGGCAAGGTGGGACAAGTCTTCTAACACCAGTGACTCCCTCAAGGGAGGTCTTTGATGCTGGTGAGGAATTATACTTGTCCTTCCCATTCCTTGGAATGAACTGAGGAAACATTCTCATTGTGCTGAGACCCCCCTACTGCTTTCCCTAAATAAAATAATGGAAATAAGTCATTTTGTCGGATTTGTGGGTTGTCCTAGTTAATTTACAGTGTGTATGATAAATGTATTTATGTGTACCTGTGCCTAAATCAATTTACTTATTTACACCTGTCATGTACTAGCTAGTTGACTTGTGCATTGCATCTTGGGGAAGGACTGATGAACCACAACAGATATGAGCCATACTGCTTGACTTTCTTGGGTTACTAATCCTAATAATGTCTACTTTTTTACTGCTAGGTGATAATGGATGCCAGGTTAGATTCAGATCTTAGATTCTTTGTTTTAAATTACTTCATATTTAGATTGTGCAGTAATCAGAAAGCCCATAGGATACACAGCATTTTGGGCAGAATTGTCTTGTATCATGACTTGCCTAGGAATCGAACCCAGGTCTTTTTTTTTTTTTGTTCTGAATGCTATACCATCAAGTTATGGTTATGAGTTCTGTCTTATTTTAATTTATGGTTTAACATTACTTAACTTTTGTCTAAATTGATCTTTTGTACAATTCATACTATTTGACCATATTGGGTTAGCTATACAGAGGAACCTTGAAAGTCTCAAGCTTCGTAATTCATGAGATTTAAGTATAAAATGTTCTTACTGTAAATGACTTACATAATTTGCATGTATTCTTGCAGTGCACTCTTTCTTTTGGCTTGGAACTTGACCCATAAATTTCAAAACCTTAGGATTTTGTTCACAATATGAATGAAATCGTCTTTTTTTTTACTATTCTTTCTTATGAATGTTAACATTATTCAGTTTATAGCAATACAAGAGGTAAAGAGAGGTGGTTGAAAAATAATCTTACAGTATGAAAGAAAATAGACCATTTGGAGTTATAGTACCTTACACTGAACACTTGAGATAGAGAAACTCTCTAATTATTTCTATAAAAAATTAATGTATATGTGTTTGCATGGTTAACAAATGTTACAAACATGGTTAATAAATGTTTAACACATTGTTAACAAATGTTAAACATGCAGGGTCATAAGTCGCTTATGTGGGTCATAACAGTATATTGCATAAGCTGTCTAGATGTACTATGCAGATCTTGAGGTGACCTGACAGGTCAGTACAGAGTTGCAAGGTAAGACACATATGCAACAGTTAGACAACTTTATTCCGAAACGTTTCGCCTACACAGTAGGCTTCTTCAGTCGAATACAGAAAGTAGGCAGGAACAGTAGAGATGTGAAGACGATGTAATCAGTCCATCACCCTTAAAGTTGTAGAATTTGAGGTTGTCAGTCCCTCGGCCTGGAGAAGTTCAGTTCCATAGTCAGGAACTATCTGAAGATCAAGCGACAGTGCGGAGACTTAAATACTGTCGGAAGGAGAGGTGCAGGGTAGTAGTAGTAGTAGTAGTAGTGAGAGGCCACTGAGAGGTCATGTCCCTCTCAGATCCAACACTTCTCACTTGAAAAGCTTGTCCAAGGTGTTTTCTGTACCAAGATGCCACGTGTTGCAGTGTCTGACAAGATGAACATCAAAATGATATACAATACCGACAGGTTGTTAGGTAAGACACATATGCAACAGTTAGACAACTTTATTCCGAAACGTTTCGCCTACACAGTAGGCTTCTTCAGTCGAATACAGAAAGTAGGCAGGAACAGTAGAGATGTGAAGACGATGTAATCAGTCCATCACCCTTAAAGTCGTAGAATTTGAGGTTGTCAGTCCCTCGGCCTGGAGAAGTTCAGTTCCATAGTCAGGAACTATCTGAAGATCAAGCGACAGTGCGGAGACTTAAATACTGTCGGAAGGAGAGGTGCAGGGTAGTAGTAGTAGTAGTAGTAGTGAGAGGCCACTGAGAGGTCATGTCCCTCTCAGATCCAACACTTCTCACTTGAAAAGCTTGTCCAAGGTGTTTTCTGTACAAAGATGCCACGTTTTGCAGTGTCTGACAAGATGAACATCAAAATGGTATACAATACCGACAGGTTGTTAGGTAAGACACATATGCAACAGTTAGACAACTTTATTCCGAAACGTTTCGCCTACACAGTAGGCTTCTTCAGTCGAATACAGAAAGTAGGCAGGAACAGTAGAGATGTGAAGACGATGTAATCAGTCCATCACCCTTAAAGTCGTAGAATTTGAGGTTGTCAGTCCCTCGGCCTGGAGAAGTTCAGTTCCATAGTCAGGAACTATCTGAAGAGCGACAGTGCGGAGACTTAAATACTGTCGGAAGGAGAGGTGCAGGGTAGTAGTAGTAGTAGTAGTAGTAGTAGTAGTGAGAGGCCACTGAGAGGTCATGTCCCTCTCAGATCCAACACTTCTCACTTGAAAAGCTTGTCCAAGGTGTTTTCTGTACCAAGATGCCACGTGTTGCAGTGTCTGACAAGATGAACATCAAAATGGTATACAATACCGACAGGTTGTTAGGTAAGACACATATGCAACAGTTAGACAACTTTATTCTGAAACGTTTCGCCTACACAGTAGGCTTCTTCAGTCGAATACAGAAAGTAGGCAGGAACAGTAGAGATGTGAAGACGATGTAATCAGTCCATCACCCTTAAAGTCGTAGAATTTGAGGTTGTCAGTCCCTCGGCCTGGAGAAGTTCAGTTCCATAGTCAGGAACTATCTGAAGAGCGACAGTGCGGAGACTTAAATACTGTCGGAAGGAGAGGTGCAGGGTAGTAGTAGTAGTAGTAGTAGTAGTAGTAGTGAGAGGCCACTGAGAGGTCATGTCCCTCTCAGATCCAACACTTCTCACTTGAAAAGCTTGTCCAAGGTGTTTTCTGTACCAAGATGCCACGTGTTGCAGTGTCTGACAAGATGAACATCAAAATGGTATACAATACCAACAGGTTGTTATGTAAGACACATATGCAACAGTTAGACAACTTTATTCCGAAACGTTTCGCCTACACAGTAGGCTTCTTCAGTCGAATACAGAAAGTAGGCAGGAACAGTAGAGATGTGAAGACGATGTAATCAGTCCATCACCCTTAAAGTCGTAGAATTTGAGGTTGTCAGTCCCTCGGCCTGGAGAAGTTCAGTTCCATAGTCAGGAACTATCTGAAGATCAAGCGACAGTGCGGAGACTTAAATACTGTCGGAAGGAGAGGTGCAGGGTAGTAGTAGTAGTAGTAGTAGTAGTAGTAGTGAGAGGCCACTGAGAGGTCATGTCCCTCTCAGATCCAACACTTCTCACTTGAAAAGCTTGTCCAAGGTGTTTTCTGTACAAAGATGCCACGTTTTGCAGTGTCTGACAAGATGAACATCAAAATGGTATACAATACCGACAGGTTGTTAGGTAAGACACATATGCAACAGTTAGACAACTTTATTCCGAAACGTTTCGCCTACACAGTAGGCTTCTTCAGTCGAATACAGAAAGTAGGCAGGAACAGTAGAGATGTGAAGACGATGTAATCAGTCCATCACCCTTAAAGTCGTAGAATTTGAGGTTGTCAGTCCCTCGGCCTGGAGAAGTTCAGTTCCATAGTCAGGAACTATCTGAAGATCAGGCGACAGTGCGGAGACTTAAATACTGTCGGAAGGAGAGGTGCATGGTAGTAGTAGTAGTAGTAGTAGTAGTAGTGAGAGGCCACTGAGAGGTCATGTCCCTCTCAGATCCAACACTTCTCACTTGAAAAGCTTGTCCAAGGTGTTTTCTGTACCAAGATGCCACGTGTTGCAGTGTCTGACAAGATGAACATCAAAATGGTATACAATACCGACAGGTTGTTAGGTAAGACACATATGCAACAGTTAGACAACTTTATTCCGAAACGTTTCGCCTACACAGTAGGCTTCTTCAGTCGAATACAGAAAGTAGGCAGGAACAGTAGAGATGTGAAGACGATGTAATCAGTCCATCACCCTTAAAGTCGTAGAATTTGAGGTTGTCAGTCCCTCGGCCTGGAGAAGTTCAGTTCCATAGTCAGGAACTATCTGAAGAGCGACAGTGCGGAGACTTAAATACTGTCGGAAGGAGAGGTGCAGGGTAGTAGTAGTAGTAGTAGTAGTAGTAGTGAGAGGCCACTGAGAGGTCATGTCCCTCTCAGATCCAACACTTCTCACTTGAAAAGCTTGTCCAAGGTGTTTTCTGTACCAAGATGCCACGTGTTGCAGTGTCTGACAAGATGAACATCAAAATGGTATACAATACCGACAGGTTGTTAGGTAAGACACATATGCAACAGTTAGACAACTTTATTCCGAAACGTTTCGCCTACACAGTAGGCTTCTTCAGTCGAATACAGAAAGTAAGGGTGATGGACTGATTACATCGTCTTCACATCTCTACTGTTCCTGCCTACTTTCTGTATTCGACTGAAGAAGCCTACTGTGTAGGCGAAACGTTTCGGAATAAAGTTGTCTAACTGTTGCATATGTGTCTTACCTAACAACCTGTCAGTATTGTATACCATTTTGATGTTCATCTTGTCAGACACTGCAACACGTGGCATCTTGGTACAGAAAACACCTTGGACAAGCTTTTCAAGTGAGAAGTGTTGGATCTGAGAGGGACATGACCTCTCAGTGGCCTCTCACTACTACTACTACTACTACTACTACTACCCTGCACCTCTCCTTCCTCCCATAGTATTTAAGTCTCCGCACTGTCGCTTGATCTTCAGATAGTTCCTGACTATGGAACTGAACTTCTCCAGGCCGAGGGACTGACAACCTCAAATTCTACGACTTTAAGGGTGATGGACTGATTACATCGTCTTCACATCTCTACTGTTCCTGCCTACTTTCTGTATTCGACTGAAGAAGCCTACTGTGTAGGCGAAACGTTTCGGAATAAAGTTGTCTAACTGTTGCATGTGTGTCTTACCTAACAACCTGTCGGTATTGTATACCATTTTGATGTTCACAGAGTTGCAAACTCAGTACATGATAAAAAATTAAAGTTTTTTAATATCCTGTAGAATTTTCATCAACTGCTAATTCTGTTACCGTTAACCCTTTCAGGGTCGGCTGGCCCTCTCAGAGACTTGTTCTCAGGGTCGCCCAAATTTCAAAAAAAAAAATTTTCTTATGAAAAGATAGTTCTTTTTTTCTAAACATTATAGGCTAAACAAAAAATTTTTAGCATCAATACTTACCGAGATATGGAGGCGTGAAGTTTACACAAAATGCCCGATATATGGTATCATCGCCGACTGCAGTCACCCAGTATTGTTTTATTTATTTTTTTATATACTGTTTTCTATTATTTTTTTAATTTTTTTTTCCAAGTAACTTTTATGGCCTGTGAGACCAATATGAGCACTATTTTGTAAGTATTTCTTTTTCTATACTACACAATAACTGCATGAAGACTATTGTCACTTTTGTTTACAGAAAATATTTACACAAACAAATGATATGAAATGTTGTTTATTACTATTTTTCTATATTTTATATACACATATACAGTCACAGGACATGTTTTTAGAAGTTCTGCAGCCTGTGGAAGTCTTTGAAACATGGTGTCATGTACAGTGGTGTTTTACACTCCTCACACATAAAATGAGTGTCTCTGTGTTGTTGTGGGCGTTTTTTTGTATGTGCACAGACGTAACACCTCTTCTGAGCCTTTTTCTTGAAAGCAGTAGCAGGCAGTTTTACTAGGAAGTGATCACCATGCTTCAGACGAGAAGGTAGTTGTTGATAATTTAGTGGGCGGTCTATTGCAGGTGTTGTTCCTTGGTACTTGAATGGTATTAGTCTGATGACAGACAAACAGAATTTGCCATATGGTGGTTTGTTTCTGGTCTTCATCTTATACATATTATAAGCATTGAGCATGGAAATGTCCAGAAGATGGAAAAAGTTTTATGTACCACTTATTATTCTTGCGAACACAATCGGCAAACCCAATCTGCATGTCACATTTGTCCACTGAGCGCATATTGAGGGTGTAATCAATCACAGCTGCAGGTTTTAGAATGGATTCATTGCTTTCTCTATGCTGCCTGCCAGTGTCTGCCATTTCATTAGGGTGAACTGATGACAACAGTGTGACATCTCGTTTGTCATGCCTCCAAAATGCCATGATGTCATTGGCAGCAAACGCCTGCACCTCACCTCTACGAGTGCCAGCGTCAAACCTGGGCATATGCTTATGATTTGCATGCACTGTGCCACACACATCTGTCATGTTCACCCGCAAAAAATCACTGAGTGAGGGGCTTGTGTACCAGTTATCAGTATATAATATATGCCCCTTACCAAGGTATGGTTCTATCATTGTTCTAACCACATCACCAGAGATGCCCAACAACTTCCCGGTATTTTGCAATGTATACCTTCCAGTGTACACAATAATATCCAATACCAGACCACTGTAACAATCACAAAGCACAAACAACTTTATACCAAAATGTTTCCTCTTGCTTGGTATGTACTGCTTGAAAGAGAGTCTTCCTTTGAACAGAATCAAAGACTCGTCAATTACAAGCTTCCTGAAGGGATAAAAATACATATTGAATTTCTCTATCAGATACACAGACACATTCCTAATCTTATATAACCTGTCGTTTCTCTCAGGCCTGGTTTTGTCTGAGAAATGTAGCAGTAGCACAAATCGATTCACTCCCGTTATATCACTGAAACCTGGGGTTGCAATCAGGCGGTCTGTTGACCAGTATGATTTCACACTGTGCTTATACACATGTGGCATAAGCATTATTGTGGCAAAGAAAAGATACATCTCAGCCACAGTTGTCTCCTTCCACTGGTGTAGACGTGATTTTGGTGAAAGTAATGTGTTTGCCATGGTGTACTCATAGTATTTGTTGCTTTCCCTGACAATAATTTCCATCAGGGGTTGGTCAAAGAATAACTCAAAACATTCCAGTTCAGTGGCATTGTTCCCCAGTGTACAACATGGCCGTATTCCACTTTGGCTTTCATCAAACTGGTGGGGATTTAGAACAAAATTGACAGCTTTCTACCAATCCCAGGTGCTGTCTGCTGGTGGGTACTGGACATTGACAGGTGGTTGTGGTTGTGGAGGTTGTGGTTGTGGAGGCTGGTGTGGTGGGTGGGTAGGGGATGGTGGCCTTTGTTGTAGACCAGCTGAGGCAGTGGTGTGGGTGGCAGCGTGGGTGGCAGTATGGCCCACTGCTGGTGCCTCATGGCCGGCACCACCACTACCACCTCCATGCACATTTTCCATCCCAATTGCAACACTATCATCGTCATTTTCACTGTGTTCCCGTTGTACAGCCACGGGATGTGCTCCAAGATGTACTCCTTCCCCTTGGAATAGCATATGGCACACTACGAGAGCGCATATATCATCGTATATACTGACGCTTCACTGGAGAATATTTCACTTCACTATCACTATTGGAACTGGTTTCAAGAGCTTGTAGTTCATATTCACTATCACTATCATCTCCAGTGCTCACATCTGAGTCCAGGATTTGGGAAAATAGGAGTTTCCTCTTTGATTCTTGTACAACTGAACGTGAACAAGACTGCCCAGCAGCAGAGGTGGAAGACTGAGGGTCGTCTGGGTTTTCCTCACTATTACCGATATTCTGATCATTAGTTTCAGTCACAACCTCACCAAAACCTTGAAACTCATCTTCAATGGCACTTCCATCTGTATTAGAACTGTCACTGGGGAACAAAAGTGTCTCAGTTCGTCGAGGAGTGAGGAGCTTCTTACCGCGAGGCATGGTGAACAAGGTCTACTAAAATGGCTTTCCCACAATGTGCCACTGGGTCCCAGATTTTTTTTCTACTGCGCACACCGACCACACAGACCCATTCTCTCACACCTAGGCCTACCAGCCTTTTCCCGCGAGATTTGAAGGCACTAGAATTTATGCATAGTAGTACATCAAAAACCCTAGTGCGTAAGCCGTACTAGTATGGCCGAAACCCTGAAAGGGCTGAAGATGTTGACATAATGCCTTGTATTATTATTATATCATACCATAGTGTTATTACTTTTTCTGTCTCAATATTATGGTCGCACTTTCCCTTATGCAATTTCAGAAATCTTTACTTGAACCTGGTTGATGTGATGGTGAGATACCTTGGACAGGGTGGATTCATATATACTGTCTGTTGATCAGTTTACAAAGATCTATGAAGAAGTGTTTGAGGTGTTGACTAGTAATTTCTGCCCTTAGATTTTGTCTGTGTTGCTCAGTTATGTATGACCTGTAGAACTGCAGAGCTTTGTTGGCATAGATTGCATGCTCCTGGATCATGATTTGATTGTGTAGAAACCCGTAGAGCAGTCATGAACTAGTTACTGGCTCGAAAGATGGACTACTATGGGGAAAAAATTGAATCATTTCATGGTGATCTAGGGGATCCTGTTTACCCATTTCAGTGACTTGGTTACATAGCTAAACCTGCTTTGCTTACTTTTGATTATGCTTTTCAGCTGGCCTCAGCCTTCCCTGATTATTTTACTCAAAGTGAATAGTTGTTCAGACTTATATTCAGTTCAAGTGATCGAAGAGTTTTTGCAGCTGTTTTGGCTTGTAGTGTATCACAGGTTACCATTTCTCAGTTTGTTTTAGTGAATGAGGAGCAGGGATTCTAGATTATATTAGAGGCTTTAATAAGATATATTGTACACCTGAACCTATACATATTTCAAGGATCTTACCTGCATATGAAAGTTCTGTTCCTTTTATTCCTGTGTTGATTAATCATTGTCTTTAAATTGGATGCTTTCCATAGTCAGTGAAGGGAGTCTTGGTTCATCCCCTTCTCAAGAAGCCTTTCTTTGATTTAGAAAACACATCAAACTATCATCCTGTTTCAAATCTTGCATTCCTTTCTAAATTAATTTAACATACTATTCTTGATTAATTTCTTTCTCTTTCTCGCGTGGAGTTATTTATGTTTTACTTTATATGCAGTCTATATATAGACCATTTCATTCATCTGAGAGATCTTATGTTAAGCAAGATTTGTCAGGAAATAAGACAAGCATATCCTGGCTTGAGTCTTAGTCAAATGATGACCTATCACTGTAGCTTTTGGTCTTCTGACCAAGGCCTTTTGCTGGCTAATGGGTCCACCCCTTTAAAAATTTAAGATTAGCTTTACTGAGACAGCTTAGTATAAAGTTCATAATGACCTGGCACTCAACACGTGTTTAAGAAATGAGTCACTTAATTTTGTTGTACCTCTCAGCTATTTGATACCACTGATCATGGATTACCGATAAGTGAACTTTGTTGTTGTGGCCTTCAGGATGCTGTTTCGTCATTTCTGAAATCATATCTTTATGATCAGTTGTATAAAGTGGTAATTAATGATTTTGTATCTCAGCGATCTCCTAGGGCATTCCTTAGAGCTCTATTCTTGGACTTGTATTGTTTACTGTTTATGTGAGTGAGGGTTGATTGTTATTTTGATGGTGATGATAGAGGTTTACTTTCATATTATGAATGTGGAATGTACAAACCCCATTTTTGTTCTCTTTTGCTTGATATCAAATTCAGTCTTTGATGCCAAATGGAAAATTGAAACCAGATGAGGGTAAGACAGAGATTTTGATTATCATGGAAAATCTCAGGGAATACAGATAAGAGATTTTGGTTCCTTTGATTGTGGTATCGTCAGGTTGTACCCTGTAAAATCAGTGAAGGATCTCAGTGTTTACCTGGATTTATCATTGTTATTTATTGGATATATTAACCAAATTGTTATACAGTGGACCCTCAAATTTTGTGATTAATCCGTTTCAGAGAGTCTGCCGAAAGTCGAAATTCATGAATTTTGAAACCATTTTCACCATGAGAAATAATGTAAATCCAGTTAATCTGTTCCAGACACCTAAAAGTATTAAAAATTATTTTTTTATAGATTAAATATAGGTATACATACAGAAAACAATGAGAAATCAAGTATAAAACAATAGTATCACACTTACCTTTATTGAAGACTCTTGTTGGTGTATGGAAGACGGGAGGAGGGAAGAGGATGGAGAAGTTACACTATTGTTTGGAAGGGGAATCCCCTTCCATAAAGACTTGAGGTACCAAGTCCTTATCTGGGGTTACTTCCCTTTGTTTTTTAACCCTTTCAGGGTTTCAGCCGTACTAGTACGGCTTACGCACCAGGGTTTTTGATGTACTAGTACGCCTAAATTCTAGCGCCCTCAAATCTAGTGAGAGAAAGCTGGTAGGCCTACATATGAAAGAATGGGTCTGTGTGGTCGGCGTGCGCAGCATAAAAAAAATCCTGCAGCACACAGTGCGTAATGAGAAAAAAAAAACTTTGACCGTGTTTTTGGATTAAAACAGCGACTTTGCACTGTATTTTCGTAAGGTATTTATTGTTGTATTCTAGTTTTCCTGGTCTCATTCTATAGAATGGAAGACATATTACAGAAATTGAGATGATTTTTACTGATTTTACAATGAAAAGTACCTTGAAATTGAGCTCAAAGTAGCAGAAATGTTCAATTTTTACCAAAGTTCAAAAGTAAACAAATCATGCTAAGCGTCCAATATACGTCAACTGGTGAATCTAATATTCTTTCACAGGTGTGCTGATATTATTTATACCATTTTTACACTAATGTGGTAGTCTGCATAACAGTAAATCTTCTATTATTTGTGAGAATAAAAATCAAAGTGGAAAGCAAAAGAATGTAAGAGGGGCGTTGGGACGTGACTAATGAACAGAGGAAATGTCATTTTAGTCCCAGGAATGTCTTTCTTGTTTATTCTGGACCCTATTTGGAAATTGGCATCTTTTGAAATTTGTGTGAAATTGGCAACATTGCTAAATTCTGACTACTGTATTGGATAGTTGAAATCGGTAAATGGGTGGTTTCTTGCACTCATTCGATAGAAGAAATGGAGTTCTAGCGAAATATTCATGATTTTTGTCGACTAGTACAGTGGAATTGGCCGAAAATAGGGCTCAAAGTGGGCAAAATCGCCGATGCATGAACATCATCGAGACCGCTAACTTTGCGAGAGCATAATTCCGTAAGTTTTCCTTCAGATTTCATACTTTTGTTGTCATTATGATCGTGAAAAGATTATCTATCTTTTCATAAGAAATTTTTTTTTTTGTTTTTTTTTTTGAAATTTTGTCGACCCTGAGAACAAGTCTCTGAGAGGGCCTGTCGACCCTGAAAGGGTTAATGGCACTAGGACCAGTTTGAGAGTCACTGGACCTCTGTGCCTGTGAGGGTAGAGCTCTTGCAGCTCTACCCTCTACCACAATCACTACCACCCTCTACCACCATCACTACCACCCTCTACCACAATCACTACCACCCTCTACCACCATCACTACCACCCTCTACCACCATCACTACCACCCTCTACCACCATCACTACCACTTTCTACCACCATCACTACCACTTTCTACCACCATCACTACCACCCTCTACCACCATCACAACCACTACCACCCTCTACCACCCTCTACCACCATCACTACCACCCTCTACCACCTTCACTACCACCTTCACTACCACCCTCTACCACCATCACAACTACTACCACCATCACAACCTCTACCACCATCACAGCCACTACCACCATCACTACCACCCTCTACCATCATCACTACCACCATCACAACCACTACCACCCTCTACCACCATCACAACCACTACCACCCTCTACCACCATCACAACCACTACCACCCTCTACCACCATCACAACCACTACCACCATCACTACCACTACCACCCTCTACCACCATCACTACCACTACCACCCTCTACCACCATCACTACCACTACCACCCTCTACCACCATCACTACCACTACCACCATTACAACCACTACCACCTTCACTACCACCCTCTACCACCATCACAACTACTACCACCATCACAACCTCTACCACCATCACAGCCACTACCACCATCACTACCACCCTCTACCATCATCACTACCACCATCACAACCACTACCACCCTCTACCACCATCACAACCACTACCACCCTCTACCACCATCACAACCACTACCACCCTCTACCACCATCACAACCACTACCACCATCACTACCACTACCACCCTCTACCACCATCACTACCACTACCACCCTCTACCACCATCACTACCACTACCACCCTCTACCACCATCACAACCACTACCACCCTCTACCACCATCACAACCACTACCACCATCACTACCACTACCACCCTCTACCACCATCACTACCACTACCACCCTCTACCACCATCACTACCACCCTCTACCACCATCACTACCACCCTCTACCACCATCACTACCACCCTCTACCACCATCACTACCACCCTCTACCACCATCACAACCACTACCACCCTCTACCACTATCACTACCACCCTCTACCACTATCACTACCACCCTCTACCACTATCACTACCACCCTCTACTACCACCACTTTTGTATTTTTCTACAAACTTTTTCTTTAATTCTATTGCATTTCTCACCTTCTTTACCAAAGGGCTGGCACTAGAAGCTTTCTTTCGGCCCAGGGTGGTTTATTTAGCAGTTGCAAGCCCAGAGAAATGGATTATTACAAAATGTATCATTTAAATGCGTGTGGTGATGGTCACTCGCTCAGAAACAATGGCACACTGACTCTGAGTCATGTGACATTGTTTGTGTGTGCGCAGCCTCTGGGAGGCCTCTCGGATGCATTCCATACGACCACCGAATTTTGAGGCAAATCACGAAACTTAAGGCTATACAGTGGTACCTCGGGATACGTACTTATTTCATTCCAGAAGGTTGTTCGAGTGCTAATACCAAACGAATTTGTTCCCATAAGGAATAATGCAAGTTAGATCAATCTGTTTCAGACCCCCAAAAATACATTTACAAAAGCACTTACATAATTGTTTGCACTTTGAGCTGTTTGTATCCCGAGGTATCACTGTATTTTGACGAAAAATGTTGCTGATACTCGAAATTCACGAAACTTGAGACTCTTGAAATTTGGGGGTCCACTGTATCTTGAAATTTTTGTATTTGGAATCTCTGCAGTCAAAGTATCTTGATTTGTAAAGTATCTTTGCCCTTATCTATTCTTTGTGTCTTCTCATATTGCTTTTTGCAGTTTGTAGTTTTGCCTAATTCCTTAGTTAAGATTTCAGCCTGACTGAATCATGCAACTAGACTGGTATTTTCATTCCCACTAGTCTTTACTGGCATGAGCTCCATTGGTTCCCAATTACACTACAAAAAAAGTATCCAAAACAGTTGGCATCATCTCGAAGATACATTATTATGTACCACAAACAGCCCTATTTGCATTATACAATTCACTGATCTATCCCTACCTCACCTATGCTATTTGTGCCTGGGGATCCACATCAGTAAATCACCTCAAACCAGTAATAGCTCAATAAAAGGCCACAGTACGAATGACCACACAGTCCACTGCTAGACAACACCTCCCTCCGCCACTCTTCAAAGACCTAAATCTACTTACTGTACAAAACATTCACTCCTACTACTGTGCATTCTACATATACAGAAGAATAAATTCTAATATTAATCCTGACCTAAAGCACTTCCTTGATAGCCACAATAGAACCCATAGACATAATACTAGACCACAAAAATCTCTATGACACACCCCATGTCAAGCTTAATCTTTGTAAAAACTCACGGTACATAAAAGGAGCCAAAATCTGGAACTCCCTGCCAGAAATCTCCAGAGCCACCCTCTGTCAGTATCTTCAAAACTACCATAAAAAACATCTTTCACTAACATAGCCCAACAACTTACTCCCTGTTCAGTACATCCACACTTACTACTGTGCAATCTACATCTACAGGACCTTAAATTCCAATATTAACCTTAACCTAAAACGCTTTCTTGATAGTTGCGACTGAACCCACAGGCACAACACCAGACACAAACATCTCTATGACATTCCCCGTGTCCGACTAAACCTTTACAAAAATTCAATGTATGTCAAAGGCCCTAAAATCTGGAACACCCTACCTGAAAATTCTAAAACTGCAGACACATTCATCACCTTCAAAACTACCATCAGAAAACATCTTATCTCCCTGATACACCCTGTCAACTAATTACACGAATACCACCTGGTGGTTAACACTTACACTCACCCATTTGACCATAAACAGAATTTTTTTTTTTTTTTTTCAACAAGTCGGCCGTCTCCCACCGAGGCAGGGTGACCCAAAAAAGAAAGAAAATCCCCAAAAAGAAAATACTTTCATCATCATTCAACACTTTCACCACACTCGCACATTATCACTGTTTTTGCAGAGGTGCTCAGAATACAACAGTTTAGAAGCATATACATATAAAGATACACAACATATCCCTCCAAACTGCCAATATCCCAAACCCCTCCTTTAAAGTGCAGGCATTGTACTTCCCATTTCCAGGACTCAAGTCCGACTGTATGAAAATAACCGGTTTCCCTGAATCCCTTCACTAAATATTACCCTGCTCACACTCCAACAGATCGTCAGGTCCCAAGTACCATTTGTCTCCATTCACTCCTATCTAACACGCTCACGCACGCTTGCTGGAAGTCCAAGCCCCTTGCCCACAAAACCTCCTTTACCCCCTCTCTCCAACCCTTTCGAGGACAACCCCTACCCCGCCTTCCTTCCCCTATAGATTTATATGCTTTCCATGTCATTCTACTTTGATCCATTCTCTCTAAATGACCAAACCACCTCAACAACCCCTCTTCTGCCCTCTGACTAATACTTTTATTAACTCCACACCTTTTCCTAATTTCCACACTCCGAATTTTCTGCATAATATTTACACCACACATTGCCCTTAAACAGGACATCTCCACTGCCTCCAACCGTCTCCTCACTGCTGCATTTACCACCCAAGCTTCACACCCATATAAGAGTGTTGGTACTACTATACTTTCATACATTCCCTTCTTTGCCTCCATAGATAACGTTTTTTGACTCCACATATACCTCAACGCACCACTCACCTTTTTTGCCTCATCAATTCTATGATTAACCTCATCCTTCATAAATCCATCCGCCGACACGTCAACTCCCAAGTATCTGAAAACATTCACTTCTTCCATACTCCTCCTCCCCAATTTGATATCCAATTTTTCTTTATCTAAATCATTTGATACCCTCATCACCTTACTCTTTTCAATGTTCACTTTCAACTTTCTACCTTTACACACATTCCCAAACTCATCCACTAACCTTTGCAATTTTTCTTTAGAATCTCCCATAAGCACAGTATCATCAGCAAAAAGTAACTGTGTCAATTCCCATTTTGAATTTGATTCCTCAAAATTTAATCCCACCCCTCTCCCGAACACCCTAGCATTTACTTCCTTTACAACCCCATCTATAAATATATTAAACAACCATGGTGACATTACACATCCCTGTCTAAGACCTACTTTTACCGGGAAGTATTCTCCCTCTCTTCTACACACCCTAACCTGAGCCTCACTATCCTCATAAAAACTCTTTACAGCATTTAATAACTTACCACCTATTCCATATACTTGCAACATCTGCCACATTGCTCCTCTATCCACTCTATCATATGCCTTTTCTAAATCCATAAATGCAATAAAAGCTTCCCTACCTTTATCTAAATACTGTTCACATATATGCTTCAATGTAAACACTTGATTTACACATCCCCTACCCACTCTGAAACCTCCTTGCTCATCCGCAATCTTACGTTCTGTCTTACCTCTAATTCTTTCAATCATAACCCTACCGTACACTTTTCCTGGTATACTCAGTAAATTTATTCCTCTATAATTTTTACAGTCTCTTTTGTCCCCTTTCCCTTTATATAAAGGGACTATACATGCTCTCCGCCAATCCCTAGGTACCTTCCCCTCTTTCATACATTTATTAAACAAAAGTACCAACCACTCCAACACTATATCCCCCCTGCTTTTAACATTTCTGTCATGATCCCATCAGTTCCAGCTGCTTTACCCCCTTTCATTTTACGTAATGCCTCACGTACCTCCCCCACACTTACATTCTGCTCTTCTTCACTCCTAAAAGATGGTATACCTCCCTGACCAGTGCATGAAATTATTGCCTCTGTTTCTTCCTTAACATTTAAAAGTTCCTCAAAATATTCTCGCCATCTACCTAATACCTCCATCTCCCCATCTACTAACTCCCCTACTCTGTTTTTAACTGACAAATCCATACTTTCCCTAGGCTTTCTTAACAGAAATATCAATCTCGATCTCAAAATAATGAATCTTAACTAGTCATAAGTTGGCCTGTGATACTCCATTACTGAAACTATGTATAGTGCCAAAACAAAAGCATTCACATTGCTAAACTCACAAACTAGTATTTAGTCACTTAGCCATAATACCAACTTACCACATAATTTTGTAATACAGTGGACCCCTGCTTAACGATCACCTCCCAATGCGACCAATTATGTAAGTGTATTTATGTAAGTGCATTTGTACGTGTATGTTTGGGGGTCTGAAATGGACTAATCTACTTCACAATATTCCTTATGGGAACAAATTCGGTCAGTATTGGCACCTGAACATACTTCTGGAATGAAAAAATATCGTTAACCGGGGGTCCACTGTATTTTAAACTTAAGATTTAATTTAAGTCTGCCCGAAATGCCTAGCCATGCTAGGTGTTCTAGTGGTACACTCTGCAATTATTATTTTACTACATGTAAACCACACAATAACCAAATTCTGTAAACTCAGCATTGTAATCCTTATAGAGAATAAACTTTGAATTGAATTGAACAACAATTAAATATGTATGATAAAAGTATATTTTCATATTCTCACTGCCACGAGTATATGGAAAACAGTATATTCTTATTCTTATAATCTGTAATCTTTACAACCATTAAATATATTGAATTTTCTCAAACATGTTATTATGCTAGAAACCTAATTACAGTAGAACTTTGGTTTTCGTTTGCCCTGGTTTTCATAGAATTCGGTTTTCGATGACTTTTTTCGTCAAAATTTTGTCCCAGTTTTTGTTCATCACTTCAGTTTTTGTTGAGTTGACAGTGGTCCACTGTACCGAACGTGTCCGCCCGCACCCACACAAAGCATCCCATGCGTTCTGAGTCAGTCTGGCTTTGTTTCTCGTCGTTAGAGGGTGGTAGTGATGGTGGTAGGGGGTGGTAGTGATGGTGGTAGAGGGTGGTAGTGATGGTGGTAGAGGGTGGTAGTGATGGTGGTAGAGGGTGGTAGTGATGGTGGTAGAGGGTGGTAGTGATGGTGGTAGAGGGTGGTAGTGATGGTGGTAGAGGGTGGTAGTGATGGTGGTAGTGGTTGTGATAGTGGTAGAGGGTGGTAGTGATTGTAGTAGAGGGTGGTAGTGATTGTGGTAGAGGGTGGTAGTGATGGTGGTAGAGATAACCTCTCCTCCCTCTCCCTCCTTGCTGTCTTCCATATTTATTTATTTATTTATTTATTTATTTAAAAATTTGAGCACACATACAGAGGTACAACAAATACAGGTAAGAGCAGTATGCCAAAGCCACTTATACTATGCATAGCATTACGGGCTGGCTTAAAATTAACTTAAGATTAACTAAGCAATGATGAAATCAGTGATAAAACATTAATGTAAACAGGTTACTATAAAGCACAAGTGAGTATTACAAAGACAGGTCATATGGTTGTATGCATTGTTGTACATTCAGTAGAATGGAGTATTCTGTTAGGTAGTGTATTTAAAAAATAATAAAGTTAGATTGGGTTTTAGGTTTAACATTTATGTGATATAATTGTGAGAAACATTTAAGATATACAATTTATAAGGTTCAGTTATTCAGTATTTATTTGGTTTTGGGTGAGTAAGTGATCTTTGAGAAGAGACTTGAATTTATAAACAGGTAGTGTTTCTTTTATATTTACAGGTAATGAATTCCAGATTTTAGGGCCTTTTATGTGCATTGAGTTTTTACATAGTGTGAGATGGACACGAGGAACATCAAAGAGTGATCTGTGCCTTGTGTTATGGTCATGTGTTCTGTTGAGGTTGGCAAGGAGATGTTTGAGGGGAGGGTTAATATCAGAGTTAAGTGTTCTATGTATGTAATAGGTGCAGTAGTAAGTATGGATGTTTTGTATGGTGAGGAGGTTTAGTGTATTGAATATTGGTGGAGTGTGCTGCCTATAGTGAGAATTTGTTATCATTCTAACTGCAGCCTTTTGTTGGGTAATTAGTGGTCTGAGATGGTTACTTGTTGTTGAGCCCCATGCACAAATTCCATAGGTGAGATAGGGGTAAATAAGAGAGTGATATAGGGCCAGGAGGGCTGACTGTGGAGCATAGTACCGTATCTTCGATAGTATGCCTACAGTCTTGGAAATTTTCTTAGAAATTTGTTGTATATGTGTATGAAATTTGAGTCTATTATCAAGGTGGATTCCTAAGAATTTTCCCTCTGTTAGCTTTGTGATAGGTGATCCGTTTATCATTATGTTAAGAGGGACATCTGTAGCTCTGTTACCAAACTGAATGAAGTAGGTTTTGTCAATGTTTAGTGTAAGTTTGTTAGTTCTCATCCAGGTAGATATTTTCTGTAATTCGGTATTTACAGTATTGGCTAGCGTGACTGGGCTCGGGTGGGAGAAGATGTATGTAGTGTCATCTGCAAATAGTGTGGGTTTGAGTAATTGCGAAGCATTTGGTAGGTCATTTATGTATAGGAGAAAGAGAAGAGGGCCAAGGACACTTCCCTGTGGGACACCAACTGTAATTGGTTGTGCAGAGGAGTTTGCCCCATTTGCATACACATATTGGCTTCTGTTGCTGAGGTATGACTTGAGGTAGTTGAGGGAGTGCCCTCTTATACCATAGTGTGACAATTTTACGTGGAGCAAGTCATGGTCAACTGTATCAAAAGCTTTACGTAAGTCAATGAAGATCCCCAGTGGGACTTCTTTTTTCTCTATTGCAGTGTATATATGTTCTAGCATGTGTATAATAGCATCATTAGTATTTTTATTAGGCCTGAATCCAAATTGGCAGGGGTTGAGTATGTTTTGGGAGATAAGGTAGGAGTAGATTCGTTTATGAATTAATTTTTCGAAGATTTTTGAGAGAGGGTGTAAGTTGGATATTGGCCTATAGTTATTCAACTCTGTTTGGTCTCCTCCTTTGTGGATCGGGGTGACCCTTGCTATTTTGAGTACTGTAGGGAAGGTGGAGGATTCAATGGATTTGTTAAAGAGTGTTGCAGTGATTGGTGATAGCACTTGTGACACTTTTTTGTATATAAAGAGTCCTCAATAAAGGTAAAAGTGATGTTAAATGTTCATTTATCCATTTAATTAGTCCTTTATATTTATTTCTCATTGTTTTCTGTATGTAAAACTTTAGTTATTCTCTATCAAATGTTTTTTGTTAATGCTTTTGGGTATCTGGAATGGATAAATTGAATTTACATTATTTCTTATGAGAAATATTGCTTCAGTTTTCGTCGAATTTGGTTTTCATCAGACTTTCTGGAACGAATTAATGATGAAAACCGAGGTTTCACTGTACCTGTAATCATAAGCCAAAGTGTAATCCTTGAAACATTTCAACTTGATAAAAGTATTCATTGTAATTCCTAAATCTTGTGCTAATATGCAAGAATCCTCATTACCTGTAATCATAAGCCAATCTGTAATCCTTAAAACAATTAAGCTCAATAAAAGTGTTTATTGTTAAAACTACAGTGGACCCTTGGTTGCCGTAACTAATCCATTCCAGAGAGCGTGTCTTATATGGAATCTGACTTAATCCAAATTAATTTTCCCCATAAGAAATACACATGTACATGGAAATCCAATTAATCTGTTCCAGACACCCAAAAGTATTAAACAAAATAATTTTTTCCCATGAAATATACATTTTCCTACACAGAAAACAATGAGACATGCAGAATAAACAATACTAAAACAACACTTACCTTTATTGAAAATATTGATGAGTGATGAGACGGGAGGAGGGGAGAGTTTGGAGGTGTACTAGTGTTTGCAAGGGGAATCCCCTTCCATAACCGAGCTCATAACTCAATTTGCTCGTATATCAGATCAATTTTCCTCACTGAAATTAATTGAAATGCTATTAATCTGTTTCAGCCATCCCCCAAAACCACCCCAGTTTTTTGGTTATGGATTTTTAAATAAGGAAAATGTATTTATAAATAAGAAATGATTTTTGCCTTTTTTGCCAGGTCCCAGCAATGTTTGAGAAATGCTGGAGTAGACATATATGAAACTCCTTGATGCACAGTGTAAGATGAGTGTCACTCCACTGCCGCCCTGCAGGCGAGGTCTTGAGAAGTTGTCTTATCCACTTCACAACGGGCTGTAATAGATTATATTATGTTAATAATAATTTAACCCTAGGGGTGTTATGTCAGCATATTTCATTCACTGATTGCTGACGAACTTACGTGTGTGGACTCAAAAGTCCGCACCTCACTGCTGACTATAGGTTGATTACAAACTCCTTGCGACACAAGAAATCTGTAACCCACCTTGCTCTTGTAGCGTGAGCTACGGTGTTCTTTACACCCTCGACAGGTATCGGTGACTTGATAGAAGCTGAAGTGTCCTTGGATGTCCACATCTTCCATAGTCTAGGAATACGCACACTGGTACACTATGTTCCACAAGGTTTGTCTTTATTGTTCACAATCTTATCACTAAAGAAGCCGATCACACTTCTCTTTAAGTGTTTAGCGTGTTTTGTGAGACACTATGAGGATAGACACTTTGTCTATCCTCATAGGGAAGATTTCTGATACATGGGATCAACTTTGTCATCCTCCTTTGTATGTTTTCCAGTGCATTTATATCCATTCTGTAATATGGTGACCAGAACTGTGCAGCATAATCCAAATGAGGCCTAACCAAGGATATATAGAGTTGAAGAACAACCTGAGGACTTCTATTATTTATACTTCTAGATATGAAGCCCAGGATTCTGTTAGCTTTATTGCAAACACTTATGCACTGTTGTCTTGGTTTTAGATTACTGTTTGAAAAAAAAAAAAATTTACCACATGAAATATTAATTTTAATACACACAAACTGACACCTTTATTGAAGATCTGGTGATGATTGATGGGATGGGAGGAGGGGAGTGTGTGGAAGTTGTTAATGTTTAGAAGGGGAATCCCCTTCCATTAGGACTTTAGGTAGCACGTCCTTTTCCGGGGTTACTTCCCTTCTTCTTTTAATGCCACTAGTACCAGCTGACTGTGGTGCAGCAACAGCTGACCGTGGTGCAGCAACAGCTGACTTTGGTGCAGCAGCAGCTGACCATGGTGCAGCAACAGATGATGGTGGTGTAGCAGCAGCTGACTGTGGTGCAGCAGCAGCTGACCATGGTGCAACAGCAGCTCGTTATGGTTCAGCAACAGTTGACTGGTGCAGCAACAGCTGACTGTGGTGCAGCAACAGATGATGGTGGTGTAGCAGCAGCTGACTGTGGTGCAGAAGCAGCTGACTGTGGTGCAGCAGCAGCTGACCGTGGTGCAGCAGCAGCTGACCGTGGTGCAGCAGCAGCTGACCGTGGTGCAACAGCAGCTCACCGTGGTTCAGCAACAGCTGACTGGTGCAGCAACAGCTGACCGTGGTGCAGCAACAGAGGTTGGTGGTGTAGCAGCAGCTGACTGTGGTGCAGCAGCAGCTGACCGTGGTGCAACAGCAGCTCACCGTGGTTCAGCAACAGCTGACTGGTGCAGCAACAGCTGACAGTGGTGCAGCAACAGATGACGGTGGTGTAGCAGCAGCTGACCGTGGTGCAACAGCAGCTCACCATGGTTCAGCAACAGCTGACTGGTGCAGCAACAGCTGACCATGGTGCAGCAACAGTTGACTTTGGTGCAGCAGCAGCTGACCGTGGTTCAGCAGCAGCTGACCGTGGTTCAGCAACAGCTGACTGTGGTGCAGCAACAGCTGACTGTGGTGCAGCAACAGCTGTTGGTGGTGCAGCAGCAGCTGACTGTGGTGCAGCAGCAGCTGACTGTGGTGCAGCAACAGCTGACCGTGGTACGATAGTACGTATTTCCCACCCTTTTTACATATGATCGCTTAAGAGATGGTATCTCCTGCTATCTGTTTTTCGTTTATCCACACCAATAACAGTCTCTCAACATCTTCGAGTACTTGCTATCTCTGTTTCGAAAACAAACTTGCACCTTTTGCAAGAACAGCTTCCTTGATTGCTGTTTTGTTGGCCACAATAGTAGCGATGGTTGATTGGGGTTTGGTATACAACCTGGCCAACTCCGAGACACTCACTCCACTTTCATACTTAGCAATTATCTCTTTCTTCTTTTCCATAGTAATTTTCACATTTTTTACTGCACGGTTGGCACTAGGAGCTTTCTTGGGGCTCATGGTGACTTATTTTGCAGGTACAATCACTAAAAACTCGGTGATAATATGAAATGTACTGATTGTATGCGTGGATGCGACCGCACTGGCTGGCTTGTAAACAGTGGCACGCACGGGGCAGCTGAGGACACATGTGGGATGCGTCCCGGACGAATCGCATGTGGCGGGTTTTTTAACGTGTGGCAAGGGAAAATTTTTGCGTTAAAATGTATTGTATGCTGGATTTAACGTATGCTGATGCCATCGTATACCGGGGGTCCACTGTACTAGTTTGAACCTCTATGATGTTATGATCAGAGTAAATAGTTTTGGAAACTGTTATGTCTCTGATCAGTTCCTCGTTGTTCGTGAATATCAAATCCAGGGTATTTTCATTTCTGGTGGGATCAGTTACCTGTTGGTTTAAAGAGTACTTTTCACAAAGCCTCATTGGTTCCCTGGTATGTGCCTGTTGAGCCAGGGTGCTTCCCGGAGATATTTCTCTACCCAGGAAAAAATTTCTCCTCCTATTCCGTGTGCCTTAAGTTTCCTCAGTAGCCTCTGATGTGGAACTCTATCGAAAGCCTTACTGAAGTCCATATACACAGTGTCATATTCATTACCATTATCTACCTCCTCAAACACCTTAGTGAAAAACGTTAGTAAATTTGTAAGACAGGATTGCCTCTTTGTAAAACCGTGTTGAGATTCATTAATCAATTTATGCCTATCAAGATGGCTACGAAATGCTTCGGCAATTATTGATTCCATAAATTTTCTCACTATGGAGGTAAGGCTTATTGTTCTATAGTTTGAAGCTAAGGACCTGTCACCTGCCTTGTAAATAGGTATTACATTTGCCATTTTCCACTTATCAGGCACTATGCCAGTTTGTAGTGATATGTTGAAAAGATTAGCCAAAGGTATGCTAAGTTCTTCTTTACATTCCTTTAACACCCTTGCAAACAGTTCATCTGGGCCTGGGGATTTGTTAGGTTTTAATTTCTCTATTTGTCTGAGGACCAAGTCACTAGTTGCCCTAATTGTGCATAGTTTATTATCATCCTGTTCTACATAACCTATTATTTCAGGAATTTCGCTAGTACAGTGGACCATCGGCTAACGAACGCATCACATAACATTAAATCCACCAAACGAAGCGTTTGAGCATAAAAATTTTGGCCCGCCTAACAAAAAACTCGCCCAACGTGATTCATCCCGAACCTGTCCGTCCAGCCTGAGCACTTCAGCTGCCCTGCCATCGTTGTTTTGGGACCAAGCCCTCGAGTACCTTCCAGCCATGATAATATATACCTGGAAGGTACTCGAGGGCTTAGTCCCAAATCTGCACACTGCCATAACAACATACTGGAGTGAGAGATTTGGGAGGAAGTGTAAAATAAACCCAGTGAGGAGCAGGGGTGTGGTGGGGACAATAAGGGAACACTGTATCAACATCCGGGGTCCCAGACTTTTCAACATCTTACCAGAAGATATCAGAAACACTGCTGGAACAAGTGTTGAAGCCTTCAAGAGGAAACTAGACAAGTATCTTCACCAGGTGCTGATCAACCAGGCTGTGATGGCTATGTGGGGCAGCTGGCCTGCAGCAGCAACAGCCTGGTTGACCAGGCGAGCACCAGATGAGCCTGGCCCATAACCGGGCTCAGAGAGTAGATATACTCTCGAAATTCTTCAAAGGTATATCAAAGGTAAGCCAGGGTGGCCGGTTTCATGCATACATTCGATGCATTTTGTATTATTCCATTGTTTATAGTGCTTGTAACTGCTAAATAAGCCACCATGGGCTCAAAGAAAGTTTCTAGTGCCAACCCTGTGGTAAAAAGGGTGAGAAATACTATGGAAATACTACGGTGGTGCAGCTGCTGCTGCACCACCGTCAGCTGTTGCTGCACCACCGTCAGTTGTACTACTCGAAGATGTGGAGAGACTGTTGTTGGTGTGGCTTAATGAGAAACAACTCCAGAGGGTTAGCCACCCAGGATAACCCAAGAAAGTCAATGAGTCATCGAGGACTGTCTAACTTATTTCCAGTGGGGTCCTTAGTCTTGTCCCCCAGGATGTGACCCACACCAGTCGGCTAACACCCAGGTGAACAGGAAAAAATGCCGGGAACTAGTGCTCATATTGGTGAATTTAAGGCCAGCAAAGGTTGGTTTGAGAGATTTAAGAATCATAGTGGCATACACAGTGTGATAAGGCATGGCAAAGCTGAAATATTCCACCCTCAACAAGTGTTCAGTTGTGATGAAACAGGCCTGTTCTGGAAGAAAATGCCAAACAGGGCCTACATTACTCAGGAGAAAAAGGTACTCCCAGGACACAAGCCTATGAAAGACAGGCTAACTTTCTTGTTTTGTTGTAATGCTAGTGGGGATTGCAAAGTGAAGCCTTTACTCAGGTATCACTCTGAAAATCCCGGAGTGTTCAAGAAAAACAGTGTCTCATCACTCATCAATACTCTTCAATAAAGGCAAGTGTCGTTTTAACATTTATTTATGTAGTTATTGTACATGTCTCATTGTTTCCTTGGTAGGGAAATGTATATTTCATGAACAAAAAATTATTTTTTTAATACTTTTGGCTGTCTGGAACTGATTAATTGGATTTCCATTATTTCTTATGGGGAAAATTAATTCAGCTAACGATAATTTTGCCTAACGATGAGCTCTCAGGAATGGATTAATATTGTTAGCTGAGGGTCCACTGTATTTTCCTGGGTAAAAACTGAGAGGAAGTAGGTATTGAAAATTTCACTCTCAGTAATCTGACCTGAGTTACTCTTAAGTGGGCCTATCTTGTCCTTAATCTTACTTCTGTATACCTGAAAGAACCCTTTTAGGTTAGTCTTTGAATCCCTTGTGACCTTAGCCTCATAATCCCTTTTTGCTTTTCTTATTCCTTTTTTTATTTCTCTCTTTAATTGAATATATTGATTTCTTAACTGCCCATATGTCTATATATGCCTCTCTTTTGGCCAATGAGATGTTTTAATCTATTGTTCATCCATTTGGGATCATTTTTGTTAGATCTAATTTCCCTACTCGGAACAAAAGTCGTCTTCGCAGCCAGAACATGCTCTGAAAAACGTCATATTGGCAACCAAGATCACCTACCTGACCCATAGTCAGGTCAATTTAGCCCACCCAGGTAATTTCTCAGTGGCATGAAATCGGTTAAGCGAAAGTTTGGGACAGAGATTTGATTGCAGTTATCTGGGTAATTCCATGATATATTGAAACTAAGTGATTTGTGATCACTTTCCCCAAGCTCATCATTAACCTCAAGATTATTAATTATTGATTCTTTGTTGGCAAGAACCAAGTCAAGCAGATTGTTTCCTCTAGTTGGTTCTGTCACAAACTGTTCTAAAAAGCAATCCTGAACCGTATCAAGAAAGTCACTAGACTCAAGATTTCCTGTCATATTGTTCCAATCAATTTGTCTAAAGTTAAAATCTCCCATTAACACAGCATTTTCTTATCTTAATGCCTTATGAATTTCGTCCCAAAACAGCTTACTGCACTCCCTATCAAGGTTTGGGGGCCTATAAATCACATCCAAAATTAATTTGTCACAACCCTCGAGAAACTGTAGCCAAACTGATTCTGTGTTCGATGTTTCTAATCTTATATCATGTCTAAGACAACAATTTAAATTATCTCTGACATATGTCGCCATTCCACTACCCTTCCTGTTGACCCTATCAGTGTGGAATAGTTTATAACCCTGTATGTTGCATTCAGAAGGCATTTCTCTATCTTTCAGGTTGAACCAGGTCTCTGTTATACCAATAATATCTATAATATTTACCTACACTTGCAAGTAATCTTAGCTCATCCATCTTATTTCTTAGTCTCCTACTATTTGTATAGTAAACCTTAAGGGAGCTAGTCACTCGTTGCCCTCTACTATCTCTGTATGTTGATCAATTGATTTCCCTTTACTAGCAACTTTATTTTGAATATTGTCTTTGAAGCATATCCCTGAGGCATCCTGGTAATATCTGCTGTTTTCAACCCTAACCTGCAGCCTGATTGTTTCCCACAAACACCCATACCTCTATAATTTATCAGTTTAAATTCCTAGACAAGTCATCAATTACCCCCTCAGTTGAATTGGCTAATGCAACCACTCCATCCCCAGAGAGATGAACCCCATCCCTTGCATACATATCATGTTTGCCATATGATTTGTCCCAGTTATCAAGATTGATAAAATCCTAATCTATTATTATTACTGTGTGATGAATGGTTATTACTATCATCATCATCATCATCCACATTATCATCCACTGCAGTCGCCACCACCACCACACCACCACCGCCGCTCCCACCACCACCACCAACAACAACTGTCGCTGCCACCAACCACCACCACCAACCACCACCACCAACCACCACCACCAACCACCACCACCAACAACCACCACCAACCACCACCACCAACCACCACCACCAACAACCACCACCAACCACCACCACCAACAACCACCACCAACCACCACCACCACCAACAACCACCACCAACCACCACCACCAACAACCACCACCACCACCACCAACCTTCAATCTCCAACCCACCATTCATCGACATCGGTCATTAATTGTCCGGAAATTCATTTAATTCAAGAGGGTTCAGTCCTGATGCTTTCGGAAAATGGATGATGCACATAACGTTACCAACTGGACATACCATATATGCCTTCAGTTGAGTGTTTGTGCATTTGTGTCAATCTGTTTATACCTTTTATGCCATCCATTTGCTTTCATTTTTTTTAATGCATCTCATTCATTTTTTTTTTATTTTTGCAGTGACTTAGGAAGTGTTGACGTGTGAAGAGATGTCAAGACTTGGACACTTACCATCCTTGGGTAATATTCAACATGTATATCGTGTGTTTTCAATATAATTTTACCTGGATAGTGCATTTTATTTATGTGGAGTATCTAACCTAAAAAGTTGTATTTAAGAACTGAAATATGGTAGATTATATACACTCTGTTTAAATAATAAATTATTCTCAAAAAAGAGTGAGCATTAGAGACTTTGTACATTATATTGCTGTATTCAATTTGGTCAAAATTTTAGGCTTGATACTTTTATCTATAGAGCCGTATGTGGTCATGATACAATGTCCGTGTTTAAACTTTTCAGTCACTAACCTGTTGTCATGTTGTCTCCACTTGTCCAAACCATCCATAGAATCAATCTTTATTTTACCTCCACCCTTTTGAATGTCATTGTGCAATTCCAGTTATTGGTTTTTACTGTATCTACTCTTCTTGCTTTAACTACTCTCTGTGTGTATCTTACTCTAAATCTGTATTCTCCTTTTTCTACCTTATTCTATCTACTCTCTTGTGTTCACTTTTCCTACTCTGGTTTGCAAAATATAACCCATAATGCTTATTTTATGCCTGTCACTGCGGTGTTATCAAGTTTTCACTCACACATCATAGCAACATTGCAGGGTGTCTCGTAACTCAGTGGTAGCGCATTCGGCTTGCGACTGAAGCACCTTGGTTCAGTCCTAGGAGAGATGAGACATATAGGCAAGTCTCCATACACCTGCTGCCTCTGTTCACCCAGCGGTATATAAATCCTGGGTGTTACTTGACTCTCATGGGTGATATCCTGAAGAAAAACCTAAGGACTCCAGTGGAAATAAGCCACACTACTTGGTTTTATTGGGTTATTAATAACCTTAGGTTATTAGCCCTCTGGGGCTAATAATCTAAAGAGAGTCATCTTTTTTTTCAGTTTGAAAATACCTGTCATCTATCTACCTTTAGTGGTTCTGATTACAGTCAAGCTCTCAAATTCAATGGTTTCCTTATTTGCATTATTTTGATTCTCTGCTGTCTTCACTGTATGGTCTTCTATGAATAGCCTCCATTATTTTCAGTTTTCCGTGGTGGTCATCTTTGGGGGCTTTAAGAACATAAGAACATAAGAATGGAGGAACACTGCAGAAGGCCTACTGGCCCATGCGAGGCAGGTCTTATCAAAACGACCTCTACCTAAAGCTACCCAAGAAATAACTCCCGTACCCAATGACACCAATCAAACCCAGCCCCTCCCACTCATATATTTGTCCAGTTTCTTCTTAAAGTTACCCAAGGTCCTAGCCTCTATCACCCCACTGGGAAGGCTGTTCCACGCATCTACAACTCTGTTAGAAAACTAGTACTTACCTATGTCCTATCTAAATCTAAATTTATCCAACTTAAATCCATTATTTCTGGTTCTTACCTGGTTCGACACCCTCAATACCTTATTAATATCTCCTTTGTTTATGCCCGTCATCCACTTATACACCTCAATGATATCTCCTCTCATTCTACGTCTCTCCAGAGAGTGAAGATTTAAGGCTTTAAGTCTATCTTCATACGGGAGATTCCTTACACAGTAAATCATTTTAGTCATTCTTCTCTGTATGTTCTCCAATGAGTCTATATCCATCCTGTAGTAAGGAGACCAAAACTGAGCAGCATAATCTAATTGAGGCCTCACCAGTGATGTATAGAGCTGTAAAATAACTTTTGGGCTTCTGTTACTTATACTTCTTGAGATAAATCCAAGTAATCTGTTTGCTTTGTTGTGCACACTTAGGCACTGCTGCCTTGGCTTTAGGTTTCTGCTTACCATGACTCCCAAGTCCTTTTCACACACTATGATGAAGCTCTACTTCACCTAGTTTATAGCTTCGAGGGTTATTTTCATTACCAAGGACCAGTACCTTACACTTATCCACATTGAACTTCATCTGCCATTTTTCAGACCAAGACATTAATTTGTCTAAATCCTCCTGCAGTTCATTGCTATCCTCCTCAGAATGAATCATACGGCCTATCTTTGTATCATCAGCAAACTTGCTCATGTCACTCGTAATCCCTTCATCAAGGTCATTAATATAAATTATGAACAAGAGAGGGCCTAAAACTGATCCTTGTGGAACGCCACTAGTAACTAAGCCCCATTCTGATTTGAACCCATTAATGGAAACTCTCTGCTTTCTATTGGTAAACCATGCCTCTATCCATTCTAGAACTTTACCTCCTATACCATGAGCTGCCACTTTTCTTAAGAGTCTCTTGTGAGGTACTCTATCGAAGGCTTTACTAAAATCCAAATAAACAATATCATATTCTTTATCACTGTCTACTGCCTCAAATGTTCTATTGAAGAACGTCAGTAAGTTTGTCAGGCAGGAACGACCTCTCGTGAATCCATGCTGAGATTCATTTATCAAGTTATGCTCTTCAAGGTGACTTCTAATAATGTCAGCTATAATTGATTCTAGTAATTTGCCAACTATAGATGTCAGGCTTATTGGATGGTAATTTGAAGGGGTGGACTTATCCCCTGATGTGAATATAGGAACCACATTGGCCATCTTCCACAACTCTGGCACAACACCAGTAAGGATGGATGCATAGAACACACTCGTTAATGGCTGACTAAGTTCCATCTTGCATTCCTTAAGTACCCTGGAAAATAATTCGTTGGGCCCCGGGGACTTACTTTGCTTCAGTTTGTCTATCTGTTTGATAACCATGTCCCTCGTGACAGTAATATTAGTCAATTTGAATTCGTCAGGAACTGAATAATTGTTAATTTCTGGAATCTCATTTATGTCTTCCTGTGTAAAAACTGACAAAAAATAGTCATTAAATATGGAACACATTTCCAGTTTGTTATCCGTCAGCTGTCCATTCCCAATTTTCAGAGGTCCTACTTTTTCCTTAACCTTCGTCCTATACACCTGAAAGAACCCCTTTGGATTGGTCTTTGATTCATTAGCAACTCTAATTTCATAGTCACGTTTAGCCTTTCT
Organism: Cherax quadricarinatus; assembly: GCF_038502225.1. NCBI lineage: Eukaryota > Metazoa > Arthropoda > Malacostraca > Decapoda > Parastacidae > Cherax > Cherax quadricarinatus. Next base: position 35,363,659 of record NC_091305.1, read on the forward strand.
AATTCCCTTTTTTACTTCTCTTTTAAGCTGAACATATTGGTCAGTAAGGTTAACCTCTTCCCTTCTGATGTGCCTATATATTCCCCTTTTCTCCCCAAATAAATGCTTTAGCCTCCTGTTAACCCACTTAGGATCGTTATTATCAGATCTAATTTCTCTCTGGGGAATGTATATACTCTGAGCATGGTGTACATTATTAAGAAAAGAATCGTAAATGCAGATCCCTTCGTAGTCATAAGTATGATCATCGTCAATAGAATCATTAGCTAGATAACCCCAATCAAGATTTGACAGGTGTTCCCTAAGTCCATTATAATCAGCAGAATGAAAATCAGGGTTTTTTTTTACTGTATTATCATTATTCCTGTATTCCCAGTTAATGCTAAAAGTGATGGATTTGTGATCACTTGCGCCAAGCTCTTCAGTGATTTCCAAATTATTTATGAGAGTTTCCTTATTTGACAAGACTAGGTCAAGCAAATTATTACCCCTGGTAGGCTCTGTTACACACTGCTTCAGAAAACAGTCTTGAACTGTTTCCATAAAGTCACTGGACTCCAGATTACCCGTCAAAGAATTCCAGTCTATTTGACTAAAGTTAAAATCCCCTACAATCACTATATTATTGTGTCTAGAAGCCCTAACAATTTCGTCCCAAAGAAGTCTCCCTCTATTGTGATCCAAGCCTGGAGGTCGGTATATTACACCTAGAATAAGCTTTTCTTGACCTTCTACAAACTCTACCCAAACAGATTCTGTTGCTGTTCCATCTATTTTTATACCTGTTTTTATGCAACAGTTAATGTTTTCTTGAACATATAATGCAATCCTCCCCCCTTCCCACAACATCTATCCACATGGAACAACTTAAACCCTTGAATATTACACTCAGGAATCATATCCCGACTCTTTAAATCATACCACGTTCCAGTTAATGCAATGACATCGAAGTTCCCAGCACATGCTATCAAACGTAGTTCATTAATCTTATTTCTTGCACTTCGACTGTTAGCATAAAATACCATTATACGTTTTTTCTTCTGCACATTTTTCCTATTCATCTTTGTTTTTACACAATTTCTGAAATTATCATTATCTAGGGTTACTCCATGACAGTTACTATTAAAATTCTTAATTTCAGAGCATAAGTCAATACAGTGGACCCCCGGTTAACGATATTTTTTCACTCCAGAAGTATGTTCAGGTGCCAGTACTGACCGAATTTGTTCCCATAAGGAATATTGTGAAGTAGATTAGTCCATTTCAGACCCCCAAACATACACGTACAAACGCACTTACATAAATACACTTACATAATTGGTCGCATTCGGAGGTGATCGTTATGCGGGGGTCCACTGTATATCCATACTCATTTTTTATCATTTCTAAACCCATACCTCTAACTAATCCTAGTTTAAAGTCCTAACAACCCCCTCAACTGAGCTAGCAAGAAAACCCACACCTGCCCTGGATAAGTGAACCCCATCCCTGGCATACATGTCATTTCGGTCATAGAAGTTGTCCCAGTTGTCAATGAATGGTACTGCATTATCCTTACAGTGTTTATCCAGCCAGCAATTAATACCAATTGCTCTGGACAGCCATTCATTTCCAACATCCCTTCTTGGCAAAATGCCACATATAACAGGGCGCCCCCCCTTCTTCCTAATTATATCTATTGCTGTCTTGAACCTTCTAAGTCCTCACTTCTGCGCTTGCCTACATCATTGCCTCCAGCACTGAGGCAGATAATGGGATTGATCCCATTACCGTTCATGATGTTGTCAAGCCGGCTAACAATGTCCTCCATCCCAGCCCCAGGAAAGCAAACTCTGTCTCCTACTTCTGTCCTTCAAGCAGAAAGCCCTATCCATATATCTAACCTGGCTATCCCCAACAACAATAATATTCTTACCTTCCTTGGCGTCGTTTGTAGTGGCGTTCCCAGTATTCAACTCACATTCGTCGGGTAGCACCGAGAATGCATTGGATGTTTCCACAACAGTTTCCACAGCAGTCTCTTTCTTCTTCGTCGTCTCTACCTTTCCATTAGTCTTCTTGATCGTCAACTTCGTCTTATGCTGTCCAGCCACTGTCCACGTTCCCTTCTTGACCTGAGGACTCGAAAATGGAGGACTACTACGAATCCTCTTGTTTTCCTCAGTCAATCGCCGTATCTCTATCTTCGCTACCCTCTATGCATGTCCAGTAAATTAAACACTAACAGTTGGATTTTATTCAGAATGTATTTAATGACTCTCATGCATAACAGAGCCTTTAGTGCACATTCTATGTAGAAGAAACCAGGACTGTAATCAACCATCTCAAACCTAATGATGGACCAGTAGGCAGACTGCAGTGCTCAGCTCCCTGGATCATCAAGACCTGGCATTCACTTCTTTATTTTCAATCTTTACATTGTTCTTGCCCCACTTACCACGAGTATATATGAGGCGTTATAAAGAATAAGCGCCACCATGGCCAAAATCCGGGTTAGTGAATGAGTTGATTCCTTAATGTTTTGTCTATTTATGTGAATGTGTAGATATTTTCTTATGCATCTGTAAGTGAGGCTTAGAACCTCATAGCAAAGTATGGTAATGTGAGCTTCATCCCTCTGATCTCCCTCACATCTGTGTTTTTCTCCATGATTTGGATTTGGTGGTGCTTCTTTTCTGCTCTGTAACACCTCATGTGTGTGTAGAGTATTATCTATATGACTTGATAAAGATCTATTACCTCAGTTAGAGCTTGTTCTGTGTATTGTATCTTAATACCTACTCATATAATGACTGAGATACCTTCTAGTATTTATTATTAGCTTGACAAGACACTAGCCCTGAAAATGATAGGAGGCTTAATGAGAATTTTTGAAACAATGGATTCTGTTGAAGTGCTTACATAATATATTCATGGGAAAATGCTAGACCTGTAGGAGTCATATAGAGCCTGGGGAAAGGGAAGTAATCAGGTTTGGTTCTAGGAAATGGAGGTTAGTTCCAGTTCCTTGGATCAGCACTGTTCACTCCTCAGCATTAAGACAAACCCATTGAAGGGGCCAAATCAGTGATGACTCTCTGAGGGTACATCTGCTATATTTTTAGAATACTTTTTTTGTGCTCACCTTTTTTCCAGGGCAAGTGGTATACCTACCATGATTAATCTAATTCATTTAAATATTGTACATCTATGGTAGTTTATTTTATTGCTATTGCTTTTGAATGATAAATCATCATTGTCATTATTCATAAAGTTAATTTGCTTATTTTGTTTGGCAGGTGCATAAATTTTTTTTAGTTCATAATTGTGTACCTGCCAGAGCAGTTTATGTACATCAGTTGAAGGAGAATTTCACCTGATAAATGTCAACCTTTGCAGGCTGGCCGGGCAGCATGACCTCAGTGTCTTCAGATTTCTGGCTAGCCAATCATTTTCCTGGAATGCAAATCAATGGAAGAATGTCAGCTGTGCGGCGCTTCTTCTGTCTTTTTGTGACCTTCGACTTTCTCTTCACTGGCCTGTTTTGGGCCATATGTGTGCTGGTGAGTAGCAATTTGTAATAGTGATTTAGAAAGACATATGAGGAAACACAAAAACATATTTATTAGAAAACCTTTAGGTCCAGAAACCTCGATCACTTTCTAAATCAATTTGTTGGTATCTGTTACCAAGATTTATGCCAGTTTTTAGTAGTATTGTCTCAAGAACAGCTTCTAAAGATGAGCAACGTGTATACCAAAAGAGAAAGAAAAAAGCCTGTAATATAGTACAGGTTGACCATCACTAATCAGGCATCATCGGGACCTGTAGGGTGCCAGATCAGTGATTTTGCTGGATTACAGAGTGGTTAGGTTAGAATACACTTAACCTAATGGTGATACAGTGGACCCCTGGCATACGATATTAATCCGTTCCTGAGAGCTCATCGTATGCCTAAATTATCGTAGGGTGAATTAATTTTCCCCATAAGAAATAATGGAAATCAAATTAATCCGTGCAAAACACCCAAAAGTATGAAAAAAAAAGTTTTACCACATGAAATATGAAGTTTAATGCACACAAACTGAAGAAGACATGCACAGTTAGTAGTACTCTACTAACAATAGAATACATGACACTTACCTTTCATGAAGATCTGGTGATGATTGATGGGATGGGAGGAGGGGAGAGTGTCGAACTTACTGTTTAGAAGGGGAATCCCCTTCCATTAGGACTTGAGGTATCAAGTCCTTTTCTGGGGTTACTTCCCTTCTTCTTTTAATGCCACTAGGACCAGCTTGAGAGTCACTAGACCTCTGTTGCACAACATATCTATCCATAGAGCTCTGTACCTCTCATTCCTTTATGATTTGTCTAAAGTGGTTCACAACATTGTCATTGTAATAGTCACCAGCACAGCTTGCAATAGCTGTGTGAGGGTGATTTTCATCCATAAAGGTTTGCACTTCAAGCCACTTTGCACACATTTCCTTAATCTCTCTTTTCAATTCCATACTAATTTTCACCCTTTTTACCACAGGGATGGCACTAGAAGCTTTCTTGGGGTCCATGGTGACTTATTTTGTAGTTACAAGCACTAAAAATACTGGGATAATGTGAAATGTACCGAATGTATGCGTAGATGCGAACGCACTGGCTGGTTTGTGAACACTGGCGCTGAGGCCACACGTGGGACGCTTCCCAGACGAATCGCGTGAGGCGAGGCAAAATTTTTGCATTAAAATGTATCGTATGCCGGATTTAACATAACGCGATGCCATCGTATGCCGGGGGTCCACTGTATTTACACATCGGCAATATTTGCCCACTTTACACTTTATTTTTGGCACATTCCATTGTTCCAGTCGACCAAACTCATAGCTATTTCACTAGTATTCCTTCTATTCTGACGATTGAGTACAAAAAAACGTCCATTTATCTATTTCAACTAATAAAGTGATCAGAAATCGGTAATTTGACCAATTTCACACAAATTTCAAGAGATGCCAGTTTCAAAATAGGGTCCAGAATAAACAGTGCAGGCATTCGTGGCACTAAAATAAAATTTTCTCTGTTCATTAGTCACGTCTCCAGGACCCCTCTTACATTACACTTGCTTTCCATCTTGAATTTTTATTCAAGTCTGCATTATTGTAATAATTGTATAAATAATGTCAACCCATTCATGACTGCATATTAGACCGGCCAGTTGGACATGTATTGGACACATGACATGATTTGTTTACTCTTGAGCACCAGCAATAATTGAACATTTCCATTACTTTGAGCTCAGTTTTAAGGTACCTTCCATCCCGAAACCAGTCAAAATCGTCTCTATTTCTGTAATATATTTTCTATCAAATGAGACCAAAAAACCGAGATTACAGTCATAAAATCCATATGAAAATTTATCACAAAGTCGCTGTTTTACACCAAAAACTTGGCCCCATTTTTTTTTTCCTCATTATGCTCTGCGTGCTACAGGATTTTTTTTTATATAGTGCACATTTACCACACAGACCTATTTTCTCATATCTAGGCCCAAATTTACTGGTCACAACTTATCTGAGTGAACCGAGCTTATGGCATCATACTACTGGACTGACACAGGATTCAGAGCCATGATACAATGGGACTGACAGTGAAAGGATTAACCCTTTGAGGGTTTCAGCCGTACTAGTACGGCTTACGACCCAGGGTTTTTGACGTACTAGTACGCCGCCTAAATTCTAGTGCCCTCAAATCTAGTGGGAGAAAGCTGGTAGGCCTACATATGAAAGAATGGGTCTATGTGGTCAGTGTGCACAGTATAAAAAAATCCTGCAGCACACAGTGCATAATGAAAAAAAAAAACTGACCGTTTTTTTTGGAATAAAACAGCGACTTTGCACTGTATTTTCGTATGGTATTTATTGTTGTATTCTAGTTTTTTGGCCTCATTTTATAGAATGGAAGACATATTACAGAAATTGAGATGATTTTGACTGGTTTTACAGTGAAAAGTACCTTGAAATTGAGCTCAAAGTAGCAGAAATATTCGATTTTTACCAAAGTTCAAAAGTAAACAAATCATGCCAAGCGTCCAATATACGTCAACTGGTGAGTCTAATATTCTTTCACAAGTGCGCCAATATTATTTATACCATTTTTTACACTAATGCAGTAGCCTGCATAACAGTAAATCTTCTATTTTTTGTGAGAATAAAAATTCAAAGTGGAAAGCAAAAGAATATAAGAGGGGCCTTGAGACGTGACTAATGAACAGAGGAAATGTCATTTTAGTGCCAGGAATGTCTTTCTTGTTTTTCCTGGAGCCTATTCGGAAATTGGCATCTTTTGAAATTTGTGTGAAATTGGCAAAATTGCTAAATTCTGACCACTGTACTGGATAGTTGAAGTTGATAAATGGGTGGTTTCTTGCACTCATTCGATAGAAAAAAGGGAGTTCTAGCGAAATATTCATGTTTTTTGTCGGCTAGTACAGTGGAATTGGCCAAAAATGGGGCTCAAAGTGGGCAAAATCGCCGATGCGTGAACATCGCCGAGATCGCTAACTTTGCGAGAGCATAATTCCGTAAGTTTTCCATCAAATTTCAAATTTTTGGTGTCATTATGATCAGGAAAAGATTCTCTATCTTTTCATAAGAGAAAATTATTATTATTTTTTTTTTTAAATTTGGCTGACCCTGAGAACGAGTCTCGGAGAGGGCCTATCGACCCTCAAAGGGCTAATAAAGTTAATCAATTTGACTTAAACAAGAAAGTTCATCACTGCTGCTTTCTAAGTGAAGAGCTGAAATTTACAACTCAGCATCTTCACTTACATGTAGCCTAAAGCACTTCATCAGAACTTGATGAAGTGCTAAACTTGTTCCTTCCTTCATTGTTTTCCTTTTACACATGTTTCTTTGAATCACTGTTAGCAAAGAAACAGTAATTTTTCTTTCTGCTTTTTTATGTCATAAACTGTCGAAGAGCCAATGCTGTATAATTCACACAAGCTTTGTATAGTAGTACCAACACTCTTATATGGGTGTGAAGCTTGGGTTGTCGATGCTGCAGCGAGGAGGCGGTTGGAGGCAGTAGAGATGTCCTGTCTAAGGGCAATGTGTGGTGTAAATATTATGCAGAGAATTTGGAGTGTGGAAATTAAGAGAAGGTGTGGAGTTAATAAAAGTACAGTGGACTCCCGGTTTACGATCAGCTCCCAATGTGACCAATTATGCAAGTGTATTTATGTAAGTGCGTTTGTATGTGTATGTTTGGGGGTCTGAAATGGACTAATCTAATTCACAATATTTCTTATGGGAACAAATTCGGTCAGTACTGGCACCTGAACATACTTCTGGAATGAAATAATATCGTAAACCGGGGGTCCACTGTATTAGTCAGAGGGCTGAAGAGGGGTTGTTGAGGTGGTTTGGTCATTTAGAGAGAATGGATCAAAGGAGAATGACATGGAGAGCGTATAACTCTGTAGGGGAAGGAAAGTGGGGTAGGCGTTGTCCTCAAGAAGGTTGGAGGGAGGGGGTAAAGAAGGTTTTGTGGGTGAGGGGCTTGGACTTCCAGCAAGCATGCGTGAATAGAGACGAATGATTTTTGGGATCTGATGAGCTGTTAGAGTGTGAGCAGGGTAATATTTAGTGAAGTGATTCAGGGAAACTGGCTATTTTTATATAGTTGGACTTGAGTACTGGAAATGGGACGTACAGTACCTGTACTTTACAGGAGGGGTTTGGGATATTGGCAGTTTGGAGGGATATGTTATACAGTATATCTTTATACAGCAGGGCCCCGCTTTACGGCGTTTCACTTTACGGCATTCCGCTAATACGGTCATTTCAAATTATGACCAAAACTCGCTATACGGCTCCCCCCACCTGACTTTCTAATACGGTCACCGCGCCCCACCTTGTTTGTTTACATTCTTCGTGAGCTCAGTAAGCATTAAGTCTCTCCATTTTGTCTGGAAACTCCAAAATTTCAAATGTTTTTAAAAGTTATTTCATATTTTATATATACTGATAATTATACTTATGTATACCTGTACTTAAATAAACTTACATACTGTGCTGGCGTGCAGGTACACATTAAAATCAGTAAGAGTGTCTTATGTCTCCAGACGTCATATTAGTAATGATAATAATAATCATCGAGTCTCATTTAAATCTCGTATATTACGTTAAATACACATTTTCATTAATCCATCTATGATATTTTTTCAAAATTATATAATAAACACGATACATAACATAAAAAGATGATAAATACACCCCACAATAGAATAAATAAACATAAATATGAGATGTGGTAGCAGACGACTTGCACAAGTGACGCCATATTAGAAATGCTAATAATAATAATAATAATCACCGAGTCTCATTAAATGTTGTATATTATGTTAATATACACATTTTCATTAATCCATCCATGATATTTTTTTCAAAATTATATAATAAACACGATACATAACATGAAAAGATGATAAATACACCCTACAATAGAATAAATAAACATAAATATGAGATGTGGTAGCCAGATAACTTGTACAAGTGATGCCAAGAATAACATTTTCTCTGGTGGCCTGGTGGTTAACACTCTCGCTTCACACGGCGAGGGCCTGGGTTCGATTCCCAGCCAGAGTAGAAACATTGGAAGTGTTTCTTTCAACCTGTTGTCTATGTTCCCCATCAGTAAAATGGGTACCTGGGTGTTAGTCGACTGGTGTGGGTCGCATCCTGGGACACTGACCTAAGGAGGCCTGGTCACAGACCGGGCCGCGGGGGTGTTGACCCCCGGAACTCTCTCCAGGTAAACTCCAGGTAATCTAACATAAGAGAAAATGTGTTACTGGGGGTAACTGTAGAAAATTATTCCTTTCGTATGTATGTAAGTAAGTTTATTCAGGTATACACAAATACAGTTACATAGATTATCATACATAACAACATATGTGTAGAGAACCTAGGATAACCCAAAAAAGTCAGAGTGACTTATTTCCATTGCCTTCACTCAGAGCATCATTTCTTCTCAAAATGATGTTACATGAGAATGGGAGTGTTCTTCTTTATTTATTCTACCGTATCAATGTAGAGACAACCTGTACACAATGTAACTTGTACACAAACCAGACGTGTACACTTCGTTTACAAAACTTACCTTCGCCTGGTTTGTTTACATAACTCTGCGCCTGTCCTCTCTCATGCACTCATTCTTTCTCTCTCTCATTAATGTAACTTGTACACAAACCAGACGTGTACACTTCGTTTACAAAACTTACCTTCGCCTGGTTTGTTTACATAACTCTGCGCCTGTCCTCTCTCATGCACTCATTCTTTCTCTCTCTCATTTATTCGTTTTATCTCATTTACTTACTCCTGACCCTACATTAAGACTACAAATATTTTAAGGTAAGTAATGAGTGAACTGTATATACATTTTATCGCTCTGGGATGCTTAAATGTAATAGAATATTATGTGTAGGTGGGTTGGCCTGGTATGGTAGCCCGGCTGACTACCATACATACCACACTTGATTTTTTACAATAAGTACTACTCATCTCACCCTATATTTTAAGGTAAGTAATGAGTGAACTGTATATACATTTTATCGCTCTGGGATGCTTAAATATCATAGAATTGTATGTGTGGGTGGGGTGGCCTGGTATGGTAGCCTGGCTGACTACCATACATACCACACTTGATTTCTTACAATAAATACCTCTTGTCTCACCCTAGATTAAGACTATAAATATTTTAAGGTAAGTAATGAGTGCACTATGTGTGTATTGTACTTTTTTATTGTTTTTTGATGCCTGGTTCTATTGCTAACTTAATATATGTTAGTGTAAACTTGTTATCTAGTGTTTGTATGCATTTGTAAGTGGAAAAAAAGGGTTTTCCACTTTACGGCGGTTTCCGCTTTACGGCGGTAGCCTGGAACCTAACCAGCCGTATAAGTGGGGCCTTCCTGTATATGCTTCTAAACTGTTGTATCTGGGCACCTCTGCAAAGACAGTGATTATTTGTGAGTGTGGTGAAAGTGTTGAATGATGATGAAAGTATTTTCTTTTTGGGGATTATCTTTCTTTTTGGGTCACCCTGCCTTGATGGGAGATGGCCCACTTGTTAAAAAAAAAAAAAAAACTTCTCACAGACACACCACTTTTCAGGAGTTCAAACTTATCTTTGATGGACAGTATTTGCTTAAACTTTACACAAGAAGCATTTCCTTTATTCATTAGAACCATGGCTGGGGTTAAAGAAAGCAGGTTATAACAATAAATGGAGGAAAGCAAATTTAGATGGCTAGCCTGTGTTTGCAAGTGATACCAACAGTTGTTTATTCAGCAAGTCACTTTGTCAAACTTTCTTGGGTTATCCTAGGTCAGGGGTGGGCAAATTTTTTAAGTGTGTGTGTCAAAGTTGGCCATATCTTTGATACAAAATCTTTGGTAACATATGGGGACTACATATCCCTGCTTTTTTTAGAACAGATACGTGATAAATGTCGCAATATTTTTTTTTGTTTTTTGAGATGAGACCAGAGGTTAGCGTGCCAGAAAGAAGTTGTTGGCATGCCAGGTTTGGCACGTATGCTAAGGGTTGCCCACCCCTGTTCTAGGTAATCTACACATATGCTATGTATGATAATTTATGTACACCTACCATCTGACTTACGACCGAGTTCGGTTCCGAGAAACCGGTCGTAAGTCGAAATGGTCGTAAGTCGAACCTTACTACTGAATATCAACAAAACATTTTTGTAATGACTTTATTTTATTGTTTTATTTTGGTATTTCACGTTTTACTTTACTTTTTATGCTGTTAGTACTGTATTTTATACTGTAAGGTTTAGGATAAACACTGTGTACAACACAAATAGTTGTTTATTTCCCAGAAATTTGGGATAAAAAACAAGGTCGTAAGTCGAGTGGTCGTAAGTCGAGCAGGTCGTAAGTCGGATGGTAGGTGTATCTGTATTTATGTGTACCTGTACCTGAATAAAATTGCTTACTTACAAGTAGCAGCAGGTTGGTGAGGCAACCCGGGAAATTTGAAATTATGCTAGCTGAAATTAGTGCTGGATTAGTGATGGAACTGGATTAGTGTTTGCTGGATCAGTGATTGCTGACCTGTATTAGCTGTTCCTCACAGTCAGTGCCTCTCATTTTAGCCTCTCCTTCATTCAGTGTTACACAGTTTTCTGTGTATGCATTTTTTATGAATGAACTATCAGTTAAAATTTTATATTTGTTATGCTTGGTTAAGCTAGCTTAACATATATTAATTTGCTTTTCCATATAATTGCCCAGTAATAGCAAAATTGAAAACAGGCAGGTGGCTTACATCTGGCAGCTAGGGGTATGTACTGAAATGTCTTTTATGACTTTTCAAATACCCGATAACAATTATGCAGGATGGTTCCTTCATTCACTGCTTCATTTTTTGTATTTCATTCTCCACCTCTCATTCACCACTTCTCATTCACCTCCTCTAGTTTAACATTTCTCATTCACTGTTCATTCAATGTTTCTCATTTACTGCTTCATTCATTGTGTCATTGCCTCATTCACATTCTCTCATTCAAACCCTCATTCTCCATCATCTCATTCACTGTCTCTCATTCATGGTTAGCACCACATCCCCTCTCTAGTTTTGAGTTGTACACTGGATGGTTGCTGGAGCAGTCTCCTTTGCTTGTTGATTGTGGTACACTTCGGTTAGGTTGTCAACCTCTTTATTATCTTAGGCTTCTATGTACAGTAAATTCTTGATATAATGGAGTAATTAAGGGGATCATACTATGCTTTCAGAGAATCACTAAGCAGAGTCAATGGGATGATAGCATGTGACACTGAGCCTACTCTTGAAAACAATGATCTAGCCCACCACCATGCAGACACTAATAGGTTTGTGCATCACTCAAGAACTTTGCAAACTGTGGTGCATGAATTGAGAGAATTTCAGTGAAATTAAATTGTTTGCTGTTTTTCACTTGCTTGTGCTGAATTCTCATTTTTGGGGATTGTACTAATCAAAGGTCTACTGTGCAGATTTCAGTGTTCAGTACTGCCAAACTATAAAGTACTGTAGTACTCATTTCATTGTACCATATTAACTAATTTGAATATTCTATTCATACATATTACTATCAGGATTTTATTCTGTTACAAAACCTTTTTCCAAATTGCATTTCAGATATTCAGTAGACTTCTCAGTTTGAGATAAATGTGTTATACCCGAATATTAAAATTCGTTAAACATGCAAGGTTGCAGGTATGTCTTGCTACTTCTACTTACACTTAGGTCACACTACACATGCATGTACAAGCATATATAAACTAACCCCTCTGGGTTTTCTTCTATTTTCTTCCTAGTTCTTGTTCTTGTTTATTTCTGCTTATCTCCATGGGAAAGTGGAACAGAATTCTTCCTCTGTAAGCTATGTGTGTCGAAAGAGGCAACTAAATGCCAGGAGCAATGGGCTAGTAACCCCTTCTGTATAAATTACTAAAAACAAGGAAAAGAAAAACTTTATAAAATTGGGATGTTTGAATGTGCATGGATGTGGTGCGGATGATAAGAAAGAGGTGATTGCTAATGTTATGAATGAAAAGAAGATGGATGTCCTAGCCCTAAGTGAAACAAAGCTGAAGGGGGTAGACGAGTTTCAGTGGGGAAAAATAAATGGGATTAAGTCAGGAGTGTCTGAGGGAGTTAGAGTTAAGGAAGGGGTAGCAGTAATGTTGAAGGATCAGTTATGGAGAGAGAAGAGGGAATATAAATGTATACATTCAAGGATTATGTAGATTAAAATAAGGGTCAGATGTGAAAAGTGGGTCATAATAAGTGTGTATACACCTCGAGAAGAGAGGAATGTAGAGAGAGAGAGAGAGAGAGAGAGAGAGATTTTGGGAGATGTTAAGCAAGTGTGTAGGAACTTTTGAGCCAAGTGAGAGAGAGTAATTGTGGTAGGAGACCTAAATGCTAAAGTAGGAGAAGTGTTTAGAGAGGGTGTGGTAGGTAAGTTTGGGATGCCAGGTGTAAATGATAATGGGGAGCATTTGATTGAACTTTGTATAGAAAGGGGTTTGGTTATAGGTAACACATATTTTAAGAAAAAGAGGATAAATAAGTACACAAGATATGATGTAGGGTGAAATGACAGTAGTTTTTTGGACCACGAAATGGTAGATAAAAGACTATTAGGTAGACCTGAGGATGTACATGTTTATAGAGGGGCCACAGATATATCAAATCACTTTTTAGTTGTAGCTACAGTGAGAGTAGAAGGTAGATGGGATACAAGGAGAATGGAAACAGCAAGTAAGAGAGAAGTGAGGATTTATAAACTAGAGGAGGAGGCAGTTAGGGTGAGATGTAAACAACTGTTGGAGGACAGATGGACTAATGAGAGTATAGACAATGGGGTAGAAGATGTATGGGGTAAGTCTAAGAATATTGTGTTAGGGTGTTCAGCAGAAGTTTGTGGTTATAGGAAAGTGGGCGCGGGAGGGAAGAAGAGCGATTGGTGGAATGATGTATAGATAGTAGTAAGAGAGAAAAAGTTAGCATATGAGAGGTTTTTACAAAGAAGTGATGCAAGGAGGGAGGAGTATATGGAGAGAAAAAGAGTGGTTAAGAGAGTGGTGAAGCAATGGGTGGGTGAGGTGTTATCAACAAATTTTGTTGAAAATAAGACAAAGTTTTGGAGTGAGATTAACAAGTTAAGGAAGCCTAGAGAACAAATGGATTTGTCAGTTAAAAAGAGGAGAGGAGAGTTATTAAATGGAGAGTTAGAGGTATTCGGAAGATGGAGGGAATATTTTGAGGAATTGTTAAATGTTGATGAAGATAGGGAAGCTGTGATATCATGTATAGGGCAAGGAGGAATAACATCTTATAGGAGTGAGGAAGAACCAGTTGTGAGTGTGGGGGAAGTGTGTTGGGCAGTGAGTAGAATGAAAGGGGGTAAAGCAGCTGGGATTGATTGGATAAAGACAGAAATGTTAAAGGCAGGTGGAGATACAGTTTTGTAGTGGTTAGTGTTTTTATTTAATAAATGTATGGAAGAGGTATCTATGGATTGGCAGAGAGCATGCATAGTTCCTTTGTGTAAAGGCAAAGGGGACAAAAGAGAGTGTAAAAATTATAGGGGAATAAGTCTGTTGAGTATACCTGGTAAAGTGTATGGAAGAGTTATTATTGAAAGAATTAAGAGTAAGATGGAGAGCAGGATAGCTGATGAACAAGGAGGCTTTAGGAAAGGTAGGGGGGTGTGTAGACCAAGTGTTGGCAGTGAAACATATAGGTGAACAGTATTTAGATAAGGGTAAAGAGGTATTTGTGGCACTTATGGATTTGGAAAAGGTATATGATAGGGTGGATATAGGGGCAATGTGACAGATGTTGCAGATGTATGGAATAGGAGGTAGGTTATTGAAAGCGGTGAAAAGTTTTTACAAGGATAGTGAGGCTCAGGCTAGAGCATGTAGGTGAGAGGGAGATTATTTCCCAGTAAATTCAGGCCTTAGACAGGAATTTGTGATGTCACCATGGTGTTTCAATATATTTATAGATGGAGTTATAAGAGAAGTGAATGCTCAGGTATTGGCAAGAAGTGTGGGGTTAAAAGATAAAGAATCTAACAAAGTGGGAGTTGTCACAGTTGCTCTTTGCTGATGACACTGTGCTTTTGGGGGATTCAGAAGAGAAGTTGCAGAGGTTGGTTGATGAGTTTGGTAGGGTTTGTAAAAGAAGGAAATAAAAAGTGAATATAAGAAAGAGTAAGGTGATGAGGATAACAAAAAAATTAGGTAATGGAAGATTGGATATCAGATTGGTAGGAGAGAGTATGGAGGAGGTGAATGTGTTCAAATATTTGGGAGTGGATGTGTCAGCAGATGGGTCTGTGAAGGACGAGGTGAATCATAGAATTAATGAGGGGAAAAAGATGAGTGGTGCACTCAGGAGTCTGTGGAGACAAAGAACTTTATCCATGAAGGCAAAGAGGGGACAGTATGAGAGTACAGTGGACCCTCGCCTAACGCTATTAATCCATTCCTGAGAGCTCAACGTTAGGTGAAATTATTGTTAGGTGAATTAATTTTCCCCATAAGAAATAATGGAAATCAAATTAATCCGTTCCTGACACCCCAAAGTATGAACAAAAAAAAATTGTTACCACATGAAATATTAATTTTAATACACACAAACTGAAGAAGACATGCACAGTTACATGACACTTACCTTTGTTGAAGATCTGGTGATGATTGATGGGATGGGAGGAGGGGAGAGTGTTGATGGTGTTAGTGTTTTGAAGGGGAATCCCCTTCCATTAGGACTTGAGGTGGCAAGTCCTTTTCAGGGGTTACTTCCCTTCTTCTTTTAATGCCACTAGGACCAGTTTGAGAGTTACTGGACCTCTGTCGCACAACATATCTGTCCATAGAGGCCTGTACCTCCCGTTCCTTTATAACATTCCTAAAGTGTTTCACAACATTGTCAGTGTAATAGTCACCAGCACGGCTTGCAATAGCTGTGTGAGGGTGATTTTCATCAAAAAAGGTTTGCACTTTAAGCCACATTGCAC
The DNA here is from genome assembly GCF_038502225.1 of Cherax quadricarinatus. Taxonomy (NCBI): domain Eukaryota; kingdom Metazoa; phylum Arthropoda; class Malacostraca; order Decapoda; family Parastacidae; genus Cherax; species Cherax quadricarinatus. The sequence goes on from NC_091305.1 coordinate 35,379,233, forward strand.
ACATTTCCTTAATCTTTGAAGTAGGCAACTTCTTCAATTTCTCTATCCCCTCCTCCGAAGCAGTTTCCTCAGGTGTGGCCTCTTGCTGTTGAAGATGATCTAGCAGCTCAACAGTGGTTAGTTCTTCATTGTCCTCCTCTTCCAACTCTTCCACATCCTCCCCACTAACCTCCCACCCCAAGGACTTCCCCAATGCCACAGTGGATTCCTCAACTGGCATAGGATTTCCAGGGTTAGCCTCAAACCCTTCAAAATCCCTTTTGTCTGCACATTCTGGCCACAGTTTCTTCCAAGCAGAGTTCAAGGTCCTCTTAGTCACTTCCTCCCAAGCCTTACCTATAATGTTTACACAATTAAGGATGCTAAAGTGATCTCTCTAAAACTCTCTTAGAGTCAATTGAGTTTCTGAGGTCACTACAAAGCACCTTTCAAACAGAGCTTTTGTGTACAGTTTCTTGAAGTTGGAAATGACCTGCTGGTCCGTGGGCTGCAGGAGAGGAGTGGTATTAGGAGGCAAAAACTTGACCTTAATGAAGCTCATTTCCGCAGAAAGTCGCTCTGCCACGTCTGAAGGATGACCAGGAGCATTGTCTAATACCAGGAGGCACTTAAGGTTTAATTTCTTTTCAATTAGGTAATTATTCACAGTGGGGGCAAATGCATGGTGTAACCAGTCATAGAAAAAGTCCCTAGTGACCCATGCCTTACTGTTTGCCCTCCACAGCACACACAAATTAGCCTTGAGGACATTGTTTTTCCTGAACACCTGGGAGTTTCAGAGTGATACACCAATAAAGGCTTTACTTTGCAATCACCACTAGCATTGGCACTCATCAACAGAATAAGCCTGTCTTTCATAGGCTTATGTCCTGGGAGTGCCTTTTCCTCCTGAGTAATGTAGGTCCTGCTTGGCATTTTCTTCCAAAACAGGCCTGTTTTGTCACAATTAAACACTTGTTCAGGTTTCAATCCTTCGCTGTCTGTGTACTCCTTGAATTCCTGCACATATTTTTCAGCCGCTTTGTGGTCCGAACTGGCAGCCTCACCATGCCTTATCACACTGTGTATGCCACTACAATTCTTAAATCTCTCAAACCAACTTTTGCTTGCCTTAAATTCACTCACATCATCACTAGTTGCAGGCATTTTTCTAATTAAATCGTCATGCAACTTCCTAGCCTTTTCACATATGATCGCTTGAGAGATGCTATCTCCTGCTATCTGTTTTTCGTTTATCCACACCAATAAGAGTCTCTCAACATCTTCTATCACTTGCGATCTCTGTTTTGAAAACAAAGTTGCACCTTTGGCAAGAACAGCTTCCTTGATTGCCGTTTTCTTGGCCACAATAGTAGCGATGGTTGATTGGGGTTTTGTGTACAACCTGGCCAGCTTGGAGACATGCACTCCACTTTCATACTTAGCAATGATCTCTTTCTTCATATCCATAGTAATTCTCACTCTTTTTGCTGTAGGGTTGGCACTAGAAGCTTTCTTGGGGCCCATGGTGACTTATTTTGCAGGTGCAATCACTAAAAAGGCTGTGATAATATGAAATGTTCCGATTGTATGCTTGGAAGCGACCGCGGTGGCTGGCTTGTAAACACTGGCACCCACGGAACAAGTAAGGCGGGCTCAGGCCGCACGTGGACGCGTCTCGAACGAATCGTGTTGAACGAGTTTTTTAGCACTAGCCGAGGCAAAATTTTTGCGTTAAAATGTATCGCTAGGCGGATTTAACGTTATGCGATGTGTTTGATAGGCGAGGGTCCACTGTATAGTTATACAGTGTATAACTATACTGTGTATGGGTGTGAGGCATGGGTTGTGAATGCTGCAACAAGGAGAAGGCTGGAAGCAGTGGAGATGTCATGTCAAAGGGCAATGTGTGGTATGAATATAATGCAGAGAATCTGTAGTTTGGAGACCAGGAGGGGATGTGGGATTACCAAAACTATTATCCAGAGGGTTGAGGAGGGGTTATTGAGATGGTTTGGACATGTAGAGAGGATGAGATCAAATACAATGACTTCAAAAGTGTATAAATCTGTAGTGGAAGTAAGGCAAGGTAGGGGTCAGCCTTGGAAAAGTTGGAGGAAGGGTGTAAAGGAAGTTTTGTGTGTGAAGGGCTTGAACTTCCAGCAAGCATGCATGAGCATGTTAGATAGGAATGAATGGAGACAAATGGTTTTTAATACTTGACGTGCTGTTGGAATGTAAGCAAGGTAACATTTATGAAGGGATTCAGGGAAACCGGCAGGCCGGACTTGATACCTGGAGATGGGAAGTACAGTGCCTGGACTCTGAAGGATGGGTGTTAATGTTGCAGTTTTATAACTGTAGTGTAAGTATGCCTCTGGCAAGACAGTGATGGAGTGAGTAATGACGAAAGTTTTTCTTTTTCAGGCCACTCTGCCTTGGTGGGGAATGGTCGATGTGTTAATAAAAAAAAATATCAAAATTCGTTCTTAGGATTTTTACCCCCTCAGCTTGTAGTATTATTTCTAAAATGGATTTTTTTTTTTTCCAGATTGAACACCAAGGAAAGTATGAGGCTCTAGTGGAAGAAATAATATATTATAACATCAGTTCTTCAATATTTGACATTGTGGTAAGTAGCTCTACTGGTTGAATTTACTTGTTACGTGGATTGGTGCACAGTGTTGCTAACTGTAGTGTCAGATGTACATGGTGTTGCAAACTGTAGCATCAGAAGTGCACAGTGTTGTTAACTGTAGTGTGAGAGTTATGGTGTTGCTAACTGTAGTGTCAGAGGTACACAATGTTACTAACTGTAGTTTCAGAGGTACACAATGTTGCTAACTGTAGTTTCAGAGGTACACAATGTTGCTAACTGTAGTGTCAGAGGTACACGGTGTTGTTAACTGTAGTATCAGAGGTGCACAGTGTTGTGAACTGTATTGCCATAGGTTCTCAAATGTATAGCTAAACGCTATACATTTGAGAACTTACAATTGGGGCTCTGTGAAATCACAGAAGTGACAATATGTGAACTATAGTAAAAACTTAACGTGTATTCTTTCCTTGTGTAGTAGATGTATTCCATTCTGATAGCATTACTGAGCTGTACTAAGCTCAGTTATGCTCTCAGAACATAATTCCATCTGAACTGTGATGTCAGCATGCTTCTGGCAAGACAGCAATTGAGTGAACGATAGCGAATGTGCTTTCTCTTTCATGGGCTACCCTATCTCAGGTAGAAAAAGCTGGTGTGTTAAAAAATAAGAATATTCAGTATGCTTTGTTACCTGTGATGATTACATATAGCGAATGTTTATTGTACCTACAATTTTACCAATAGAAATGTGTCATTACATAATAGTGAATTTACACAAAGCGAGTGCACATAAAATGAAGAAAGCTGTTTGTATATGAAAACTAAATACAGTGGAACCTTGGTTTTCATGATTAATCCGTTCGAAAAAATCTGATGATAAACCGAATCGCACGAAAACTGAAACAATATTTCCTATGAGAAATAATGTAAATCCAATTAATCTGTTCCAAACACCCAAAAATATTAAGAAAAAATATATTTTATGGAGAATATAGTTTTACATACAAACTAGGGCATACGAAAACTGAAGTTCCACTGTATTTGTTCTACATTTGCATTAAATGTATTAATAATGTGAGTAAGGTAACATTTACGAAGTGCTTTTAAGCATTTTTTTTTCTTTAAAGTTTAGATGTCACCATTGCCTGTTCTGTTTACAGTCTTAACCCCTTGACTGTCGCAACCCTAAATCCTGAGGTGTCCCCTGGTGTCGCAAAATTTCCGGGAAAAAAAAAAAAATTCGTATGAAATGATAGAGAATCTTTTCCCGATTGTAATGACACCAAAAGAACAAAATTTGATGGAAAACTGACGGAATTATGCTCTCACGAAGTTGGCGACCTCGGCGATATTTACGAATCGGTGATATCACCCATTTTGAGCCCTATTTTTGGCTAATTCCATTGTTCCAGTCGACCAAATTCATAGCTATTTCTTTAGAACTCTATTTTTTCTATCGATTGAGTACAAGAAACTGCCCATTTACCAATTTCAACTACCCAATAATGTGGTCAGAAATTTGCAATTTGGCCAATTTCATGAAAATTAAAAAATATGACAATTTCAAAATAGGGTCCAGAATGAACAATGCAGACATTCTTGGCTCTAAAATAACATTTTCTTTGTTCATCAATCATGTCTCCAGGCCACTCTGACATTACTCTTGCTTTCTATTTTTAATTTTTATTCAAACAAAAATAGAAGATTTACTGTTATGCAAACTACTGCAATAATGTAATAATTGTATAAATAATGTCAACCCATTCATAACTGCATATTAGAATGGTTACTTGGACATTTATTGGAAAATGACATTTGTTTACTTTTGAACATCAGCAAAAATCAAACATTTCCCCTACTTTGAGCTCCATTTCAAGGTTCTTTTCATAGTAAAACCAGTCAAAATCATGTTTTCCATTCTATCAAATGAGACCAAGAAAATGAAATACAACCATAAATACTATATGAAAATAGATAAAAAATTCAGCATTTTAATTAAAAAAACCATCGGAGTTTTTTTTTTCTCATTATGCACTGCGTGCTGCAGGATTTTTTTATATGGTGCACACTGACCACACAGACCCATTCTCTCACATGTGGGCCTACCAGCTTTCTCCTGCTTGATTTGAAACCGCTAGAATTTGAGTATATATACGTCAAACACGGTGGCTCGTAAGACGTTTATATACGACCAAAACAGTCAAAGAGTTAAGTAATATGTATTTTTTTTATAATATTACTAAGTAATCACATGCAATAATAACAATAATAATAATAATAATAATAATAATAATAATAATAATAATAATAATAATAATAATAATAATAATAATCCCCTTCTCCTGTATATATTACTAAATTTAAAAGGAGTAACGTTTGTTTTTCCTTTTGGGCCACCCCACCTCATTGGGATATGGCTGGTACGTTGAAAGAAAAGAATAATGAAAATAATAATAATAATAATAATAATAATAATAATAATAATACGGTAAAACCCTCTAATTAGCAGGCCTTCATTTAACATTTTTTGGCAATTACAGACAAAAAAATTGGCTGGGCAAAAGTTAGATTCATTGGACAAAGTGGAAAAGTACATAATATTTGATTTTGTCTATAGTGATAGTGTCTGTTTTCTCCTGAATCATCAGATCAAGTCTGTTGTCTCCCATGGCCTGGTGGCAAAAAGCTTTTGCTTCACACGCTGAGTGTCTGGGTTTGATTCCTGGCAAAGGGTACCTGGGTGTTAGTTGAGTGGTGTGGGTCACATCCTGGGACAAAACTGGCCTAATTTGCTTGAAATGCTCACATAACAAGCAGCTTTCTATAAAGTAGTAGTATATCATTGATGTCAGCTAGGCCTGTATACATTGTACATGTACTTGTTGAAATAAAGATATTACAGTGGGCCCTCAGTTATTGGCCATTCCTTCTTCTTATGACCAGAGCTTTGGTAAGATGGGTAAAGAAGAAGGATGGGTAAGGATAGAAATATTGGAAAAGGGTGGGAGGGGGGAGAGAGTAGGATATAAAAGGTAAGGGGCCCAACCACTTTGGTGTAATTTAAAAGGTGTATGTGAAATAATAAGATATTCTTGAAGGGGTATAATACTAACCCATCAGAGTCACATAGATATAACAGATATATAAGTACATGACTCTGAATTGATAGTAAATATACAAGTTGCAATTGCCTTTTTTTTTTTTTTTTTTTTTTTTTTTTTTTTTTTTTTTTTTTTTTTTTTTTTGCGGTTGGACAACGGACAATGAAGGCAATAATTTCCTGGCCAGTTGATAAAGAATTACTCGACAATGGCTTCTTACAGGTGGTGTCCCGCCATAATAAATTTAGCATAATTTTTACAGTAGAATGTTATATAAGATGTCTCCCTTATTGGGGGCGATGATTTTCTCAGTAAACATAGAAGGGTTCTGGTGTTACCCAATCATCTTTATCAGGGAGGTTGCTCAATATCATTGGTCGATGGTAATCATCTTTATGGATAAAACGACGGACCCTTTGTGGGAGAGTCATTCTTTGAGTCCTGTGAGGAGTATTGATGATATAATCCGTGCTAATTTCAACTTGTAGAGGATGTTCTCTATCTGGCATGTAGAGTTCTTGCATTGCATAGAGTTGTTTCTTTTTCAGGGTGTCAAGGCGTACATTTAAGGCAGTAATATCTTGTTGTACGTGTAAATCTCTCCTCCTGGTACCCGTAATGAAGCAGAGAACTCTATTCTGTACCCGTTGTAACCATAGCATGTTGGTCTTTGTTGTTAATGACATTGGGACACATGGGTATTCGAGTATAGGTCTTATTATCATTTTATACAGATGTCTTTTAACATGTGGATGGGCTTGATTGAATCGAAAGAGACTGCTAAGACCGGCTTTAGCTATGTTGATCTTTTTAGTTACATGAGATGTTGAGTGGAGCAGCCTGTCTATTTCATATCCCAAGATCTTGTTAGGGTTTCTAATGGCTACAGGTGTACCTCTGATGGAGATACCCCCTTTATCTTCGATGGTTGATGCAAAACATCCTATCGTGCTAACAAGGACTTTGTCAGGATTAGTCGTAATTCTCCATTTCTTTTCCCAATTAGATGTTCGACGAAGTTCAATGTTAATTTTTTCTATGACTCTCTCATACTTGTATTTTCCTGTTACCGGAGTTGATGAGACGACATGGATAACATCATCTGCAAACTGCGTTATAATTGTATCATTAAACTCTGGTTGAGGAAGGTCATTCACATAAATGTTGAAGAGAATTGGACTAAGACAAGAATCTTGTGGGACACCAGCTGTTGGTATAAAAGGCTCTGTCGACCTGCCATGAAAGGTGGGAATGATTTTTCTTTGAGTTAAGAAATTATATATTAATCTGAGAAAAGTCCAGTTATGGTCTGGTAGGTCAATGAGTTTGTATATAAGACCATCATGCCATAAGCTATCAAAAGCTTTATGAACATCTCTGGTGGCAATTAGGGCAAGATTACCCTGATGTTTTAGACTTGCTACAGTATCGAAAATAATATTTATTGCATGACGGGTACCTCTATGTGTTCTAAAGCCAAATTGTTTTTCAGTAAAAAGGTGATTAAACTCCATATAGTAGTTCAGTCTGTTGGAAATGATCTTCTCAAGAACTTTTCCAGTGACTTCAAGTAAAGATACAGTGGACCCTCGCATACCGTTGGCATCACATAACGTTAAATCCGCATACCGATACATTTTATCACTAAAATTTTGCCTCGCATACCGCTAAAAAACTCGCTCAACGCTATTCGTCCGAGACGCTTCTAATGTGCGGCCTGAGCCAGCTTCACATGTTCCGCCGGTGGCATTGTTTACAAGCCAGCCTCCGCGGTAACATCCAAGCATACAATCGGAACATTTCGTATTATTACAGCGTTTTGGGTGATTTCATCTGCAAAATAAGTGACCGTGGGCCCCAAGAAAGCCTCTAGTGCTAACCCAGTGGTAAAAAGGGTGAGAAATACTATCATATCACAGTCAGCTGCTGCTGCACCACGGTCAGCTGTTGCTTGACCAGTCAGCTGTTGCTGGATCAGTCAGCTGCTGTTGCACCTCGATCAGCTGTTGCTGGACCAGTCAGCTGTTGCTGGATCAGTCAGCTGCTTCTGCACCACGATCAGCTGTTGTTGGACCAGTCAGTTGTTGCTGAATCAGTCAGCTGCTGCTGCACCACAATCAGCTGTTGCTGGACCAGTCAGCTGTTGCTGGATCAGTTAGCTGCTGCTGCACCATGATCAGCTGTTGCTGGACCAGTCAGCTGTTGCTGGATCAGTTAGCTGCTGCTGCACCACGATCAGCTGTTGCTGGATCAGTCAGCTGTTGCTGGATCAGTCAGCTGTTGCTGGATCAGTCAGCTGTTGCTGGACCAGTCAGCTGTTGCTGGATCAGTCAGCTGTTGCTGGATCAGTCAACTGTTGCTGGACCAGTCAGCTGTTGCTGGATCAGTCAGCTGTTGCTGGACCAGTCAGCTGTTGCTGGACCAGTCAGCTGTTGCTGGACCAGTCAGCTGTTGCTGGACCAGTCAGCTGTTGCTGGACCAGTCAGCTGTTGCTGGACCAGTCAGCTGTTGCTGGACCAGTCGGCTGTTGCTGGATCAGTCAGCTGTTGCTGGATCAGTCAGCTGTTGCTGGACCAGTCAGCTGTTGCTGGATCAGTCAGCTGCTGCTGCACCACGGTCAGCTGCTGTTGCACAATCAGCTGTTTCTGAACATGACTCGTCCCGAACCTGTCTGTCCAGCCTGAGCGCCTGCCTTGCCATCATTATTTACAAGCCAGGGTGGCCGGTTGCATGCATACATTTGATACATTTTGTATTATTCCATTATTTATAGTGCTTGTAACTGCTAAATAAGCCACCATGGGCCCAAAGAAAGCTTCTAGTGCCAACCCTGTGGTAAAAAGGGTGATAAATACTATTGTACCACAGTCAGCTGCTGCTGCACCACGGTCAGCTGATAAATTGGACCAGTCAGCCGTTGCTGCACCACAGCTGCTGCTGCACCACAGCTGCACCATGGTCAGCTGCACCACAGCTGTTGTTGTTGCTGCACCACCATCAGCTGTATTACTCAAAGATGTGGAGAGAGTGTTGTTGGTGTGGCTTAATGTGAAACAATTACCGAGAAACGATTAACCCCAGAGGGTTAGCCACCCAGGATAACCCAAGAAAGTCAGTGCATCATCGAGGACTCTCTAACTTATTTCCATTGGGGTCCTTAATCTTGTCTCCCAGGATGCAACCCACACCAGTCGACTAACACCCAGGTGAACAGGGAAAAACGCCTGGAACTAGTGCTCATATTGGTGAATTTAAAGCCAGCAAAGGTTGGTTTGAGAGATTTAAGAATCGTAGTGGCATACACAGTGTGATAAGGCCTGTTCTGGAAGAAAATGCCAAACAGGACCTACAGTACTCAGGAGGAAAAGGCACTCCCAGGACACAGTGTCTCATCAGTCATTGCTGCATCTTCAATAAATGTAAGTGTCATTTATTCTTCATTTAGTAGAGTAGTACATGCACAATATATATATTGTGCATGTACTACTCTACTATTGTGCATGTATCCTTCTCTTTGTGTGTAGGAAAATGTATATTTCATGTGGTAAATTTTTTTTTTCATACTTTTGGGTGTCTTGCACAGATTAATTTGATTTCCATTATTTCTTATGGGGAAAATTCATTCGCATAACGATAATTTCGCATAACAATGAGCTCTCAGGAACGGATTAATATCGTTATGCAGGGGTCCACTGTGTAGGTCTATAGTTCCCTGGTTGGTAGATGTCTTTATTGGGTTTAGCAAGAAAGATCATCCTAGCAGTCTTAAAAACCACTGGAAAATGTCCTGAGGCCAAAATGGCATTAAAGATATTAACCAAAGACTGTTTACAATTTCTGGGTAGGAACTTTATTTGTTGCATTGTTATTCCAGAGAGACCAGGGGCTCTGTTTCGCATTCTTCCAATAACCTGACTCATCTCGAGTAATGTAATAGGTCTAGTAAGTGGGTGGGCGTCTTCAAGAGTTGATGTATCAATAGAACAATAGAAGGTAGTGGTTGTAGATCATGTAAGTTCTCATCTCTCCATTCATTTACCAACTTATAGTGATTATTGTTAAATCGACGACTGTTATTGTGGGAGAGAATTTTCTCCCATACATCACCCATCAAATTAGCCTGGTCCTGTGGATCATCGAGTTTAATCTCAACATGTTCATCATCCTCATCAGTGAAGGAATGAATTAGGTAGTTAGGAGCCTTGTGCTTTGCCCCTAACAGTTGTCAGATCTTACTCCAAAATTTTGCTGACTCACGTTTATACTGATTAGCTTGGAGAACTAGCAATTTCCATAAGTCACGTTTGTGATGACTAATCATGTTAATTTCCCTAGTAGGTTTATATTGTTGATAGATCTTTGTGGAAGCTAATTGGCAAGCTCCATTAGTAGCTTCAATTATTCGATTGTGAAGGGACCTGATCGCGTCATCAATTGCAGTGGAAGGTAGATTTTCCAATGACGCAATTTCATCTTCACCCAGAAATGCCCTGAAGGGGTCAAATCCTAGGGTGTTAAGATTGGGTTTAGGAGGTGCAGGTATTCTAAATGGAGAAGATTGTACAGTGGAACCTCAAATATTGAACTTTCTTTGGTCCAGAAGGCTGTTCGAGAGCCTTTACAGAATGAATTTATTCCCATCAGGAATAATGTAAATTAGATTAGTCCATTTCAGACCCTCAAACATACACTTATAAAAGCACTTACAAAAATACACTTACACAATTGGTCGTGTTGGGAGCAGTTCAATTTTTGAGGTTCCACTATAGTTGTATTATAACAGGGATATGGGCATATGCTACGTTTCCACCAGGAGAGATACGACAATGAAAGAGGTCACAGTCTCTGTTTGTCAGGACTATATCAGGTGTCCCTTGATGAGGTCCAATATACGATTTAAAGAATGGGCCTTGAAATGACAAGTTTCTGGCTGTCATGATATTAAATAGTTGTTTTCCTTTTAAGTCACCCAGTGGAATACCATTCCGGATATCGGCCAATTTGGCTTTCACCCGCTTTTTTGGCTGAAATTCTATCTTGGTTATTGGCTGTTATTTTGGAGATTGGCCATATTGGACATGTCCACCTGCCGCTTTGCCACATTTGAGAGTCAGTCTGGCTGTGTCTCTGGGTGAGTAAGGAAGATTCCACTCATTCATCCAAACATTTCGGTATAACCCATTGTTTTTTGTGGGTATTGATTGAGTGCAACTGCGAAATAAGCTACCATGGGCCCAAAGAAAGCTCCTAGTGCCAGCCCTTTGGTAAAGAAAGTGAGAAACATGATAGAATTCAAGAAAGAAAGAACTAGCAAAGTACGAAAGTGAAGGAGGAAGAGAGAGGGGAGAATGTGCTTTCTTCAGTGATTCTACATTATGTATGATACTTGAGCAGCAGGAGTCGATACAGGCTATACCGCCAGCCAGTGATAAAATGTAGCATTAACAGTGTAGCAAGTAAGTTAACCGGTTAAACGATAGAAAAAGGACGACATGAAACTGACTCCTCCAATGTTGCTGGAGATATATAGGGCCACTGACAATGTATGCCACCCTGTGTATCTTCCCCCACCCTAAACCAATGCCAGCATCTCCTCCAAGGTAAGTGTAAATATTTTTTTTTTTCTTCATTTTTTTTTTAACAAGTTGGCCATCTCCCACCGAGGCAGGGTGACCCAAAAAGAAAGAAAATCCCCAAAAAGAAAATTCTTTCATCATTCAACACTTTCACCTCACTCACACATAATCACTGTTTTTGCAGAGGTGCTCAGAACACAACAGTTTAGAAGCGTATACATACAAAGATACACAATATATCCCTCCAAACTGCTAATATCCTGAATCCCTTCTTTAGAGTGCAGGCATTGTACTTCCCATTTCCAGGACTCAAGTCTGGCTATATAAAAATAACCGGTTTCCCTGAATCCCTTCACTAAATATTACCCTGCTCACACTTCAACAGATTGTCAAGTCCCAAATACCATTCGTCTCCATTCACTCTTATCGAACATGCTCATGCATGCCTGCTGGAAGTCCAAGCCCCTTGCCCACAAAACCTCCCTTACCCCTTCCTTCCAACCTTTCCGAGGACGACCTCTACCCCGCCTTCCTTCCCCTACAGATTTATATGCTCTCCATGTCATTCTACTTTGATCCATTATCTCTAAATGACCAAACCACCTCAACAACCCCTCTTCAGCCCTCTGGCTAATACAGTGGAACCTTGACTTACGAGTTTAATCCGTTCCAGGAGCTAGTTCGTAACTTAATTTACTCGTATATCAAATTAATTTTCCTCATTTAAATTAATTGAAAAGCCATTAATTCGTTCCTGCACTCTGGAGAGACAAGAAAAAAATACTTGACTATGATGCTATTATCAACTGTACGGCTAATTTATCTATCACAATTCATCTAATATGTCATAATAAACAATGTAATTAGCACAGAAACATGATATATACTCTAGAATGAATAAAATAGGCCATAATATGGTGGCAGAGATAGTGGCAGTGGCAGAAACGGCAGGCAGTTGTGTCACAATTTCACTATACAGTGGACCCCTGGTTAACGATATTTTTTCATTCCAGAAGTATGTTCAGGTGCCAGTACTGACCGAATTTGTTCCCATAAGGAATATTGTGAAGTAGATTAGTCCATTTCAGACCCCCAAACATACACGTACAAACGCACTTACATAAATACACTTACATAATTGGTCGCATTGGGAGGTGATGGTTAAGCGGGGGTCCACTGTAGTATCTTCCCATGTTCTTACTGTAAGAGAAAACGGAGTATTTTTGAGGCTAACTGCAGTAGATCACTAGGACCCATGCTTAGAAAAAAGAATTTTGGCCAAATGACTGTAAAAAATGCAAACAAGCACGAGAAAACTGCCCCCCACTGGGATGTAAACATGTTTACTGCTTACCAGCTGTGCCAACTTGCAGAAGCAATCTGAATTATTATTACATACGTATTATGCATTATTATTATTATTATTATTATTATTATTAATTTAGGTAACTGAAGCTCTATCGTTATAATAATAATAATAATAATAATAATAATAATAATAATAATAATCATAATAATAATAATAATATTATTATTATTATTATTATTATATTATTATTATTATTATTGTTATTAATTTAGGGAACTGAAGCTATATTATTATCATTATTATTATTAATTTAGGGAACTGAAGCTTTATCGTTATTATAATAATACAGTAGACCACCATAGAAGAATTGCTGCACAATTTTATGTAACACGTTGTATAATTAATTTAACATGGTTCAGTTTGTGGGAAGGAAAAAAAAAATTATCTATTGTTCAAGCGGCCACCTTGTTGTAGAGCAGCTGGGGAGCCCTCCCCTACCACCCCCCAACACCACCCCCCACAATCCCCTACCACTCCCCGACACCTCCCCACCATCCCCTACCACTCCCCGGCACCACCCCCAAAAATCCCCTACAACACCCGGACATCCCCCCATCCCAGCATTCGTAATTCATACGTGTCCAGTCTTTCTCTGCTACAAGGCAGCTGTGTATGTCAATTGTGTTATGATATTTTAATTACTATATCTTGTATTTATTTATTTATTTATTTATTTTATTAATTTGAACATGATATAGTGAAGTACAAAGGAATACAGTTATTACAGTGCAACATGCCAAAGCCCCTTGTATGCAGAGCATTATGGGCAGGCTTAAAATTAACTTAAGATTAACTAAGCAATGATATATTCAGTAGTAAAAACATTATTGTAAACAGATAACAATTTAGCACAAATGAGCATTACAAACACAGGTCATATGGTCATTTACTGTGTTGCTGTGCATTCAGTAGAATGGAGTATTCTGTTAGGTAATGTAATTAAAAAATAACAAAGCTTGATTGGGTCACAGGTTAGACATTTATGAGATACAATAATGGGAAACATTTATGAGATACAATTTATGAGGTACAATTATTCAGTATTTATTTAGTTGTGGGTGAGTAAGTGATTTTTGAGAAGAGACTTGAATTTATAAACAGACAGTGTTTCTTTTATATTCACAGGTAATGAATTCCAGATTTTAGGGCCTTTTATGTGCATTGAGTTTTTGCATAGCGTGAGATGGACACAAGGAACATCAAAGAGTGATCTATGCCTTGTGTTATGGTCATGTGTTCTGTTGAGGTTGGTAAAGTGCTCTCCTTTTGCACTCTTTCACCACTCTCTTCACCTTTCTTTTTCTCTCCATATACTCTACTCTTCTTATAACACTTCTGCTTTGTAAAAACCTCTCATACGCTAACTTTTTCTCTTTTATCACACCCTTTACTTCATCATTCCACCAATCACTCCTCTTTCCTCCTGTACCCACCCTCCCATAACCACAAACTTCTGCCCCACATTCTAATACTGCATTTTTAAAACTATTCCAACCCTCTTCAACCCCCCACTACTCATACTTGCTCCAGCCCACCTTTCTGCCAATAGTTGCTTATATCTCACCCGAACTTCCACCTCCCTTAGTTTATACACTTGCACCTCCCTCTTGTTTGTTGTTGCCATTTTCCTCATTTCCCATCTACCTCTTACTCTAACTGTAACTACAACTAAATACCCCTCAAGGAAGGTTCCTTGATGTTGGTGAGGGGCTCTTGATTTAGGGAATTGGATCTGTGCTCCAGTTCCCCGAATTAAGCCTGAATGCCTTCCACATCCCCCCCCCCAGGCGCTGTATAATCCTCCGGGTTTAGCGCTTCCCCCTTGATTATAATAATAATAATACAACTAAATAATGATCCGATATATCAGTTGCCCCTCTATAAACGTGTACATCCTGGAGTCTACCCATCAACCTTTTATCCACCAATACATAATCTAACAAACTACTTTCATTACGTGCTACATCATACCTTGTATATTTATTTATCCTCTTCTTCATAAAGTATGTATTTCTTATTACCAAACCTCTTTCTACACATAGCTGAATTAAAGGCTCCCCATTTTCATTTACCCCTGGCACCCCAAATTTACCTATTACTCCCTCCACAACATTTTTGCCCACTTTAGCATTGAAATCCCCAACCACCATTACTCTCACACTTGGTTCAAAACTCCCCATGCATTCACTCAACATTTCCCAAAATCTCTCTCTCTCCTCTACACTTCTCTCTTCTCCAGGTGCATATATGCTTACTCTGACCCACTTTTCACATCCAACCTTTATTTTACTCCACATAATCCTTGAATTAATACATTTATAGTCCCTCTTTTCCTGCCATAACTTATCCTTCAACATTATTGCTACTCCTTCTTTAGCTCTAACTCTATTTGAAACCCTGACCTAATCCCATTTATTACTCTCTACTGAAACTCTCCCACCTCCTTCAGCTTTGTTTCACTTAAAGCCTGGACACCCAACTTCTTCTCATTCATAACATCCACAATCATCTCTTTCTTATCATTTGCACAATATCCACGCACATTTAGACTTCCCACTTTGACAATTTTCTTCTTCTTATTCTTTTTAGTAATTATTACAAGAAAAGGGGTTACTAGCCCATTGTTCCCGGCATTTTAGTTGACTTTTACAACACGCATGGCTTACGGAGGAAAGATTCTTATTCCACTTCCCCATGGATATAAAAGGAAAAGTAATAAGACCAAGAACTATTAAGATAAAATCAAAGAAAACTCAGATGAGTGTGTATAAATAAACATGTACATATATGTGTAGTGTGACCTAAGTGTAAGTAGAAGTAGCAAGACGTACCTGTATTCTTGCATATTTATGAGACAGACAAAAGACACCAGCAATCCTACCATCATGTAAAACAGTTACAGGCCTTCGTTTCACACTCACTTGGCAGGACGGTAGTACCCCCCTGGGTGGCTGCTGTCTACCAACCTACTAAATATTTCTTACTTAACCCTTTCAGGGTCCGTCCCGTAGATCTACGGCTTTACGTTCAGGGTCCAAACCGTAGATCTACGCCATGAGCTCAGCTCACTCTGATAAACTGTGAGTGGTACATTTGGGCCTAGATATGAGAGAATACATCTATGTGGTATGTGTGCACCACATAAAACAGATCCTGCAGCACACTGTGTATAATGAGAGAAAAAAAATGAAATCATGATTTTTCGATTAAAACAGCAACTTTGCAGTGTTTTTTCGTATGTTTTTATAGTTGCATTTGCGATTTCTTGGTCTCATTTGATAGAATGGAAGACATATTACAGAAATAGAGATGATTTTGATTGGTTTTAGCACTGGAAATGGCTTGAAACTGAGCTCAAAGTAGCAGAAATGTTAAATTTTTGCCGATATTCAAGAGTAAACAAACGACCTCACACGTCTAATACACGCCAGCTGGTGGGTCTAATATACATTCACAAATATGGTGATGATATTTATATAATTATTACAGTATTGCATAACAGTAAATCTTCTATTTTTTGGTGTGAATAAAAATTCATTATGTGAATAAAAAATCAAAATGGAATTTATTTGTAAAGCTTCAAAACATAACTAATGAACAGAGGAAATGTTAGTTTAGTGCCAGGAATGCCTACATTGTTCATTCTGGACCCTATTTTGAAATTGGAATATTTTGAACTTTGTGTTAAATTGGCCAAATTAACAATTTCCGATCACTTTATTTTGTAGTTGAAACAGTTGACTTGGCGATTTCTTGTGCTCAATCGATAGAATAGAAGTAATACTAGTGAAATAGCTAAGAATTTGGTTGATTGGAATAATGTAATTGGCATAAAATGGGAGTCAAAGTCGGCAAAATCGCCAATTCATAAATATCGCTGACACATCAAAATTCGCGAGAGCATAATTTCATCAATTTTCCACCAAATTTCGTACTTTTTGTTTTATTACCTTCACAAAAAGATTCTCTACGATTTCATAAGAAAAAATAACAAATTTTTTTTTTGAAAATTCTTGGACACTGGTGCGTGACTCCAGATTTGGGCCTTGGACCCTGAAAGGGTTAAATAAATAAATATTTCTTACTTAAATTATGTACATTGTTTCAGTGTGAGAATGGATCTGTGTGTTAAATGTGCACCATATAAAACAAATCCTGAAGCACCCAGTGCACTCAGCGACTTTATGGTGTTTTTTTTTATGTTTTTAAAGTTGTATTCGCTGTTTCTTGGTCTCATTTGATAGAAATAGAGAATATTTTGATTGGTTTTAGTACTGAAAATAGCTTGAAATTGAGCTAAAAGTAGAGGAAATTTTTGATTTTTGCCGATGTTCAAGAGTCAACAAATGACATCACTCATGCAATACATGTCAACTGGTGGGTCTAATATATGTTCACGAATACACTGATATTATTTATACAATTATTAAAATATTGTATAACAGTAAATCTTCTATTTTTTGGTATGAATAAAAATTCTTTATGTGAATAAAAAATGAATATGGAATTCATCTGTAAAGCCTGGAAACATAACTTATAAACAGAGGAAATGTTAGTTTAGTGCCAGGAATGACTGCATTGTTTATTCTGAACCTTATTTTGAAATTGGAATATTTTGAACTTTGTGTGAATTTGGCCAAATTACTAATTTCTGATCACTTTATTGGGTAGTTGAAATAGTTGATTGGGCAGTTTCTTGTGCTCAGTCACTAAAATAGAAGTGATACTAACAAAATAACTAAGAATTTGATCAACTGGAATAATGTAATTGGCAAAATCACCAATGCATAAATATCGCTGTCGAAGTAAAATTTGCGATAGTGTAATTTCGCCAGTTTTCCATCAAATTTCATACTTTTTGTTTTATTACCTTCAGTAAAAGCTTCTCTACCATTGCATAAGAAAAAATAAAAAATTTTTTTTGGGGGGTTGAAAATTCTCTGATCCTATGGACGAGGCGTAGAACTATGGCTTGGATCCTCAAAGAGTTAAAATAATATCAGAGATGGTTGACACAAACCCACTACCATTATAGTATACTCCTCACTTAGTGATGAATTTTTACCGATGTGGTCTTAGGAACGGAACGCCATCATTAACCCTTTCAGGGTCTGTCCCGTAGATCTACGGCTTTATGTTCAGGGTTCAAATCGTAGATCTATGCCATGAGCTCAGTTCACTCTGATAAACTGTGAGTGGTACATTTGGGCCTAGATATGACAGAATACATCTATGTGGTATGTGTGCACCACATAAAACAAATCCTGCAGCACACTGTGTATAATGAAAGAAAAAACTGAGACCATGATTTTCAATTAAAACAGTGACTTTGCAGTGTTTTTTCGTATGTTTTGTATAGTTGTACAGTGGGCTCCCGCCTAACGTTGGCATCACATAACGTTAAATCCGCATAGCGATACATTTTATCGCTAAAATTTGGCCTCGCATAGCACTAAAAAACTCGCTCAACGCGTTTCGTCCGAGATGCGTCTATGTGCGGCCTGAGCCAGCCTCACTTGTTCCGCCGGTGGCATTGTTTACAAGCCAGCCTCTGCGGTAACATCCAAGCATACAATCGGAACATTTCGTATTATTACAGCGTTTTTAGTGATTTCACCTGCAAAATAAGTGACCATGGGCCCCAAGAAAGCTTCTAGTGCCAACCCTATTGGAATAAGGGTGAGAATTATTATGGAGATGAAGAAAGAGATCATTGCTAAGTATGAAAGTGGAGTGCATGTCTCCGAGCTGGCCAGGTTGTATAGTAAACCCCAATCAACCATCGCTACTATTGTGTCCAAGAAAACGGCAATCAAGGAAGCTGTTCTTGCCAAAGGTGCAACTTTGTTTTCGTAACAGAGGTCGCAAGTGATAGAAGATGTTGAGAGACTCTTATTGGTGTGGATAAACAAAAAACAGATAGCAGGAGACAGCATCTCTCAAGCGATCATATGTGAAAAGGCTAGGAAGTTGCATGAGGATTTAATTAGAAAAATGCCTGCAACTAGTGATGATGTGAGTGAATTTAAGGCCAGCAAAGGTTGGTTTGAGAGATTTAAGAACCATAGTGGCATACATAGTGTGATAAAGCATGGTGAGGCTGCCAGTTCGGACCACAAAGCGGCTGAAAAATATGTGCAGGAATTCAAGGAGTACATAGACAGTGAAGGACTGAAACCTGAACAAGTGTTTAACTGTGACGAAACAGGACTGTTTTGGAAGAAAATGCCAAGCAGGACCTACATTACTGAGGAGGAAAAGGCACTCCCAGGACATAAGCCTATGAAAGACAGGCTTACTCTGTTAATGTGTGCCAATGCTAGTGGTGATTGCAAAGTGAAGCCTTTATTAGTGTATCACTCTGAAACTCCCAGTGCGTTCAGGCAAAAAATATCCTCAAGGCTAATTTGTGTGTGCTGTGGAGGGCAAACAGTAAGGCATGGGTCACTAGGGACTTTTTCTATGACTGGTTACACCAAGCATTTGCCCCCAATGTAAAAAATGACCTAACTGAAAAGAAATTAGACCTTAAGTGCCTCTTGGTGTTAGACAATGCCCCTGGTCATCCTACAGACTTGGCAAAGCGACTTTGTGGGGACATGAGCTTCATTAAGGTCAAGTTTTTGCCTCCTAATACCACTCCTCTCCTGCAGCCCATGGGCCAGCAGGTTATTGCAAACTTCAAAAAACTGTACACAAAAGCTCTGTTTGAAAGGTGCTTTGTAGTGACCTCAGAAACTCAATTGACTCTAAGAGAGTTTTGGAGAGATCACTTTAATATCCTCAGTTGTGTAAACCTTATAGGTAAGGCTTGGGAGGGAGTGACTAAGAGGACCTTGAACTCTGCTTGGAAGAAACTGTGGCCAGAATGTGTAGACCAAAGGGGTTTTGAAGGATTTGAGGCTAACCCTGAGAGGCGTATGCCAGTTGAGGAATCAATTGTGGCATTGGGGAAGTCCTTGGGGTTGGAGGTTAGTGGGGAGGATGTGGAAGAGTTGATGGAGGAGGACAGTGAAGAACTAACCACTGATTTGCTGCTAGATAATCTTCAACAGCAAGAGGCCACACCTGAGGAAACTGCTTCTGAGGAGGGGAGAGAGAAATTGAAGAAGTTGCCTACTTCAAAGATTAAGGAAATCTGTGCAATGTGGCTTAAAGTGCAAACCTTTATGGATGAAAATCACCCTCAGACAGCTTTTGCAAGCTGTGTTGGCAACCTGTACACTGACAATGTTGTGAACCACTTTAGGAAAGTCATAAAGGAATGAGAGGTACAGACCTCTATGGACAGATATGTTGTGTGACAGAAGTCCAGTGACTCTCAAGCTGGTCCTAGTAGCATTAAAAGAAGAAGGGAAGTAACCCCGGAAAAGGATTTGACACCTCAAGTCCTAATGGAAGGGGATTCCCCTTCTAAACACTTAAGACCATCAACACTCTCCCCTCCTCCCATCCCATCAATCATCACCAGATCTTCAATAAAGGTAAGTGTCATGTAACTGTGCATGTCTTCTTCAGTTTGCGTGTATTAAAATTAATATTTCATGTGGTAACAAAAATTTTTTTTTCATACTTTTGGGTGTCAGAAACGGATTAATTTGATTTCCATTATTTCTTATGGGGAAAATTAATTCGCATAACGATAATTTTGCCTAACATTGAGCTCTCAGGAACGGATTAACAGCGTTATGCGAGGGTCCACTGTATTTACATTAATTCTTATGGGACGTATTTCGGTTTTCCGCCATTTTGGTTTTAGGCCGACCTTCTGGAACTGATTACGGCTGATAACTGAGGGTCCACTGTATTTAGGCACAGGTACATATAAGTATAATTATCAGAGTACATATAAAATATGCAATAACTTTAAAACACTTGAAATTTTGGAAAATTTCCAGACATAATAGAGATGTGCTCATGGAGAATGTAAACAAACCAGGTGGGGTGTGCTGTATTTGAAAGACCACTCGCTGTATAGCAAGTTTTGGTCATACAGTGGACCCTCAACCAACGGTGGCAATGACTAACGCCAAAATCTACTAATGGCGCTCTTTGGCATCAAAATATTGGCTCTTCCAATGGCGAAAAACTCGTCTAAAAGCTTTCGTCCCAAACGTGTTCATGCGGCCTGAGCAAGCCCACTCACTCCAAGACTCAGTGTACAGCCAGTGTGCCATTGTTTACAAGCTGTTGTGGTCGATCCCACATGCACCTGCGATATATTTTGTATTATTTAATTGTTTTTTGTGCTTGTAACCACTAAATAAGCCACCATGGGCCCCGAGAAAGCTAGTGCGAACCCTGTGGTAAAGAGGGTGAGAATTACAATGGAATTGAAGAAAGAGATAATTGAAAAATATGAAAGTGGAGTGTGTATATTTGAGTTGGAAAGGTTATATAACAAACCCCATTCAGCCATCACAACTATCTTGGTGAACAGAAAGGCAATCAAGGAAGCTTTTGTTGTGAGAGGTGCAAGTATGTTTTCAAAACTGAGATCGCAAATAATAGAAGAGGTGGAAAGACTGTTGTTGGTGTCTCAGTCAGTAATATGTGAAAAGGCAAGGAAGTTGCATGATGATCTCATTAAGAAAATGCCTTCAAATAGTGCTGCTGCTGATGAATTTAAGACCAGCAAAGGCTGGTTTGAGAGATTTAAGAATCGTAGTGGCATACACAAAGTGATAAGGCATGGTGAGGCTGCCATTTCAGACAAAAAAGCAGCTGAAAAATTTTTTCGAAAAAAAAAAAAAAAGTCTTATGAAATGATGGAATTTGATGGAAAACTTACGGACTTTGCTCTCATGAAGTTAGCGGTCTCAACGATGTTTACGCATCGGCGATTTCGCCCACTTTGAGCCCTATTTTTGGTTAATTCCATTGTACCAGTTGACAAAAATCATAACTGTTTTGCTAGAACTCCATTTTTTCTATCGAATGAGTACAAGAAACCACCCATTTACCGATTTCAACTGTCCAATAAAGTGGTCAGAAATTGGCAATTTTGCCAATCTCACACAAATTTCAAAAGGTGCCAATTTCCAAATAGGGTCCAGAATAAACAAGACAGACATTCCTGGCACTAAAATAACATTTTCTCTGTTCATTAGTCACATCCCCAGGCCTCTCTTACATTTCTTTTGCTTTCCACTTTGAATTTTTATCCTCACAAAAAAATAGAAGATTTACTGTTATGCAGACTATGCGCATTACTGTAGAAATGGTATAAATAATATCAGCGCACTTGTGAAAGAATATTAGACTCACCAGTTGACGTGTATTGGACGCGTGGCATGATTTGTTTACTTTTGAACTTTGGCAAAAATCAAACATTTCTGCTACTTTGAGCTCAATTTCAAGGTACTTTTCATTGGGAAACTAATCAAAATCATCTCAATTTCTGTAACATATCTTCCATTCTATAAAATGAGACCAAGAAAGCTAGAATATAACAATAAATATCATACGAAAATACACTGCAAAGTCGCTGTTTTAAAGCAAAAACACAGTTTTTTTTTTTCTCATTATGCACTGTGTGCTGCAGGATTTTTTTTTTTATACTGCGCACACTGACCACATAGGCCCATTCTTTCATATGTAGGCCTACCAGCTTTCTTTCCCTAAATTTGAAGGCGCTAGAATTTATGCGTACTAGTACGGCACCAACCCTGGCGTGCAAGCCATACTAGTACAGCACCAACCCTGAAAGGGTTAAGGCGTACATAGACACTGAAAAATTAAAACCCCAACAAGTGTTTAATTGTGACAAAACAGGCCTGTTTTGGAAGAAAATGCCAAACAGGACCTACATTACTCAGGAGGAAAAGGCACTCCCAGGACACAAGCCTATGAAAGACAGGCCAATGTATAGTAATGCTAGTGGAGATTGCAAAGTGAAGCCTTTACTTGTGTATCACTCTGAAAGTCCCAGAGTGTTCAAGAAAAACAATATCATCAAGGGTAATTTGTGTGTGATGTGGATATCAAACACTAAGGCATGGATCACTAGGAAAATTTTCCTGGACTGGTTTTATGGTGTGTTTGGCCCCACTGTGAAAAATTACCTCCTGGAAAAGAAATTGTCTCTCAAGTGCCTCCTGGTAATGGCCAATGCTCCTGCTCATCCTCACGACTTGCAAGAGCAAATTTCTTCATCAAAGTGAAGTTTTTGCCTCCTAATACAACTCCTCTCCTCCAGCCCATGGACCAGCAGGTCATTTCAAACTTCAAAAAACTCTACACAAGAGCAGTGTTTCAAAAGTGCTTTGAAGTGACCTCAGACACTGAATTGACCCTAAGAGATTTCTGGAAAGTTCACTTCAGTATCCTCAGTTGCATAAACCTTAAAGGTAAGGCTTGGGAGGGAGTGACTTGCATGACTTTGAACTCTGCTTGGAGGAAACTCTGGCCACAATGTGTACAAGAGAGGGATTTCGAAGGGTTTGGGGCTAACCCTAAGGAGCCTATGCCAGTTGTGGAACCTGTTGTGTCATTGGAGTTTTGTGGCAAGGATGTGGAAGAGTTGGTGCAGAACGAGGATGAAGAACTAACCACTGCAGAGCTGCAAGAGCTTGAGGTGCAACAGCAACAGATCACAGCTCAGGAATGTGCTTCAGAGCAGGAGCAAGAGAGACGAAGGAAGATGCCTTTGTCAAGGATTAAGGAAATGTGTACAATGTTTACTAAGGTGCAAGCATTTATGGATGAATTTTATCCTGTCACAGCTGTTGCAAGCCGTATTGGCAACATGTACAATGACACTCTTGTGTCCCATTTTAGGGAAATCCTAAGGGCACATGGGAAACAGCTCTCTGGACAGATATTTTGTGCCACAGGGGTCCAGTGACTCTCAAGCTGGTCCTAGTAGCATTAAAAAACCAAGAAGGGAAGTAACCCCAGCAAAGGACTTGGTACCTGAAGTCTTTATGGAAGGGGATTCCCCTTCCAAACAATAGAACACCTGAATCTCCGCTGCTGCTGGCACATCACTCATCAATAACTCCACAATAAAGGTAAGTGGCATTTAATTATTGTTTATTTTGCATGTACCATTTGTTTCTGTGTAGAGAAATGTATATTTCATGTAAGAAAAAATGATTTTGTTTAACCCTTTGACTATACGCGTAAATTCTAGCGGCTTCAAATCAAGCAGGAGAAAGCTGGTAGGCCTACATGTGAGAGAATGGGTCTGTGTGGCCAGTGTGCACCACAGAAAAAAAATCCTGCAGCACGCAGTGCATAATGAGAAAAAAAAAAAAAAGTTTTTTTGGATTAAAATACCGACTCTGAGGTATATTTTTGTATAGTATTTATGGTTGTATTCTCGTTTTCATGGTCTCTTGTGATAAAATGGAAAACATACTACAGAAATAGAGATGATTTTGATTAGTTTCACGATGAAAACAACCTTGAAATTGAGCTCAATGTAGCGGAAATGTTTGATTTTTACCAATGTTCAGGAGTAAGCAAATCACACCACACGTCCAATACATGTCAACTGGGGAGTCTAATATTCTTTCACTAGTGCACTGATATTGTTTATACCATTTTTACAATAATGCAGTAGTCTGCATAACAGTAAATTTTGTATTTTTTGTATTAATAAAAAATAAAAATAGAAAGCAATAGTAGTATAAGAGGGGCCTCGAGACATGGCTAATGAACAGAGGATATGTTATTTTAGTGTTAAGAATGTCTACATTGTTTATTCTGGACCCTATTTTGAAATTGGCGTCTTTTTTAATTTGCGTGAAATTGGCCAAATTGGCAATTTCTGACCACTTTATTGGGTAGTTCAAATCAGTAAATGGGCGGTTTCTTGTACTCAGTTGATAGAAAAAAATGGAGTTCTAAAGAAATAGCTATAAGTTTGGTCAACTGGGACAATGGAATTGGCCAAAAACAGGGCTCAAAGTTGGCGAAATCGCTGATGTGTATATGTCGCCTAGACCGCTAACTTTGCGGGAGCATAATTCCATGAGTTTCTGACCAAATTTCGTACTTTTGGTGTCATTACCATCGGGAAAAGATTCTCTATTACATAAGAAAAAATAATTTTTTTTTTCCAAAATTTTGTGACATAGAATGACAGTCAAATTGTTAATACTTTTGGGTGTTTGGAACGGATTAAATCTATTTCCATTATTTCTTATGGGGAAAATTAATTCGACTAACGGTTGATTCGACTTAAGGCTAGCTCTCTGGAACAGATTAAAGCCGTTGGTTGAGAGTCCACTGTAATTTGAAATTGCTGTACAGTGGACCCCCGCATAACGATGGCATCGCATAGCGATTTTTCCGCATAACGATTACTTTTATCGCAAAATTTTTGCCCCGCATACCGATTAAAAACCCGCATACCGATTTTCGTCCGAGACGCGTCCAATGTGCCCTCAGCCAGCCTCACATGTGCCGCTCCGTCCCATTGTTTACCAGCCAGCCTCCGCGGTAACATCCAAGCATACACTCGGAATATTTCGTATTATTACAGTATTTTCGGTGCTGTTTCTGGAAAATAAGTGACCATGGGCCCCAAGAAAGCTTCTAGTGCCAACCCTACACCTCAAAGGGTAAGAATTACTATAGAGATGAAGAAAGAGATAATTGATAAGTATGAAAGTGGAGTGAGTATAGCCGACCTAGTCAAGCTGTACAAGAAACCCCAATCAACCATCGCTACTATTGTGGGCACCAGAAAGACAATCAAGGAAGCTGTTCTTGCCAAAGGTTCAACTGTGTTTTCGAAACAAAGATCGCAATTGATGGAAGATGTTGAGAGACTCTTATTGGTGTGGATAAATGAAAAACAGATAGCAGGAGATAGCGTCTCTCAAGCGATCATATGTGAAAAGGCTAGGAAGTTGCATGACGATTTAATTAAAAAAATGCCTGCAACTAGTGATGATGTGAGTGAATTTAAGGCCAGCAAAGGTTGGTTTGAGAGATTTAAGAAGCGTAGTGGCATCCATAGTGTGATAAGGCATGGTGAGGCTGCCAGTTCGGACCACAAAGCGGCTGAAAAATATGTGCAGGAATTCAAGGAGTACATAGAAACTGAAGGACTGAAACCTGAACAAGTGTTTAATTGTGATGAAACAGGCCTGTTCTGGAAGAAAATGCCAAGCAGGACCTACATTACTCAGGAGGAAAAGGCACTCCCAGGACATAAGCCTATGAAAGACAGGCTTACTTTGTTGATGTGTGCCAATGCTACTGGTGATTGCAAAGTGAAGCCTTTATTAGTGTATCACTCTGAAACTCCCAGAGCGTTCAGGCAAAAGAATGTCCTCAAGGATAATTTGTGTGTGCTGTGGAGGGCAAACAGTAAGGCATGGGTCACTAGGGAATTTTTCTATAACTGGTTACACCATGCATTTGCCCCCAATGTGAAAAATTACCTAACTGAAAAGAAATTAGAACTTAAGTGCCTCCTGGTGTTAGACAATGCCCCTGGTCATCCTACAGACGTGTCAGAGCGACTTTATGGGGACATGAGCTTCATTAAGGTGAAGTTTTTGCCTCCTAATACCACTCCTCTCCTGCAGCCCATGGACCAGCAGGTTATTTCCAACTTCAAGAAACTGTACACAAAAGCTCTGTTTGAAAGGTGCTTTGTAATGACCTCAGAAACTCAACTGACTCTAAGAGAGTTTTGGAGAGATCACTTTAATATCCTCAATTGTGTAAACCTTATAGGTAAGGCTTGGGAGGAAGTGACAAAGAGGACCTTGAACTCTGCTTGGAAGAAACTGTGGCCAGAATGTGTAGACAAAAGGGATTTTGAAGGGTTTGAGGCTAACCCTGAGAATCCTGTGCCAGTTGAGGAATCCATTGTGGCATTGGGAAAGTCCTTGGGGTTGGAGGTTAGTGGGGAGGATGTGGAAGAGTTGGTGGAGGAGGACAATGAAGAACTAACCACTGATGAGCTGCTAGATCAACTTCAACAGCAAGAGGCCACACCTGAGGAAATTGCTTCGGAGGAGGGGAGAGAGAAATTGAAGAAGTTGCCTACTTCAAAGATTAAGGAAATCTGTGCAAAGTGGCTTGAAGTGCAAACCTTCATGGATGAAAATCACCCTCACACAGCTATTGCAAGCTGTGCTGGTGATTATTACACTGACAATGTTGTGAAACACTTTAGGCAAGTCATAAAGGAACGAGAGGTACAGGCCACTATGGACAGATATCTTGTGCGAAAGAAGTCCAGTGACTCTGAAGCTGGCCCTAGTGGCATTAAAAGAAGAAGGGAAGTAACCCCAGAAAAGGACTTACTACCTCAAGTCCTAATGGAAGGGGATTCCCCTTCTAAACACTAACACACTCTCTCCCCTCCTCCCATCCCATCAATCATCACCAGATCTTCAATAAAAGTAAGTGTCATTTAATTGTGCATGCCTTTTTCAGTTTGTGTGTATTAAAATTAACATTTCATGTGGTAAAAAAAATTTTTTTCATACTTTTGGGCGTCTTGCACGGATTAATTTTATTTCCATTATTTCTTATGGGGAAAATTGATTCGCATAACGATTATTTCGCATAACGATGAGCCCTCTTGCACGGATTAAAATCGTTAACCGGGGGTCCACTGTATTAGCAGAATACCATAAAGTGGAACGCCGTTAAGCGGGGCCCTACTGTACTTACATTATGTTTAAAGTATTCGTTAATTCAAAATAAAAATTCTAATAAAAATTATGATAGGAATGAAGCTAGTTACATGAAGTGATAAATATGAGGATGTTTTGTCAGGCTCACATTAACCCTTTGACTGTCGCAACCCCCAATCCTGAGGTGTCTTCTGGTGTCGCAAAATTTAAAAAAAAAAAATTATTTTTTCTTATGAAATGATAGAGAATCTTTTCCCGATTGTAAAGACACCAAAAAACGAAATTTGATGGAAAACTGACGGAATTACGCTCTCGCGAAGTTAGCGACCTCGGCGATATTTACAAATCGGCAATTTTGCCCACTTTGAGCCCTATTTTCGGCTAATTCCATTATTCCAGTCAACCAAACTCATAGCCATTTCTTCAGAACTCCATTTTTTCCATCAATTGAGTACAAGAAACTGCCCATTTACCGATTTCAACTACCCAATAACATGGTCAGAAATTTGCAATTTGGCCAATTTCACGAAAATTAAAAAATATGACAATTTTAAAATAAGGACCAGAATGAACAATGCAGACATTCCTGGCTCTAAAATAACATTTTCTTTGTTCATCAGTCATGTCTCCAGGCCCCTCTGATATTACTCTTGCTTTCTATTTTGAAATTTTATTCAAACAAAAAAACAGAAGATTTACTGTTATGCAGACTACTGCAATATTGTAATAATTGTAAAAATTACATCAACCCATTCATGACTGCATATTAGAATGGCTATTTGGACATTTATTGGACAATGACATCATTTGTTTACTTTCGAACATCGGCAAAAATAAAAAATTTCCTGCACTTTGTGCTCCATTTCCAGGTTCTTTTTATAGTAAAATTAATCAAAATCACCTCTATTTCTATAATATAGTTTCCATTCTATCAAATGAGACCAAGAAAACGAGAATACAGCCATAAATACTATACGAAAATAGACCACAAAATCGGCATTTTAATTAAAAAAAAACGGTCTGAGTTTTTTTTTTCTCATTATGCACTGCGTGCTCCAGGATTTTTTTTATATGGTGCACACTGACCACACAGACCCATTCTCTCACATGTGGGCCTTCCAGCTTTCTCCTGCCTGATTTGAAGCCGCTAGAATTTATGAGTATATATACGTTAAACACGGTACCTCATAAACGTATATATATGGCTGCGACAGTCAAAGGGTTAAGTGGTCACTTAATGCCCTAACTACTGAGAGACCCCCTCAAATTGTTAACTGTTTGTTTTATAATAATTGGTACATTGTGCACTTATCTGTAATGCTTGACTCTTTGCTACCTGAGTAATCACTAATTTTTTTTAATTTCTTATATTTTGTTGAGTATTTTTTTTTCAATGCACTGGGACTGAGACTTGCTGAGTATTTATTATTGAAAAATAATTTTTTATGTCAGTGTGCTGGTAGTGGGTCAGCAGCAGTCATACAGTCAATCATATATCTGGCTATAATGCAGGGGTTCCCAACCTTTTTGTTCCTCTGTACCCCTTGGGCATTCTGACAGCTTTCCATGTTCCAAAAAATTAAGGATCAAAAATTTATAATAGGCAGGAGGCAGCTCAGATGAAAATTCGCACACACACTAGCTATTAAATCTGCACCAGATTCACCTTAATCCAGCAAATATTAGAGCCTACAAGACTAGAAAATATGCTGGACCTCATCTTCACTAATATGTACATGTATGCCAGGTTGGGATCCCCTCCTCTAATGTTAAAATTTTATCTCTTGTGTGTAATGGCTGACATCGGTCAGCTATTGCTGTACTTAAATACATACATGTTATTGTAAATATTCCCAAGCTATGTTTTGCTAATTTTTTTTTTTATATTTTTATGGGTTTTTGCTCATTCATCAGCATGATAAAGGGCTTATTAATGTTTGTTGTTGTTTTATACCTTACCTTTGATATGCCTTTGAAGAGTTATGAGAGTAACTACTCTTGGAGCTCAGCCATGGGCCAGGCTCATCTGGTGCTTGCCTGGTCAACCAAGCTGTTCCTGCTGGAGGCCCACTGCCCCACATATCCACCACAACCTGGTTGATCTAGCACCTGGTGAAGATACTTGTCCAGTTTCCTCTTGAAGGCTTGTACACTTGTTTCTGCCATGTTTCTGATATCTTCTGGTAAGATGTTGAATAGTCTGGGACCCCAGGTGTTGATACAGTGTTCCCTTATTGTCCCCACCGCACCCCTGCTCCTCACTGGGTTTATTTTACATTTTATCCCATATCTTTCACTCAAGTATGTTATGGCAGTGTGCAGATTTGGGACCAAGCCCTCGAGTGCCTTCCAGGTATATATTATCATTCATCTCTCTCTCCTCTGCTCCAATGAGTACATATTCAAGATTTGCAGGCATTCCCAGTAATTTAGGTGCTTTATTGGCTCAGTGTGAGCCGTAAACGATCTCTGTATTTGTTCCTGCACTGATATATCTCCTGCTTTGAACGGGGCCGTCAGCACTGAGCAATATTCTAAATGAGGGAGCACTAGCGATTTGAAGAGTGTGACCTCTGGCATTATTTCCCTTGTTTTGAAAGTTCTCAATACCCACCCTGTCATCTTCCTGGCTGTTGTGATCTTTGTCTTATTGTGGTCCTTAAAAGAAAAGTCAACTGATATAATTATTATTCAGAGTAATTTGTTTGTTGTTTCAGATGGTTGCTGCTTCCAGATTCATCGTTCTCCTGCTCTTCTACGCCTTGCTACACATCAACCACTGGTGGATGGTTGCTGTAAGTTTGTTCCCTTCTTTTATACTGAAGCACTGTACATGGTTAAGCCTTTCTTATAGCCCGAGTATTATTACTCACAATGACCTTTATTCTCTATCTCAGTAAAGCTGGTCACTCATGTTGGCCTTTATTCTCTCTCAGTAAAGCTAGTTGCTCAGGCTGACCTTTATTCTCTTTTTCAGTAAAGCTGGTAACTCAGGATGAAATTTATTCTTTCTCTTAGTAAAGTTGGTCACTCAGGATGAGGGACTTATCTCATGTGCTTTCCTTGCTAAGCTCATGTACTCTCCTCACTAAGCTCATGTATTCTCATATGCTTATGTATTCTCCTCACTAAGCTCATGTACTCTCCTCACTCTGCTCATGTACTCTCCTCACTCAGCTCATGTACTCTCCTCACTCAGCTCATGTATTCTTCTCACTTAGCTTATGTACTTTTTTCACTAAGCTTGTGTATTTTTTTCACTAGTTTCATGTACTCTCTTCACTAAGCTCATGTTATCTCCACATTTAGCTCATATTCTCTTCTCACTAAGCTCATGTACTCTCCTCACTCAACTCATGTACTCTCCACACTCAGCTCATGTAATCTTCTCACTTAGCTTATGTACTCTTTTTGCTAAGCTTGTGTATTTTTCTCAATAATCTCATGTACTGTCTTCACGAAGCTCATGTTATCTTCACATTTAGCTCATATTCTCTTCTCACTAAGCTCATGTACTCTCCTCACTCAGCTCATGTACTCCTTTTTTCAGATAACCACTGCTGGTAGCTGTGCATTTTTCATCAGCAAGAGTTTAATGTATAAGGTAGAGTAGCTGTTACTGTTAGTGACAAATGAGGGTGTGGCTGAGAGCAAGGGGTGTGGCTGAGAGCGAGGGGTGTGGCTGAGAGCGAGGGGTGTGGCTGAGAGCGAGGGGTGTGGCTGAGAGCGAGGGGTGTAGCTGAGAGCGAGGGGTGTGGCTGAGAGCGAGGGGTGTAGCTGAGAGCGAGGGGTGTGGCTGAGAGCGAGGGGTGTGGCTGAGAGCGAGGGGTGTGGCTGAGAGCGAGGGGTGTGGCTGAGAGCGAGGGGTGTGGCTGAGAGCCAGGGGTGTGGCTGAGAGCGAGGGGTGTGGCTGAGAGCAAGGGGTGTGGCTGAGAGCGAGGGGTGTGGCTGAGAGCGAGGGGTGTGGCTGAGAGCAAGGGGTGTGGCTGAGAGCGAGGGGTGTGGCTGAGAGTGAGGGGTGTGGCTGAGAGCGAGGGGTGTGGCTGAGAGCGAGGGGTGTGGCTGAAAGCGAGGGGTGTGGCTGAGAGCAAGGGGTGTGGCTGAGAGCAAGAGGTGTGGCTGAGAGAGGGATGTGGCTGAGAGGGGTGTGGCTGAGAGCTGTGGCTTAGAGCTGTGGCTGAGTGAGGGGTGTGGCTGTGGGTGAAGGGTGTGTCTGAGGGGTGTGGGGATGTGGCTGTGGATGAGAGGTGTGGCTGAGTGAGGGGTGTGGCTGTGGGTGAAGGGTGTGTCTGAGGGGTGTGGGGATGTGGCTGTGGATGAGAGGTGTGGCTGAGTGAGGGGTGTGGCTGTGGGTGAAGGGTGTGTCTGAGGGGTGTGGGGATGTGGCTGTGGATGAGAGCTGTGGCTGAGTGAGGGGTGTGGCTGTGGGTGAAGGGTGTGTCTGAGGGGTGTGGGGATGTGGCTGTGGATGAGAGGTGTGGCTGAGTGAGGGGTGTGGCTGTGGGTGAAGGGTGTGTCTGAGGGGTGTGGGGATGTGGCTGTGGATGAGAGGTGTGGCTGAGTGAGGGGTGTGGCTGTGGATGAGGGTGTGTCTGAGGGGTGTGGGGATGTGGCTGTGGATGAGAGGTGTGGCTGATGGATATACAGTACAATACAAGGTTATTTCAACATATATATATTGTTTATACAGAAATGGGCAACAGTTGAAATCATATTGAAAGTCCCAGAGTTGTGCAGAACATTTCTGGCAAGCTGAAGCCTAACTTAATGCACAACGACATACCTCTGAACATGATTATAAGAAATAATTAGTTGGTTTATAGGTAGTAGGTTGGTAGACAGCAACCACCCAGAGAGGTACTACTGTCCTGCCGAATGAATGTAAAACGAAAGCCTGTAATTGTTTTACATGATGGATTGCTGTTGTCTTTTTTCTGTCTCATAAACATGCAAGATTTCAGGTACGTCTTGCTACTTCTTACACTTAGGTCACACTACACATACACGTATACAAGCATACAGGCCTCCATCAACATTCGCGTTTTCAACTTTCGCGGGCTTCACACATTTGCGAATTCCCAACTGCCAAATCATATTTAAGTTTCCCGCCACCTACGAGTCCCTACTACCCTCCCTCCAACCCCTGCAACTGGCAGCCAGCCCTCCCACCACTGTGTGATGAGTGTTTTGTTTGTTCATTATTTGCTATTAAACTACAGTATAAATAATGTAAACCCATTCATGACTGCATATTGGAATGGCTATTCGGACAGGTATTGGATGGTGACATCATGTGTTTACTCTTGAACACAGCAAAGAATCAAACATTTCTGCTACTGCTAATAATAGCAACAGTAATAATAATAATAATAATAATAATAATAAATACGATAGAATTGAAGAAGGAAATTGTACAAAAATACGAGGGAGTGGTTGACACATCATCAGTGTGGCTTTGTTTATGCTGGAGTGAGCATTAGTCTCCGTGCTCTTCCAAACATTTCACAATAATTCATTGTGTTTGGTGCTTGTAGATTGAGTGCGCCTGGAGTGGTAGAGGCAGTGGTAGAGGCAGCGGTTGAGGCAGTGGGTGAGGCAGCAATTGTGGCAGTGGGTGAGGCAACAGTTGAGGCAGCAATTGAGGCAGTGGTTGAGGCAGTGGGTGAGGCAGTGGGCAAGGCAGCATTTGAGACAGTGGGTAAGGCAGCGGTTGAGGCAGAGGTTGAGGCAGCGGTTGAGGCAGTTGTTGTGTCGGTGGTTGAGGAAGTGGTATTTAATAACATACATGTTTTTATTTTATTATCGCACTGGCCGATTCCCACCAAGGCAGGGTGGCCCGAAAAAGAAAAACTTTCACCATCATTCGCTCCATCACTGTCTTGCCAGAAGGGTGCTTTACACTACAGTTTTTAAACTGCAACATTAACACCCCTCCTTCAGAGTGCAGGCACTGCACTTCCCATCTCCAGGACTCAAGTCCGGCCTGCCGGTTTCCCTGAATCCCTTCATAAATGTTACTTTGCTCACACTCCAACAGCACGTCAAGTATTAAAAACCATTTGTCTCCATTCACTCCTATCAAACACGCTCACGCATGCCTGCTGGAAGTCCAAGCCCCTGGCACACAAAACCTCTTTTACCCCCTCCCTCCAACCCTTCCTAGGCCGACCCCTACCCCGCCTTCCTTCCACTACAGACTGATACACTCTTGAAGTCATTCTGTTTCGCTCCATTCTCTCTACATGTCCGAACCACCTCAACAACCCTTCCTCAGCCCTCTGGACAACAGTTTTGGTAATCCCGCACCTCCTCCTAACTTCCAAACTACGAATTCTCTGCATTATATTCACACCACACATTGCCCTCAGACATGACATCTCCACTGCCTCCAGCCTTCTCCTCGCTGCAACATTCATCACCCACGCTTCACACCCATATAAGAGCGTTGGTAAAACTATACTCTCATACATTCCCCTCTTTGCCTCCAAGGACAAAGTTCTTTGTCTCCACAGACTCCTAAGTGCACCACTCACTCTTTTCCCCTCATCAATTCTATGATTCACCTCATCTTTCATAGACCCATCCGCTGACACGTCCACTCCCAAATATCTGAATACGTTCACCTCCTCCATACTCTCTCCCTCCAATCTGACATTCAATCTTTCATCACCTAATCTTTTTGTTATCCTCATAACCTTACTCTTTCCTGTATTCACCTTTAATTTTCTTCTTTTGCACACCCTACCAAATTCATCCACCAATCTCTGCAGCTTCTCTTCAGAATCTCCCAAGAGCACAGTGTCATCAGCAAAGAGCAGCTGTGACAACTCCCACTTTGTGTGTGATTCTTTATCTTTTAACTCCACGCCTCTTGCCAAGACCCTCGCATTTACTTCTCTTACAACCCCATCTATAAATATATTAAACAACCACGGTGACATCACACATCCTTGTCTAAGGCCTACTTTTACTGGGAAAAAATTTCCCTCTTTCCTACATACTCTAACTTGAGCCTCACTATCCTCGTAAAAACTCTTCACTGCTTTCAGTAACCTACCTCCTACACCATACACTTGCAACATCTGCCACATTGCCCCCCTATCCACCCTGTCATACGCCTTTTCCAAATCCATAAATGCCACAAAGACCTCTTTAGCCTTATCTAAATACTGTTCACTTATATGTTTCACTGTAAACACCTGGTCCACACACCCCCTACCTTTCCTAAAGCCTCCTTGTTCATCTGCTATCCTATTCTCCGTCTTACTCTTAATTCTTTCAATTATAACTCTACCATACACTTTACCAGGTACACTCAACAGACTTATCCCCCTATAATTTTTGCACTCTCTTTTATCCCCTTTGCCTTTATACAAAGGAACTATGCATGCTCTCTGCCAATCCCTAGGTACCTTACCCTCTTCCATACATTTATTAAATAATTGCACCAACCACTCCAAAACTATATCCCCACCTGCTTTTAACATTTCTATCTTTATCCCATCAATCCCGGCTGCCTTACCCCCTTTCATTTTACCTACTGCCTCACGAACTTCCCCCACACTCACAACTGGCTCTTCCTCACTCCTACAAGATGTTATTCCTCCTTGCCCTATACACGAAATCACAGCTTCCCTATCTTCATCAACATTTAACAATTCCTCAAAATATTCCCTCCATCTTCCCAATACCTCTAACTCTCCATTTAATAACTCTCCTCTCCTATTTTTAACTGACAAATCCATTTGTTCTCTAGGCTTTCTTAACTTGTTAATCTCACTCCAAAACTTTTTCTTATTTTCAACAAAATTTGTTGATAACATCTCACCCACTCTCTCATTTGCTCTCTTTTTACATTGCTTCACCACTCTCTTAACCTCTCTCTTTTTCTCCATATACTCTTCCCTCCTTGCATCACTTCTACTTTGTAAAAACTTCTCATATGCTAACTTTTTCTCCCTTACTACTCTCTTTACATCATCATTCCACCAATCACTCCTCTTCCCTCCTGCACCCACTTTCCTGTAACCACAAACTTCTGCTGAACACTCTAACACTACATTTTTAAACCTACCCCATACCTCTTCGACCCCATTGCCTATGCTCTCATTAGCCCATCTATCCTCCAATAGCTGTTTATATCTTACCCTAACTGCCTCCTCTTTTAGTTTATAAACCTTCACCTCTCTCTTCCCTGATGCTTCTATTCTCCTTGTATCCCATCTACCTTTTACTCTCAGTGTAGCTACAACTAGAAAGTGATCTGATATATCTGTGGCCCCTCTATAAACATGTACATCCTGAAGTCTACTCAACAGTCTTTTATCTACCAATACATAATCCAACAAACTACTGTCATTTCGCCCTACATCATATCGTGTATACTTATTTATCCTCTTTTTCTTAAAATATGTATTACCTATAACTAAACCCCTTTCTATACAAAGTTCAATCAAAGGGCTCCCATTATCATTTACACCTGGCACCCCAAACTTACCTACCACACCTTCTCTAAAAGTTTCTCCTACTTTAGCATTCAGGTCCCCTACCACAATTACTCTCTCACTTGGTTCAAAGGCTCCTATACATTCACTTAACATCTCCCAAAATCTCTCTCTCTCCTCTGCATTCCTCTCTTCTCCAGGTGCATACACACTTATTATGACCCACTTCTCGCATCCAACCTTTACTTTAATCCACATAATTCTTGAATTTACACATTCATATTCTCTTTTCTCCTTCCATAACTGATAATTTAACATTACTGCTACCCCTTCCTTTGCTCTAACTCTCTCAGATACTCCAGATTTAATCCCATTTATTTCCCCCCACTGAAATTCTCCTACCCCCTTCAGCTTTGTTTCGCTTAGGGCCAGGACATCCAACTTCTTTTCATTCATAACATCAGCAATCATCTGTTTCTTGTCATCCGCACTACATCCACGCACATTTAAGCATCCCAATTTTATAAAGTTTTTCTTCTTCTCTTTTTTAGTAAATGTATACAGGAGAAGGGGTTACTAGCCCATTGCTCCCGGCATTTTAGTCGCCTCATACGACATGCATGGCTTACGGAGGAAAGATTCTTTTCCACTTCCCCATGGACAATAGAAGAAATAAAAAAGAACAAGAGCTATTTAGAAAAAGGAGAAAAACCTAGATGTATGTATATATATATATGCATGTGCGTGTCTGTGAAGTGTGACCAAAGTGTAAGTAGGAGTAGCAAGATATCCCTGTTATCTAGCGTGTTTATGAGACAGAAAAAGAAACCAGCAATCCTACCATCATGCAAAACAGTTACAGGTTTTTGTTTCACAGTCATCTGGCAGGACGGTAGTACTTCCCTGGGTGGTTGCTGTCTACCAACCTACTACATGTTATTAATACATGTTATTAATAATAATAATACATGTTATTAACCCTTTGACTGTCGCAGGCCCCTTTCTGAAACTGTCATTCTATGTCGCAAAATTTTTGAGAAAAAAAAAATTGCTTTTTCTTATGAAATGATAGAGAATCTTTTCCAGATGGTAATGACACCAAAAGTTCAAAATTTGGTTGAAAACTCACGGAATTATGCTCCCACGAAGTTAGCGGTCTCAGCAACATACACGTATCGGCGATTTCGCCGACTTTGAGCCCTGTTTTTAGCCAATTCCGTTGTTCCAGTTGACCAAACTCATAGCTATTTCTTTAGAACTCCATTTTATCTATCAATTGAGTACAAGAAACCGCCCATTTACCGATTTTAACTACCCAATAACATTGTCAGAAATTGGCAATTTGGCCAATTTCATGCAAATCAAAAAAGATGCCAATTTCAAAATAGGGTCCAGAATAAACAAGGTAGACATTCTTGGCACTAAAATAACATATCTTCTGTTCATCAGTCACATCTCTAGGCCCCTCTTATATTACTATTGCTTTCTATTTTGATTTTTTATTCATACAAAAAAATACAAAATTTACTGGTATGC
Organism: Cherax quadricarinatus; assembly: GCF_038502225.1. NCBI lineage: Eukaryota > Metazoa > Arthropoda > Malacostraca > Decapoda > Parastacidae > Cherax > Cherax quadricarinatus. Next base: position 35,416,443 of record NC_091305.1, read on the forward strand.
AGACTACTGCATTATTTTATAAATGGTATAAATAATATCAGTGCACTAGTGAAAGAATATTAGACTCCCCAGTTGACGTGTATTGGACGTGTGGTGTGATTTGCTTACTCCTGAACATTGGTAAAAATTGAACATTTCCGCTACTTTGAGCTCAGTTTCAAGGTCATTTTCATCGTGAAAGTAATGAAAATCATCTCTATTTCTGTAATATGTTTTCCATTTTATCACCTAAGATCATGAAAACAAGAATACAACGGTAAATACTATACGAAAATACACCTCAAAGTCGGCGTTTTAATCCAAAAAAATGGTCAGAGTTTTTTTTTTCTCATTATGCACTGTGTGCTGCAGGATTTTTTTTATGTGGTGCACACTGACCACACAGACCCATTCTCTCACATGTGGGCCTACCAGCTTTCTCCTGCTTGATTTGAAGCCGCTAGAATTTATGAGTATATATACGTCAGAAACAGTGGTGCGTAAGACGTATTTATACGGCGTAAACAGTCAAAGGGTTAATAATAACATGTACTATTATTATTTATAACATATATGCTATTAATACCACTGCCTCAACTGCTGCCTCTACCATTGCCTCAACTGCTGCCTCAACATTGCCTCAACCACTGCCTCAACCGCTGCCTCAACCGATGCCTCAACCGCTGCCTCACCCACTGCCTCACCCACTGCCTCACCCACTGCCTCACCCACTGCCTCAACCATTGCCTCACCCACTGCCTCACCCACTGCCTCACCCACTGCCTCACCCACTGCCTCAGTCGCTGCCTCAACCACTGACTCACCCACTGCCTCAACCGCTGCCTCAACCACTGCCTCACCCACTGCCTCACCCACTGCCTCAACCGCTGCCTCACCCACTGCCTCACCCACTGCCTCACCCACTGCCTCAACCACTGCCTCTACCACTCCAGTTGCGCTCAGTCTACAAGCACCAAACACAATGAATTATTGTGAAATGTTTGGAAGAGCACGGAGACTGATGCTCACTCCAGCATAAACAAAGCCACACTGACGATGTGTCAACCACTCCCTCGTATTTTTGTACAATTTCCTTCTTCAATTCTGTCGTATTTATTATTATTATTATTATTATTATTATTATTATTATTATTATTATTATTATTATTATTATTAGTATGATTATTATTATTATTATTGTTATTATTATTACTGCTATTATTATTACTGCTATTATTAGCAGTAGCAGAAATGTTTGATTCTTTGCTGTGTTTAAGAGTAAACACATGATATCACCATCCAATACCTGTCCGAATAGCCATTCCAATATGCAGTCATGAATGGGTTTACATTATTTATACTGCAGTTTAATAGCAAATAATGAACAAACAAAATGCTCACCACACAGTGGTTGGAGGGCTGGCTGCCAGTTGCGGGGGTTAGAGGGAGGGTAGTAGGGCTTCGCAGTGGTTGAGGAAATGGTGGTGGAGGCATTGGTGGAGGCAGTGGTATTTAATAACATACATGTTATTAAACCATAACATGTATGTATTTAGTACATTTTACGATGTTTTCATGTACAGTGGACCCCCGCATAGCGACCTTAATCCGTGCAAGAGGGCTGGTTGTTATGCGAAATGTTCGGTATGCGAATGAATTTTCCCCATAAGAAATAATGGAAATCAAATTAATCCGTGCAAGACACCCAAAAGTATGAAAAAAAAAATTTTACCACATGAAATATACATTTTCCTACACACAAAGAGAAGGATACATGCACAATAGTAGAGTAGTACATGCACAATATATATTGTGCATGTACTACTCTACTAAATGAAGAATAAATGACACTTACCTTTATTGAAGATGCAGCAATGACTGATGAGACACTGTGTCCTGGGAGTGCCTTTTCCTCCTGAGTACTGTAGGTCCTGTTTGGCATTTTCTTCCAGAACAGGCCTTATCACACTGTGTATGCCACTACGATTCTTAAATCTCTCAAACCAACCTTTGCTGGCTTTAAATTCACCAATATGAGCACTAGTTCCAGGCATTTTTCCCTGTTCACCTGGATGTTAGTCGACTGGTGTGGGTTGCATCCTGGGAGACAAGATTAAGGACCCCAATGGAAATAAGTTAGAGTCCTCGATGATGCACTGACTTTCTTGGGTTATCCTGGGTGGCTATCCCTCCGGGGTTAATTGTTTCTCGATAATTGTATGGAAGAAGTGAATGTTTTTAGATACTTGGGAGTTAACGTGTCGGCGGATGGATTTATGAAGGATGAGGTTAATCATAGAATTGATGAGGGAAAAAAGGTGAGTGGTGCGTTGAGGTATATGTGGAGTCAAAAAACGTTATCTATGGAGGCAAAGAAGGGAATGTATGAAAGTATAGTAGTACCAACACTCTTATATGGGTGTGAAGCTTGGGTGGTAAATGCAGCAGCGAGGAGACGGTTGGAGGCAGTGGAGATGTCCTGTTTAAGGGCAATGTGTGGTGTAAATATTATGCAGAAAATTTGGAGTGTGGAAATTAGGAGAAGGTGTGGAGTTAATAAAAGTATTAGTCAGAGGGCAGAAGAGGGGTTGTTGAGGTGGTTTGGTCATTTAGAGAGAATGGATCAAAGTAGAATGACATGGAAAGCATATAAATCTATAGGGGAAGGAAGGCGGGGTAGGGGTCGTCCTCGAAAGGGTTGGAGAGAGGGGGTAAAGGAGGTTTTGTGGGTAAGGGGCTTGGACTTCCAGCAAGCGTGCATGAGCGTGTTAGATAGGAGTGAATGGAGACGAATGGTACTTGGGACCTGACGATCTGTTGGAGTGTGAGCAGGGTAATATTTAGTGAAGGGATTCAGGGAAACCGGTTATTTTCATATAGTCGGACTTGAGTCCTGGAAATGGGAAGTACAATGCCTGCACTTTAAAGGAGGGGTTTGGGATATTGGCAGTTTGGAGGGATATGTTGTGTATCTTTATATGTGTATGCTTCTAGACTGTTGTATTCTGAGCACCTCTGCAAAAACAGTGATAATGTGCGAGTGTGGTGAAAGTGTTGAATGATGATGAAAGTATTTTCTTTTTGGGGATTTTCTTTCTTTTTTGGGTCACCCTGCCTCGGTGGGAGACGGCCGTCTTGTTGAAAAAAAAAAAAAAAATTGTTTCACGTTAAGCCACACCAACAACACTCTCTCCACATCTTCGAGTAATACAGCTGATGGTGGTGCAGCAACAACAACAGCTGTGGTGCAGCTGACCATGGTGCAGCAGCAGCTGGGTGCAGCTGTAGCTGTGGTGCAGCAGCAGCTGTGGTGCAGCAGCAGCTGACTGTGGTACGATAGTATTTATCACCCTTTTTACCACAGGGTTGGCACTAGAAGCTTTCTTTGGGCCCATGGTGGCTTATTTATCAGTTACAAGCACTATAAATAATGGAATAATACAAAATGTATTGAATGTATGCATGCAACCGGCCACCCTGGCTTGTAAACACTAACGGCAAGGCAGGCGCTCAGGCTGGACAGACAGGTTCGGGACAGGTTCAGGACGAGTCATGTTCAGAGACAGCTGATGGTGCAACAGCAGCTGACCGTGGTGCAGCAGCAGCTGACTGGTCCAGCAACAGCTGACTGATCCAGCAACAGCTGACTGGTCCAGCAACAGCTGACTGGTCCAGCAACAGCTGACTGATCCAGCAACAGCTGACTGGTCCAACAACAGCTGACTGATCCAGCAACAGCTGACTGGTCCAGCAACAGCTGACTGATCCAGCAACAGCTGACTGGTCCAGCAACAGCTGACTGATCCAGCAACAGCTGACTGATCTAGCAACAGCTGACTGATCCAGCAACAGCAATTCTTAAATCTCTCAAACCAACCATTGCTGGCTTTAAATTCACCAATATGAGCACTAGTTCCAGGCGTTTTTCCCTGTTCACCTGGGTGTTAGTCGACTGGTGTGGGTTGCATCCTGGGAGACAAGATTAAGGACCCCAATGGAAATAAGTTAGACAGTCTTCGATGACACTGACTTCTTTGGGTTATCCTGGGTGGGAAATCCTCTGGGGTTATTGTTTCTTGGTATTCTCAATAAGCCACACCAACAACGGTGCTACAGCAGCAGCAGCAGCTGACGGTGGTACAGCAGCAACAGACGATGCTACAGCAGCAACAGACGATGCTACAGGAGCAGCAGACGATGCTACAGCAGCAACAGACGATGCTACAGCAGCAGCAGACGATGCTACAGCAGCAGCAGACGATGCTACAGCAGCAGCAGACGGTACTACAGCAGCAACAGCAGCTGATGGTGGTACAACAGCTGCAGCAGCTGACGGTGGTACAGCAGCAACAGACGATGCTACAGCAGCAACAGACGATGCTACAGCAACAACAGACGATGCTACAGCAGCAGCAGACGATGCTACAGCAGCAACAGACGATGCTACAGCAGCAACAGACGATGCTACAGCAGCAGCAGACGATGCTACAGCAGCAGCAGATGATGCTACAGCAGCAGCAGACGATGCTACAGCAGCAACAGACGATGCTACAGCAGCAACAGACGATGCTACAGCAGCAGCAGACGATGCTACAGCAGCAGCAGACGATGCTACAGCAGCAGCAGACGATGCTACAGCAGCAGCAGACGATGGTACAGCAGCAGCAGACGGTACTACAGCAGCAGCAGCAGCAGCAGCTGACGGTGGTACAACAGCAGCAGCAGCTGACAGTGCAGCAGCAGCTGACGGTGGTACAACAGCAGCAGCAGCTGACAGTGCAGCAGCAGCTGATGGTGGTACAGCAGCAGCAGCAGCTGTACCACCAATAGTAGCGATGGTTGAGTGGGGTTTATTATACAACCTGGCCAGCTCGGAGACACGCACTCCACTTTCATACTTATCAATGATCTTTTTCTTCATCTCTATAGTAATTCTCACCCTTATTGCTGTAGGGTTGGCACTAGAAGCTTTCTTGGGGGCCCATGGTCACTTATTTTCCAGAAAAAATCACCAAAAACACTGTAATAATACGAAATGTTCCGATTGTATGCTTGGATGTTACCGCGGAGGCTGGCTGGTAAACAATGCCACCGGCGGAACATGTGAGCGTGGCTCAGGCCGCACATTGGACGCGTCTCGGACGAAGGGCGGTGAGCGGGTTTTTGGGCGGTATGCGAGGCAAAATTTTTGCGATCAAAGCGTCTGGTATGCGGATTGTACGGTATGCGATGCGTACGGTATGCGGGGGTCCACTGTATTTTATGATTGTTCACGGTTCAACAAGTTAAGGAAGCAGTATTGTAATATATTTCCCTACAATATAGTAGTAGGTTGGTAGACTGCAACCACCCAGGGAGGTACTACTGTTCTGCCAAGTGAGTGTAAAACGAAAGCCTGTAATTGGTTTACATGATGGTAGGATTGCTGGTGTCTTTTGTCTGTCTCATAAATATGCAAGATTACAGGTACGTCTTGCTACTTCTACTTACACTTAGGTCACACTACACGTTTATTTATACACCCTAGTCTGAGTTTTCTTTCCTCCGTAAGCTATGCATGTTGTAAAAGCCAACTAAAATGACAGGAACAATGGGCTAGTAACCCCTTTTCCTGTAATAATTACTAAAACGAATAAGAAGAAGAAAATTGTCAAAGTGGGAAGTCTGAATGTGTGTAGATGTTGTGTGAATGATAAGAAAGTGATGAGTGTGGATGTTATGAATGAGAAGAAGCTGGATGTTCTGGCTTTAAGTGAAACAAAGCTGAAGGGGGTGGGTGAGTTTCAGTGGAGAGGAATAAATGGGATTAGGTCAGGGGTTTCTAATAGAGTTAGAGCTAAAGAAGGAGTAGCAATAATGTTGAAGGATAAGCTATGGCAGGAAAAGAGGGACTGTAAATGTATTAATTCAAGGATTATGTGGAGTAAAATAAAGGTTGGATGTGAGAAGTGGGTTATAGTAAGCGTATATGCACCTGGGGAAGAGAGAAGTATAGAGGAGAGAGAGTGATTTTGGGAAATGTTGAGTGAATGCATGGGGAGTTTTGAACCAAGTGTGAGAGTACTTGTAGTTGGGGATTTTAATGCTAAAGTGGGTAAAAATGTGGAGGGAGTAGTAGGTAAATTTGGGGTGACAGGGGTAAATGAAAATAGGGAGCCTTTAATTGAGCTATGTGTAGAAAGAATTTTGGTAATAAGTAATACATATTTTATGAAAAAGAGGATAAATAAATATACAAGGTATGATGTAGCACGTAATGAAAGTAGTTTATTAGATTATGCATTGGTGGATAAAAGGTTGATGGGTAGGCTCCAGGATGTACACGTTTATAGAGGGGCAACTGATATATCGGATCATTATCTAGTTGTAGCTACAGTTAGAGTAAGAGGTAGATGGGAAAAGAGGAAAATGGCAACAACAAGTAAGAGGGAGGTGAAAGTGTATAAACTAAGGGAGGAGGAAGTTTGGGTGAGATATAAGCAACTATTGGCAGAAAGGTGGGCTGATGCAGGTATGAGTAGTGGGGGGGGGGGTTGAAGAGGGTTGGAATAGTTTTAACAATGCAGTATTAGAATGTGGGGCAGAAGTTTGTTGTTATAGGAAGGTGGGTGCTGGAGGATAGAGGAGTGATTGGTGGAATGATGAAGTAAAGGGTGTGATAAAAGAGAAAAAGGTAGCTTATGAGAGGTATTTACAAAGCAGAAGTGTTATAAGAACAGTAGAGTATATGGAGAGTAAAAGAAAGGTGAAGAGAGTGGTGAGAGAGTGCGAAAGGAGAGCGGTTGATAGAGTGGGAGAGGTACTGTCAAGAAATTTTAATGAAAATAAGAACAAAATTTGGAGTGAGTTAAACAAGTTAAGAAAGCCTAGGGAACAAATGGATTTGTATGTTAAAAACAGAGTAGGGGAGTTAGTAGATGGGGAGATGGAGGTTTTGGTTAGATGGTGAGAATATTTTGAGGAACTTTTAAATGTCAATGAAGAAAGGGAGGCGGTAATTTCATGCACTAGCCAGGGAGGTATACCATCTTTTAGGAGTGAAGAGGAGCAGGATGTGAGTGTGGGGGAGTTGCTTGAGGCATTATGTAGAATGAAAGGGGGTAAAGCAGTTGGAACTGACGGGATCATGACAGAAATGTTAAAAGCAGGGGAGGACATAGTGTTGGAATGGTTGGTATTTTTGTTTAATAAATGTATGAAAGAGGGGAAGGTACCTAGGGATTGGTGGGGAGTGTGTATAGTCCCTTTATATAAAGGGAAGGGGGACAAAAGAGATTGTAAAGATTATAGAGGAATAAGTTTACTGAGTATACCAGGAAAAGTGTACGGTAGGGTTATTATTGAAAAAATTAGAGGTAAGACAGAATGTAGAACTGCGGATGAGCAAGGATGTTTTAGAGTGGGTAGGGGATGTGTAGATCAAGTGTTTACATTGAAGCATGTATGTGAGCAGTATTTAGATAAAGGTAGGGAAGTTTTTATTGTATTTATGGATTCAGAAAAGGCATATGATGGAGTGGATAGGGAAGCAATGTGGCAGATGTTGCAAGTATATGGAATAGGTGGTAAGTTACTAAATGCTATAAAGAGTTTTTATGAGGATAGTGAGGCTCAGGTTAGGGTGTGTAGAAGAGAGGGAGACTACTTCCCGGTAAAAGTAGTTCTTAGACAGGGATGTGTAATGTCACCATGGTTGTTTAATATATTTGTAGATGGGGTTGTAAAAGAAGTAAATGCTAGGGTGTTCAGGAGAGGGGTGGGATTAAATTATATTGAATTAAATACAAAATGGGAAGTGACACAGTTACTTTTTGCTGATGATACTGTGCTTATGGGAAATTCTAAAGAAAAATTGCAAAGGTTAGTGGACTGATTTGGGAGTGTGTGTGTAAAGGTAGAAAGTTGAAAGTGAACATAGAAAAGAGTAAGGTGATGAGAGTATCAAATAATTTAGATGAAAAATTGGATATCAAATTGGGGAGGAGGAGTATGGAAGAAATGAATGTTTTCCGAAATTTGGGAGTTGACGTGTCAGTGGATGGATTTATGAAGGATGAGGTTAATCATAGAATTGATGAAGGAAAAAAGGTGAGTGGTTCATTGAGGTATATGTGGAGGCAAAAAATGTTATCTATGGAGGCAAAGAAGGGAATGTATGAAAGTATAGTAGTACCAACACTCTTATATGGGTGTGAAGCTTGCGTTGTGAATGCAGCAACGAGGAGGCAGTTGGAGGCAGTGGAGATGACCTGTCTAAGGACAATGTGTGGTGCAAATATTTTGCAGAAAATTAGGAGTGTGAAAATTAGGAGAAGGTGTGGAGTTAATAAAAGTATTAGTCAGAGGGCTGAAGAGGGTTTGTTGAGGTTGTTTGGTCATTTAGAGAGAATGGATCAAAGTATAATGAGATGGAGAGCGTATAAATCTGTAGGGGAAGGAAAGCAGGGTAGGGGTCGTCCTTGAAAAGGTTGGAGGGAGGGGGTAAAGGAGGTGTTGTGGGTGAGGGGTTTGGACTTTCAGCAAGCATGCATGAGCATGTTAGATAGGAGTGAATGGAGACAAATGGTATTTGGGACCTGATGAGCTGTTGGAATGTGAGCAGGGTAATATTTAGTGAAGGTATTCAGGGAAACCGGTTAGTTTATATAACCGGACTTGAGTACTGGAAATGGGAAGTAAAGTACCTGCACTTTAAAGGAGGGATTTGAGATATTGGCAGTTTGGAGGGATATATTGTGTATTTTTATACATATATACTTCTAAACTGTTGTATTCTGGGCACCTCTGCAAAAATAGTGATTATGTGTGAGTGATGTGAAAGTGTTGAATGATAATGTAAGTATTTTCTTTTTGTGGATTTTCTTTCTTTTTGGGTCACCCTGCCTCAGTGGGGGATGGCTGACTTGTTGAAAAAAAAAAAAAAATATTGGGGCACCAAACATTCGCGATTTTTCAATATTCGCGAGGCTCTTGATCCCCTAACCCTCACGAATGTTGAGGGAGACCTGTATATATATACATACCCCTCTGGATTTTCTTCTATTTTCTTTCTAGTGCTTGTTCTTGTTTATTTCCTCTTACCTCCATGGGGAAGTGGAACAGAATTCTTCCTCCGTAAGCCATGCATGTTGTAAGAGGCGACTAAAATGCCGGGAGCAAGGGGCTGGTAACCCCTTCTCCTGTACAAATTACTAAATTTAAAAAGAAAAACTTTTGTTTTTCTTTTTTGGGCCACCCTGCCATGGTGGGATACAGCCGGTTTGTTGAAAGAAAAGAAAGAAGAATTAGTTGGTTAGTCTAGTAAGTTGACAGGTACTATCTTTTACATTAGATGACATTAGCTGACATAGGTACTAATCTGTACATCAGTTGAGGTGTGGGGTGAGGTATTGGGTGAGGGTGTGGGGTGGGGGTCATCAGGTACTCAGCACTGCAGCCTTGGTCAATAAAATACATGTGCAACACCTTTGACTGTGCCATCAGATACTATGCATATTTTAAGATATGTGCGGTGGACCCGCGACCAACGAAGGTATCATGTAACATTAAATTCGACTAACGAAGCATTTGAGCGTAAAAATTTTGGCCCGACCAACGATGGAAAACTCGACCAACTTGATTCGTCCCGAACGCATCCATGTGTCCCATCTGGCCTGAGTGCGCCTTAGCTGCCCTGCCTTCAGTTAGTGTGCCAGTGTTTACAAGCCAGTGAGGTCCCTTCCACGCATATATTCGGTACATTTTGTATTATTCCAGTGTTTTTAGTGCTTGTAACTGCTAAATAAGCCACCATGGGCCCCAAGAAAGCTTCTAGTGCCAACCCTGTGGTATAAAGGGTGAGAATTACAATTGAAATGAAGGAGATAATAAGTATGAAAGTGGAGTGCGTGTCTCTGAGCTGGCCAGGTTGTATAACAAACCCCAGTCAACCATCGCTACTATCTTCGCCAACAGAAAGGCAATCAAGGAAGCTGATGTTGCGAAAGGTGCAAGTATGTTTTTGAAACACAGATCACAAGTGATCGAAGATGCTGAGAGACTGTTGTTCTTGTGGATAAACAAAAAACAGATATCAGGAGATAGTATTTCTCAGTCAATAATATATGAAAAGGCAAGGCAGTTGCATGACGATTTAATTAAAAAAATGCCTGTAACTAGTGGTAATGTGAATGAATTTAAGGCCAGCAAAGGTTGGCTTCAGAGATTTAAGAATCGTAGTGGTATACACAGTGTGATAAGGCATGGTGAGGCTGCCAGTTTGGACAAAAAAGTGGCTGAGTGTTTAATTGTGACAAAACAGGCCTGTTTTGGAAGAAAATGCCAAACAGGACCTACATTACACAGGAGGAAAAAGCACTGCCAGGACACAAGCCTATGAAAGACAGCCTAACTTAATGCTGTGTAGTAATGCTAGTGGGGATTGCAGAGTGAAGCCTATACTCGTGTATCACTCTGAAACTCCCAGAGTGTTCAGGAAAAACAGTGTTGTCAGGGCTAATTTGTGTGTGATGTGGAGGGCAAACAGTAAGGCATGGGTCACTAGAGACATTTTCTATGACTGGTTTTATCATATGTTTGGCCCCACTGTGAACAATTACCTCCTGGAAAGTAAATTGGACCTTAAGTGCCTCCTGGTATTAGACAATGCTTCTGCTCATCCTTCAGACCTGCCAGAGCGAATTTCGGGGGAGTTGAGCTTCATAAAAGTGAAGTTTTTGCCTCCTAATACCACTCCTCTCCTCTGCCCCATGAACCAGTAGGTCATTTCAAATTTCAAAAAACTGTACACCAAAGCAGTATTTCAAAAGTGCTTTTAAGTGACCTCAGACACTCAATTGACCCTAAGAGAGTTTTGGAAAGATCACTTTAGCATCCTCAATTGCATAAACCTTGTAGGTAAGGCTTGGGAGGGAGTGACTAAGAGGACCTTGAACTCTGCTTGAAGGAAATTGTGGCCAGAATATGTAGAAGAGAGGGATTTTGAAGAGTTTGGGGTTAACCCTGAGGAGCCTATGCCAGTTGTGGAATCTATTGTGGCATTGGGGAAATCCATGGGATTGGAGGTTAGTGGGGAGGATGTGGAAGAGTTGGTGGAGGAGGACAATGAAGAACTAACCACTGATCAGCTACAAGAGCATCTGCAACAGGAAGAGGCCACAACTGATGAAATTGCTTCAGAGGAGGGGAGAGAGAAATTGAGGAAGTCGCCTTCCTCAATGATTAAGGAAATGTGTACAATGTGGACAAAGGTGCAAACCTTTATGGAGGAAAATCACCTTGACGCAGCTATTGCAAGACATGCTGGCTACTTTTACAATGACAATGTTGTGACCCACTTTAGGAAAATCTTTAAGGAATGCGAGGTACAGAGCTCTATGGACAGATTTTTGGTACGACAGAGGTCCAGTGACTGTCAAGTTGTTCCCAGTGGTATTAAAAAACAAAGAAAGGAAGTAACCCAGGAAAAGGACTTGCTACTTAAAGTCCTTATAGAAGGGGATTCCCCTTCCAAAAATTTATACACCTCTATCATCTCCCATTCCTCCTATCTCATCACTCATCACTACATCTTCAATAAAGGTAAGTGTCATTTATTCTTCATTTAGTACAGCACATTATTTATTGTGCATGTATCCTTTTTCTGTGTAGGAAAATGTATATTTCATGTGAAAATTTTTTTTTGTACTTTTGGATGTTTGTAACAGGTTAACTGGATTTCCATTATTTCTCATGGGGAAAATTAATTCGACTAATGATAAGCTCTCTGGAATGGATTAATATCATTGGTCGAGGGTCCACTGTATTATGGAATATGCACTGGAGTGCGAATGTGTTTGCTCACACTCGCAAACGCAGGTGTTGCACGTTTTTCCCCACACATGCAGGTGTTGCACATGTGTTTATCCACACATACAGGTGTTGCACATGTGTTTGTCCACACCTACAGATGTTGCATATGTGTTTGTCCACACACACAGAGATGTTGCACATGTGTTTGTCCAGACATGCAGGTGCTGCACATGTGTTTGTCCTCACATGCAGGTGTTGCATATGTGTTTGTCCACACATGCAGGTGTTGCAGATGTGTTTGTCCACACATGCAGGTGTTGCATGTGTGTTTATCCACACATACAGGTGTTGCACATGTGTTTGTCCACACCTACAGATGTTGCATATGTGTTTGTCCACACACACAGAGATGTTGCACATGTGTTTGTCCAGACATGCAGGTGTTGCACATGTGTTTGTCCTCACATGCAGGTGTTGCAGATGTGTTTGTCCACACATTCAGGTGTTGCAGATGTGTTTGTCCTCACATGCAGGTGTTGCATATGTGTTTGTCCACACATGCAGGTGTTGAAGATGTGTTTGTCCACACATGCAGGTGTTGCACATGTGTTTGTCCACACATGCAGGTGTTGCACATGTGTTTGTCTACACATGCAGGTGTTGCATGTCTTATCTTGTCAGTATTGCATAGTCTTACTGTAATGATGCTTCTAACTTCAAACTTCAGTAATCCTTCATAAGGTTCTTCATTCAGTGATCGTAAGATCCTTCATACAACAGTCCTTAATAAGATCCTTCATACAGTGATTCTTTGTATAATGATCCTTCATATAACGATCTTTTGTAAGATCCTTCATACAACGATCCTTTATACAACGATCCTTCATACAACAATCCTTCATATAATGGTCCTTCATATAACGTTCCTTCATAAGATTCCTCATTTAATGATCCTTCATAATGATCCTTCATAATGACCCTTCATACAACGACCCTTCATACAACGACCCTTCATACAACGCCTATACAGGTCGGCCATCACTAATCTGGCAATCAGTCATCAATAATCTGGCACTAATTTCGGCTAGCATAATTTCAAATTTTCAGGGTAGCCACACCAATCTGCTGCTACTGTTTGGTGGTGCTACTTGCTGCATAAATCATTCCAATTTCTTTTTCTCCATTTATTGTTATGACCTGCTTACTTTTACCCCTAGCCATGGTTCCAATGAATATAATAAAAATGCTTTTCATTGTGTAAAACACATACACAGTACATTGTCCATAAAAGATAAGGTGGCTTGGAAGCCACTGTCGGATGCCATGAGCTCATTCTTGTGTTGCAGGGGAATATACTTTATTATTATGCTTATTTACCTATCACAGTTGATCTAATATGACATAATAACAATATAAATAACATAAAAACATGTTAAATACTCCAGAATGAATGTTACTTGGCATGATACCTAGCACTTCGATGGAGGTATGAAGAGGATATGGGATACAAGTACCAACCTCCTATCCCTGTCTTGGGGGCTTATATTAGAGAAAATGGAGTGTAGCACAGGGCTAACTGTGATATGCACTTGTAATGCACCATAAAACTGAAACAAAAAAGATATTTTCTCTACATAGATTATCATACATAGCACCATATGTGTAGAGAACCTAGGATAACCTAAAAAAGTTAGACAAAGTGACTTATTTCCAGTACTGGGCTTGGGCTTGCCATATATGATTTTTGGTAAATATTTTTTCTCAGTTGTTTGTTGGGCTATCTTATTGAAACTTGGGCAATGTATGTTGGAAAGAAGCTTCTTAATGCACTCCAAAAATGAAAGAAATCGGATGATAAATAACGGAGTTCACTTCTCAGCCATTAACCGCCCCTTAGCGGTATATGTATTTTCATGTGGTTTTTATGGTTGTATTCTTGCTCTTTTGGTCTCATTTGATAGAATGGAAGATATACAGTGGACCCCCGGTTAACAATATTTTTTCACTCCAGAAGTATGTTCAGGTGCCAGTACTGACCGAATTTGTTCCCATATGGAATATTGTGAAGTAGATTAGTCCATTTCAGACCCCCAAACATACACGTACAAACGCACTTACATAAATACACTTATGGATATGAAATAGACAGGCTGCTCCACTCAACATCTCATGTAACTAAAAAGATCAATATAGCCAAAGCCGGTCTTAGCGGTCTCTTTCGATTCAATCAAGCCCCTCAACATGTCAAAAAACATCTGTATAAAATGATAATAAGACCAATACTCGAATACCCTTGTGTCCCAATGTCATTAACAACAAAGACCAACATGCTACGGTTACAAAGGGTCCAGAATAGAGCTCTTCACTTTATTACCGATACCAGGAGGAGAGACAAAGTTAAAATGGCAGATTTACACATACAACAAGATATTACTGCCATAAATGTATGCCTTGACACCCTAAAAAAGAAACAACTTTATACAATGCAAGAACTATACATGCCAGATAGAGAACATCCTATACAAGTGGTAAATACCACAGATTATACCATCAATACTCCTCCTCACAGGACTCAAAGAATGACTCTCCCACAGAGGGTCCGTCGTTTTATTCATAAAGATGATTACCCTTGACCCATGATATTGAGCAACCTCCCTGATGAAGAAGATTGGGTACCACCAGAACCCTTCTATGTATACTGAGAAAATCATTGCCCCCAATTAGGGAGACATCTTATATAACTTTCTAATGTAAAAATTATGCTATTTACTATGGCTGGACACCACCTGTAAGAAGCCATTGTCACGAAATTATAAGCTGGCCAGAAAATTATTGCCTTCATTGTCGCATAAATATCCGTTGTGCAATCGCAAAAAACAACAAAAAGCAATTGCAACTTGTATAATTACCTCTCCCCCCCCCACCCTTTTCCAATATTTCCATCCTTACCCATCCTTCTTCCTTACCCATCTTACCAAAGCTCTGATCATAAATACAATACAATACAATACAATACTTACATAACTGGTCACATTGGGAGGTGATCGTTAAGCGGGGGTCCACTGTATTACAGAAATAGATATAATTTTGATTGGCTTCATGATTAAAAGTACCTTGAAATTGAGCTCAAAGTAGCGGAAATGTTTGATTTTTGCCGTGTTCAAGAGTAAACAAATGACATCACTGTCCAATACGTGTCCAACTGGCCAGTCTAATACACAGTCATGAATGGGTTGACATTATTTGTGCAATTATTACAATAATGCAGTAGTCTGCATAACAGTAAATCTTATATTTTTTGTGTGAATAAAATTTCAAAATGGAAAGCAAGGGTAATGTAAGAGGAGCCTAGAGATGTGGCTAATGAACAGAGAAAATGCTATTTTAGTGGCAGGAATGTCTGTACTATTTATTCTGCACCCTATTTTGAAATTAGCTTCTTCTGAAATTTGTGTGAAATTGGCCAATTTGCCAACTTCTGACCACTTTATTGGGTAGTTCAAACAGGTGAATGGGCGGGTTCTTGTACTCACTCGACAGAATAGAAGTAAGTTTATTCAGGTATATACAAATACAGGTACAGTAGACCGTTATTTAGCACGAGTTTATTTGGCACGATTTGAGTATAGCACGATTGAAGAATTGCGACACATTTTTATGTAGCACGCCGTATGATCAATTTAACACAATTCATGGAAGGGGAAAAAATTTTGAGCATGCGGTTGCCCGGTCGCTCGTGATGGGTTATACCACTGAGTCAGTGGGGGAGGCCTACTGCCATCCCCCCGCCACCCACACCCACCCCCACCACGCTCCCAGCCTCCAGTTTGGTTCGTACGCGTGCAGGACGGAGTTACTCGGGAACCTAGCTGTGTTTATATACATATTTTCTTAATTTCATTGCCACTTGTTAAATCTGCCAAGCAATAATGGCACCCAGCAAGCATACAAGTGTTGCTGAAATGACAAGAAAAGGTTTAAGCATTCAAGTCTAGGAATTGCGAAGAAAATTGAGATAAAGTGGTCCCTCGTTTTTCGTAGTTAATCCATTCCTGGAGTTGCTACTATTATCGAAATCTACGATTTTCAAATCAATTTTCCCCATAAGAAATAATGTAAATACAATTAATCCGTTCCTGACACCCAGAAGTATTAAAACAAACAAATTTTTTACATGAAATATAGATGTAGTACATAAACAATACAATGGGAAATGATGAATGAAACATTAACAGCATAACACTTACCTTTATTGGAGATTCTTCTTAGTGTATGGGAGACTGGAGGAGGAGAGAGATTGGATTGTTTACAGTTTGGAAGGGGAATTCCCTTCCAGCAACACCTCAGGCACCAATTGCTTTTCTAGGGTTGCTTCTCTTCTCTGTCTCTTAATGCCACTAGGACCAGCTTGAGAGTCACTGGAGTCCTGTCTCACAAAATAACTGGAGAGAGCTCTGTTTCTGGTGTCTCTTTAACACTTCCCTAAAATGGCCAAAGACTTTGTCACTGTACGTGTTGCCAACATGGCTTGCAACAACCTTGTCAGGGTGATGTTTCTCCATAAATCTTTCCATCTTACCCCACATAGCAAAAATCTCTTTAATTTCTGAAGATGGCACCTTTTTCCATCTCTCTTCCTCCTCCTCTGGTGATCTCATTTTTGTCAGCATAGTTACCCCCTTTGCAACAACAGCATCCTCGATTTCCTTTTTCTTGGCCACTATGGAACATATGGTTGTGTAGGGTTTCATATACATCCTGGCCAGTTTGGCCGCACTTGTGCCACTTTTGTATTGTTCAATGATGTTTTTCTTAAATTCAATTGTTTTTCTCATCTTCTTTACCACAGGCTTGGCACTAGGAGCTTTCTTTGGAGCCATGGTAGCTTATTTAGTACTTGCAAGCACTAAAATGAGTGGAATATTATGAAATACACGTATTTCGTAGGAGCACGTGAGGGGACCTTCGCTCTGGTAAACAATGCCAGACTGGCTGGGTAGGGAAACGAACTACTATTTGCGAGTCAACCTGTGATTAGCGAGCCCATGTTTATACGAAAATATCCCTATGATTTCCGAAATCTATGATTCCCGAGAACTACGAAAAACGAGGGACCATTGTATTAGACAAGCTTAAGAGTGGATCATGTGTGGTGGATATAGTGAGGGCCTATGGCTTTAATGAAGTGTCAGCTCATACAGTTAAAAAGAACGAGGCAAATATACGAGCTTGTGTAATGAATAACCCTAGATGTCATCTCATGAAAAGAATGACACGTAGGTTCCAGCAAGTAAATAAAACAGAAAAATTGTTGCTTGAGTGGATTGAACAAAAGACAAAGAAAGGTGCACCACTTAATTTCCTCTTAATTAGGGAAAAGGCCTTACAGTTGTTTAAAGCAGTTTGTGATAAGGAAGGAAAACCTGAAAAAGTGTGTGTGTTTAACACAGGCTGGTTTCACACCTTTGAGTTACATAATAAGTTACCTAATATTAAGTTTTCTGGTGAAAGTGCTTCAGCTAATCATACAGCAGCAAGTAATTTTTCTGCTGAATTGCAGGAAATTATTTCTGAGGGTGGCTATGAGCCACATCAAGTGTTTAATGCTGACGAGACGAGTGTTTTTTGGAAAAAAATGCCAACACGAACTTATATCAGTCAGCAAGATTAGAGTGCACTGGGCTTCAAGGCAGCAAAGGACTGCTTCACCTTGCTCCTTTGCAGTAATGCATCAGGTGATTTCAAGTGTAAGCCCATGGTTATTTACTGCTCTAAGAATCCTCGTGATTTGATTATTATTATTATAATCAAGGGGGAAGCGCTAAACCCGGAGGATTATACAGCGCCTGGGGGGGGATGTGGAAGGCATTCAGGCTTAATTCGGGGAACTGGAGCACAGATCCAATTCCCTAAATCAAGAGCCCCTCACCAACATCAAGGAACCTTCCTTGAGGGGCCTCGTGATTTGAAAGGTGTAGATAAAAACACTTTACCAGTAATTTGGAGGTCAAACCAGTCAGCATGGATGACAGAAGAAATATTTATTGACTGATTTAAGCATCACTTTATTCCTGAAGTCAAGTTTTACCTGCACTGCACATTCCAGGCTCTCTTCATTCTTGATAATTCCCGTACTCATCCAGAAGCTTTGCTGGATGTGACCCCACATGTAAAAGTTGTATTTTTACCTCCAAATACAACATCTTTAATACAACCACTGGATTGGGTAGTTATTAAGTCATTCAAGTGTAACTACACAAAAAAAGTTATGAAAAAACTTGTTGCATCAATGGACTCTGACTCCAACTTGGCAGTACCAACCTTCTGGAATAAATTTAACATTGCTGATGCTATCAGATATGCTAGAAGTGCATGGAATGAAGTGCCTCAATCAACATTAAATGCAAGTTGGGGAAAGTTATGGCCTTATGTGGTTAATTCTTTCACTGATTTACCCTTGCTTGAGAGTCAGGTTCAGGAAATTGTTCACCTGGCAAGGAAATTACCAGGTGATGGTTTTGAAGATATGAATGAAGACGATGTGAATGAGCTCTTAGAAGATGATGATGATGAAGACAGGAGTCCAGAGGAATTGTTAGCAGAGCTCGATTCACAGATACAAGGGAGGGGCATAACAGAAGAAGAAGAAGAACCTGAAGAAA
Organism: Cherax quadricarinatus; assembly: GCF_038502225.1. Classification (NCBI taxonomy): domain Eukaryota; kingdom Metazoa; phylum Arthropoda; class Malacostraca; order Decapoda; family Parastacidae; genus Cherax; species Cherax quadricarinatus. The sequence goes on from NC_091305.1 coordinate 35,434,874, forward strand.
AACAGTTAATATTGCAGCAGTTACGTAAGCATTTCCATATTATTGGTAAAGTTGCAGACTTTTTCACTGAAGAGGACCCTGACAAATCTAGAAGCAGTGCTTTGAACGGGGTCTAGACCAGCTGATGATGCCTTACCGTCAGCTGTATAATGTATTGCAGGGCAAAACAGCCCAGAGAATCATTACAGAATTTATGCACACTCCGATACAACCATCGACTTCAGTACCAGAACCTCTACCATCCACTTCTGTCGACAACTAACAACCATCCACCTCAGCCCAGTAGGGCCACACCATCCATATCCACTCTCTCCACAATCATCCACACACACCATTACCCACAATTTAAGGTAAGAAATACTATTACAGTGGACCCGCACCTTACGATGGCATTGCGTTACGTTAAATCCTCCATATGATACATTTTAACGGAAAAATTTTGCCTCGCCTCATGCTAAAAAACTCGCCTCATGCGATTCGTCCTGGTCTGGGAAGCGTCCCACGTGTGGCCTGAGCGCGCCTCAGCTGCCCCGTGGGTGCCAGTGTTTACAAGCCAGCCAGTGCGGTTGCATCACGCATACAACCGGTACATTTCATATTATCAAAGCGTTTTTAGTGATTGTACCTGCAAAATAAGTCACCATGGGCCCCAAGAAAGCTTCTAGTGCCAACCGTGCAGTAAAAAAGGTGAAAATTACTATGCAAATGAAGGAAGAGATAATTGCTAAGTACGAAAGTGGAGTGCATGACTTGGAGCTGGCCAGGTTGTATACCAAACCCCAATCAACCATCGCTACTATTGTGGCCAACAAAATGGCAATCAAGGAAGCTGTTCTTGCAAAAGGTGCAGGTTTGTTTTCGAAACAGAGATTGCAAGCACTCGAAGATGTTGAGAGACTGTTATTGGTGTGGGTAAATGAAAAACAGATAGCAAGAGATACCATCTCTCAAGCGATCATATGTAAAAAGGGTGGGAAATACAGTGGACCCCCGCATAACGATTTTAATCCGTGCAAGAGGGGTAATTGTTATGCGAAATAATCGGTATGTGAATGAATTTTCCCCATAAGAAATAATGGAAATAAAATTAATCCGTGCAAGACACCCAAAAGTATGAAAAAAAAAAATTTTTACCACATGAAATGTTAATTTTAATACACACAAACTGAAAAAGGCATGCACACTTACATGACACTTACTTTTATTGAAGATCTGGTGATGATTGATGGGATGGGAGGAGGGGAGAGAGAGTGTTAGTGTTTAGAAGGGGAATCCCCTTCCATTAAGACTTGAGGTGTCAAGTCCTTTTCTGGGGTTACTTCCCTTCTTCTTTTAATGCCACTAGGACCAGCTTCAGAGTCACTGGACTTCTTTCGCACAACATATCTGTCCATAGTGGCCTGTACCTCTCGTTCCTTTATGACTTCCCTAAAGTGTTTCACAACATTGTCAGTGTACAGGTTGCCAACACGGCTTGCAATAGCTGTGTGAGGGTGATTTTCATCCATGAAGGTTTGCACTTCAAGCCACTTTGCACAGATTTCTTTAATCTTTGTAGTAGGCAACTTCTTCAATTTCTCTCTCCCCTCCTCTGAACCAGTTTCCTCAGGTCTGGCCTCTTGCTCTTGAAGTTGATCTATCAGCTCATCAGTGGTTAGTTCTTCATTGTCCTCCTCCACCAACTCTTCCACATCATCCCCACTAACCTCCAACCCCAAGGACTTTCCCAATGCCACAATGGATTCCTCAAGTGGCATAATCCTCTCAGGGTTAGCCTCAAACCCTTCAAAATCCCTTTTGTCTACACATTCTGGCCACAGTTTCTTCCAAGCAGAGTTCAAGGTCTTCTTAGTCACTCCCTCCCAAGCCTTACCTATAAGGTTTACACAATTGAGGATATTAAAGTGCTCTCTCCAAAACTCTCTTAGAGTCAGTTGAGTTTCTGAGGTCACTACAAAGCACCTTTCAAACAGAGCTTTTGTGTACAGTTTTTTGAAGTTTGCAATAACCTGCTGGTCCATGGGCTGCAGGAGAGGAGTGGTATTAGGAGGCAAAAACTTCACCTTAATGAAGCTCATGTCCCCATAAAGTCGCTCTGCCACGTCTGTAGGATGACCAGGGGCATTGTCTAACACCAGGAGGCACTTAAGTTCTAATTTCTTTTCAGTTAGGTAATCTTTCACATTGGGGGCAAATGCATGGTGTAACCAGTTATAGAAAAAGTCCCTAGTGACCCATGCCTTACTGTTTGCCCTCCACAGCACACACAAATTATCCTTGAGGACATTCTTTTGCCTGAACGCTCTGGGAGTTTCAGAGTGATACACTAATAAAGGCTTAACTTTGCAATCACCACTAGCATTGGCACACATCAACAAAGTAAGCCTGTCTTTCATAGGCTTATGTCTTGGGAGTGCCTTTTCCTCCTGAGTAATGTAGGTCCTGCTTGGCATTTTCTTCCAGAACAGGCCTGTTTCATCACAATTAAACACTTGTTCAGGTTTCAGTCCTTCACTGTCTATGTACTCCTTGAATTCCTGCACATATTTTTCAGCCGCTTTGTGGTCCGAACTGGCAGCCTCACCATGCCTTATCACACTATGGATGCCACTACGCTTCTTAAATCTCTCAAACCAACCTTTGCTGGCCTTAAATTCACTCACATCATCACTAGTTGCAGGCATTTTTTTAATTAAATCCTCATGCAACTTCCTAGCCTTTTCACATATGATCGCTTGAGAGACGCTATCTCCTGCTAGCTGTTTTTCATTTATCCACACCAATAAGAGTCTCTCAACATCTTCCATCACTTGCGATCTTTGTTTCGAAAACACAGTTAAACCTTTGGCAAGAACAGCTTCCTTGATTGTCTTTCTGGTGCCCACAATAGTAGCGATGGTTGATTGGGGTTTCTTGTACAACTTGACTAGGTCGGCGATACGCACTCCACTTTCATACTTATCAATGATCTCTTTCTTCATTTCTATTGGAATTCTCACCCTTATTGGTGTACGGTTGGCACTAGAAGCTTTCTTGGGGCCCATGGTCACTTATTTTCTAGAAACAGCACCGAAAACACTGTAATAATACGAAATATTCCGATTGTATGCTTGGATGTTACCGCGGAGGCTGGCTGGTAAACAATGGCACGGGCGGCACATGTGAGGCTGGCTGAGGGCGCACATTGGACGCGTCTCGGACGAAAATCGGTGAGCGGGTTTTTAATCGGTATGCGCGGCAAAATTTTTGCGATTAAAGCAAGCGGTATGCGGATTAATCGCTATGTGGTGCCATCGTTATGCGGGGGTCCACTGTACGTACAGTAAGGCCCCGCTTTGCGGCGTTTTGCCTTACGGCGTTCCGCTAATACGGTAATGTCAAATTATGACCAAAATTTGCTATACGGCAAGCGGTCTTTCAAATATGGCACCCCCCCCCCCACCCGGTTTGTTTGCATTTTCCATAACCACATCTATTATGTCAGGAAACTTTCCAAAATTTCAAGTGTTTTAAAGTTACTGCATATTTTATATGTACTCTGATAATTATACTTAGGTGTACCTATGCCTAACCCTTTCAGGGTCCAAGGCTAAAATCTGAAGTGGGTGCTCCAGTGTCCAAGAAATTTTGAAAAAAAAAAAATTATTTTTTCTTACAGAATTAAAGAGTATGTTTTTGTGAAGGTAATAAGACAAAAAAAACTTTTTTCTGGTCAGTACTTGCCGAGATACAGCGGTGGGAAGTTGACCCAAAATGACCCGGTGGCGGCAACATCAGTGACTTCCGCAAAATTCCAGTTTTTTATTTTATGTTTTTTATACTTTTTTCTTTTCTTTTCTATTTTTTTTCTTTTTCTAATAACATTTGTGGCCTGTGAGACCAGTATAATGTATATTGTATAAGTGTACACTCATTGTATTCAACACAATAACTGCACTAATTTGTTTATCATTATATTGCTTACAAGACTTGTTTACAAGTTTATTGTAAACAAAATGATGAAAATATTAGTGCAGTTATTGTGTTGAATACAATAGTACCATATAGTACCATATGGTACAATGGTGCCATAGGGTGCAATGGTACCATATGGTACAATGGCACCATATGATACAATGGTACCATATGGTACAATATGGTACAATGGCACATGATACAATGGTACCATATAGTGCCATATGGTACAATGGTGCCATAGGGTGCAATGGTACCATAGGGTGTAATGGTACCATATGGTACAATGGCATATGATACAGTGGTACCATATGGTACAATATGGCAAAATGGCACATGATACATCAAATGGTACCATGTGATACAATGGTACCATATGGTAGAATGGCACCATTTGGTACAATGGTACCATATGCAATGGTACCATATGGTACATTGTACCATACAGTACAATGATACCATATGGTTCATTGTACCATATGGTACTGTTGTATTCAACACAAACACACTAATATTTTCATTATTATTTTGTTTACAATAGTTGTTTACAACAAAAATATGCAAAAATGTTGTATATTAGTAATGTTCTATTATATATTTACAAGTGTACAGGAACTTTATGTGTTCCTTGAGGTGGATGACAAAGCACTTTGTCTCGGAAACTGCGGAGTCAGTAGCAAGCTTGCGTCGCCACTCACTCAGTCTTGGCTGGTGTCTCATGCCACCAACACCTATTGACCATATGGTACATGGTATATGTTACAGGGTACCATATGGTACATTGTACTATATGGTAAAGGGTACCATATGGTACAGGGTACCATATGGTACCCTGTACCATATGGTTCCCTGCACCATATGTTATCCTGTACTGCATGGTACCCTTTACCATATAGTACAATGTACCATATGGTACCCTTTACCATATACTACAATGTACCATATGGTACCCTTTACCATATAGTACAATGTACCATATGGTACCCTTTACCATATAGTACAATGTACCATATGGTACCCTTTACCATATAGTACAATGTACCACCCTGACTTTTTTGGGTTATCCTAGGATTTTATACATATGCTGCTATGTATGATAATCTATGTAATTGTATTTCTGTACACCTGAATAAACTTACTCAAGTGCATATGGCATCATAAGTAAGTTTATTTCGTTATACACAAATAAAGTTACATAGAATATCATACTTAGCAGCATATGTTTGGAGAACCTGGGATAACCCAAAAAAGTCAGACATTTATTTCCATTAGGGTCCCTGTTCCCTGTACCATATGATACAATGTACTATATGGTTCAATGTACTATATGGTACAATGTACTATATGGTACATTGTACCATATGGTACCATTGTACCATATACCATTGTACCATATACCATTGTACCATATACCATTGTATGACATGGCACCATTGTACCATATGGTACCATTGTACCATATGGCACAATGGTACCATATGGTTCAAAACCATAGAATTCATCTTCAGCTCCACTTCCATCAGTCTTTGAACTGTAAATTGTGAAGAGGAGAGTCAGAATTCGCCCCGAGAGTGAGTGGGGAGTGAGACCCTTTACCACGGTCAGCTGCTGCTGCACCACCATCTGCTGTTTCTGACCAACATGACTCGTCCCGAACCTGTCCATCCAGCCTGAGTGCCTTAGCTACCCTGCCCTCATTGTTTACGAATCAGGGTGGCTGGTTACATGCATACATTCGATACATTTTGTATTATTCCATTGTTTATAGTGCTTGTAACTGCTAAATAAGCCACCATGGGCCCAAAGAAAGCTTCTAGTGCCAATCCTGTGATAAAAAGGGTGAGAAATATGTACTATTGTACCAGGGTCAGCTGCTGCTGCACCACCATCAGCTGTTGCTGCACCACAGTCGGCTGTTGCTGCACCACGGTCAGCTGTTGCTGCACCACGGTCAGCTGTTGCTGCACCATGGTCAGCTGTTGCTGCACCAGTCAGCTGTTGCTGAACCACAGTCAGCTGCTGCTGCACCACAGTCAGCTGCTGCTGCATCACAGTCAGCTGCTGCTGCACCACAATGAACTGCTGCTACACCACCATCAGCTGTTGCTGCACCACGGTCAGCTGTTGCTGCACCACGGTCAGCTGTTGCTGAACCACGGTGAGCTGCTGTTGCACCATGGTCAGCTGCTGCTGCACCATGGTCAGCTGCTGCTGCACCACAGTCAACTGCTGCTACACCACCGTCATCTGTTGCTGCACCACAGTCGTCTGCTGCTGCACCAAAGTCAGCTGTTCCTACACCATGGTCAGCTGTTGCTGCACCACGGTCAGCTGGTCCTAGTGGCATTAAAAGAAGAAGGGAAGTAACCCCGGAAAAGGATGTGCTACCTAAAGTCCTAATGGAAGGGGATTCCCCTTCTAAACATTAACAACTTCCACACTCTCCACAACTACCATCGCATCAGTCATCACCAGACCTTCAATAAAGGTAAGTGTCAGTTTGTGTTTATTAAAATTAATATTTCATGTGGTAAAAATTTTTTTTTTCATACTTTGTGGTGTCATTCACGGATTAATTTGATTTCCATTATTTCTTATGGGGAAAATTAATTCATCTTATGATAATTTCGGCATACGATAAGCTCTCAGGAACAGATTAATATCGTAAGGTGGGGTTCCACTGTATTTCTATTGCATTTGTAGTCTTAAGCAGTAATATATCACAATAATGAACTACAATTACATGTTCACTTTTATTTTTGTAAGATCTGTTGGTCTAAAAGTTGTATGGCTTTTTGGGGGCTCCCAGGAACATAACCCTATTTTTCCCATAAGTTCTTCAGTTCATTTAGCACGATTTTCCCTAACATGGCATTTTCAGGAACGTAACTACCAAGCTAAATAATGGTTTACTGTATATAGATTATCATACAGAGCAGCATGTGTGTGGAGAACCTAGGATAACCCAAAAAAGTTAGACAAGGTGACTTATTTCTATCGAGATCCTTAACTCTTAACTCTTTGACTGTTTTGGTTGTATATATACGTCTTACTCAATAATTCTAGTGGCTTGAAATCAAGCAGGAGAAAGCTGGTAGGCCCACATGTGAGGGAATGGGTCTGTGTGGTCAGTGTGCATAACATAAAAAAAAATCCTGCAGCTCACAGTTCATAATGAGAAAAACAAAACTCTTACCATTTTTTTTTATTAAAATGCCGGCTTTGAGGTGTATTTTCGTATAGTATTTATCATTGTATTCTCGTTTTCATTGTCTCATGTGATAAAATGGAAAACATATTGCAGAAATAGAGATGATTTTGATTTGTTTCGCGATGAAAACGACCTTGAAATTGAGCTCTAAGTAGCAGAAATGTTCGATTTTTACCAATGTTCAAGAGTAAGCAAATCACACCACACATCCAATACACATCAACTGGGGAGTCTAATATTTTTTCACTAGTGCACTGATATTATGTATACCATTTTTACAATAATGCAGTAGTCTGCATAACAGTAAATTTTGTATTTTTTGTATGAATAAAAAATAAAAATAGGAAGCAATATTAATATAAGAGGGGCCTAGAGACGTGACTAATGAACAGCGGATATGTTATTTTAGTGCCAAGAATGTCTACATTGTTTATTCTGGACCCTATTTTGAAATTGGCATTCTTTTTTAATTTGCGTGAAATTGGCCAAATTGCCAATTTCTGACCACTTTACTGGGTAGTTTAAGTCAGTAAATGGGCAGATTCTTGTACTTAATTTATAGAAAGAATGGGGTTCTAAAGAAATAGCTATGAGTTTGGTCATCTGGAACAATGGAATTGGCCAAAAACAGGGCTCAAAGTTGGCGAAATCGCCGATGTGTATATCTCGCTGAGACCGCTAACTTTGCAGGAGTGTAATTCTGTGAGTTTTTGACCAAATTTCGTACTTTTGGTGTCATTACCATTGGGAAAAGAGTCTCTATCATTTCATAAGAAAAAATAATTTTTTTTTTTCCAAAAATTTTGTGACATAGAATGACAGTTTCAGAAAGGGGCTTGCAACAGTCAAAGGGTTAAACTGTCCAAACGTTGTTCTACGTTCGTGTGTGTAGCACTCTGACCTTGATTTTCCCCATTTGAAAGCATGTAAAAAAAAGTTGATCTACGTTCGGAGCCCATCGCACATGGATGTAGACCTATGTTTGGACAGTTTAAGGATTAACCTTTTGACTGTCGCGGCTGTATATATACGTCTTACGAGGTACCGTGTTTGACGTATATTTTTTTTTATTATCACACTGGCCGATTCCCACCAAGGCAGGGTGGCCCGAAAAAGAAAAACTTTCACCATCATTCACTCCATCACTGTCTTGCCAGAAGGGTGCTTTACACTACAGTTTTTAAACTGCAACATTAACACCCCTCCTTCAGAGTGCAGGCACTGTACTTCCCATCTCCAGGACTCAAGTCCGGCCTGCCGGTTTCCCTGAATCCCTTCATAAATGTTACTTTGCTCACACTCCAACAGCACGTCAAGTATTAAAAAACATTTGTCTCCATTCACTCCTATCAAACACGCTCACGCATGCCTGCTGGAAGTCCAAGCCCCTCGCACACAAAACCTCCTTTACCCCCTCCCTCCAACCCTTCCTAGGCCGACCCCTACCCCGCCTTCCTTCCACTACAGACTGATACACTCTTGAAGTCATTCTGTTTCGCTCCATTCTCTCTACATGTCCGAACCACCTCAACAACCCTTCCTCAGCCCTCTGGACAACAGTTTTGGTAATCCCGCACCTCCTCCTAACTTCCAAACTACGAATTCTCTGCATTATATTCACACCACACATTGCCCTCAGACATGACATCTCCACTGCCTCCAGCCTTCTCCTCGCTGCAACATTCATCACCCACGCTTCACACCCATATAAGAGCGTTGGTAAAACTATACTCTCATATATTCCCCTCTTTGCCTCCAAGGACAAAGTTCTTTGTCTCCACAGACTCCTAAGTGCACCACTCACTCTTTTTCCCTCATCAATTCTATGATTCACCTCATCTTTCATAGACCCATCCGCTGACACGTCCACTCCCAAATATCTGAATACGTTCACCTCCTCCATACTCTCTCCCTCCAATCTGATATTCAATCTTTCATCACCTAATCTTTTTGTTATCCTCATAACCTTACTCTTTCCTGTATTCACCTTTAATTTTCTTCTTTTGCACACCCTACCAAATTCATCCACCAATCTCTGCAGCTTCTCTTCAGAATCTCCCAAGAGCACAGTGTCATCAGCAAAGAGCAGCTGTGACAACTCCCACTTTGTGTGTGATTCTTTATCTTTTAACTCCACGCCTCTTGCCAAGACCCTCGCATTTACTTCTCTTACAACCCCATCTATAAATATATTAAACAACCACGGTGACATCACACATCCTTGTCTAAGGCCTACTTTTACTGGGAAAAAATTTCCCTCTTTCCTACATACTCTAACTTGAGCCTCACTATCCTCGTAAAAACTCTTCACTGCTTTCAGTAACCTACCTCCTACACCATACACTTGCAACATCTGCCACATTGCCCCCCTATCCACCCTGTCATACGCCTTTTCCAAATCCATAAATGCCACAAAGACCTCTTTAGCCTTATCTAAATACTGTTCACTTATATGTTTCACTGTAAACACCTGGTCCACACACCCCCTACCTTTCCTAAAGCCTCCTTGTTCATCTGCTATCCTATTCTCCGTCTTACTCTTAATTCTTTCAATTATAACTCTACCATACACTTTACCAGGTACACTCAACAGACTTATCCCCCTATAATTTTTGCACTCTCTTTTATCCCCTTTGCCTTTATACAAAGGAACTATGCATGCTCTCTGCCAATCCCTAGGTACCTTACCCTCTTCCATACATTTATTAAATAATTGCACCAACCACTCCAAAACTATATCCCCACCTGCTTTTAACATTTCTATCTTTATCCCATCAATCCCGGCTGCCTTACCCCCTTTCATTTTACCTACTGCCTCACGAACTTCCCCCACACTCACAACTGGCTCTTCCTCACTCCTACAAGATGTTATTCCTCCTTGCCCTATACACGAAATCACAGCTTCCCTATCTTCATCAACATTTAACAATTCCTCAAAATATTCCCTCCATCTTCCCAATACCTCTAACTCTCCATTTAATAACTCTCCTCTCCTATTTTTAACTGACAAATCCATTTGTTCTCTAGGCTTTCTTAACTTGTTAATCTCACTCCAAAACTTTTTCTTATTTTCAACAAAATTTGTTGATAACATCTCACCCACTCTCTCATTTGCTCTCTTTTTACATTGCTTCACCACTCTCTTAACCTCTCTCTTTTTCTCCATATACTCTTCCCTCCTTGCATCACTTCTACTTTGTAAAAACTTCTCATATGCTAACTTTTTCTCCCTTACTACTCTCTTTACATCATCATTCCACCAATCACTCCTCCTCTCTCCTGCACCCACTTTCCTGTAACCACAAACTTCTGCTGAACACTCTAACACTACATTTTTAAAACTACCCTATACCTCTTCGACCCCATTGCCTATGCTCTCATTAGCCCATTTATCCTCCAATAGCTGTTTATATCTTACCCTAACTGCCTCCTCTTTTAGTTTATAAACGTTCACTTCTCTCTTCCCTGATGCTTCTATTCTCCTTGTATCCCATCTACCTTTTACTCTCAGTGTAGCTACAACTAGAAAGTGATCTGATATATCTGTGGCCCCTCTATAAACATGTACATCCTGAAGTCTACTCAACAGTCTTTTATCTACCAATACATAATCCAACAAACTACTGTCATTTCGCCCTACATCATATCGTGTATACTTATTTATCCTCTTTTTCTTAAAATATGTATTACCTATAACTAAACCCCTTTCTATACAAAGTTCAATCAAAGGGCTCCCATTATCATTTACACCTGGCACCCCAAACTTACCTACCACACCCTCTCTAAAAGTTTCTCCTACTTTAGCATTCAGGTCCCCTACCACAATTGCTCTCTCACTTGGTTCAAAGGCTCCTATACATTCACTTAACATCTCCCAAAATCTCTCTCTCTCCTCTGCATTCCTCTCTTCTCCATGTGCATACACGCTTATTATGACCCACTTCTCGCATCCAACCTTTACTTTAATCCACATAATTCTTGAATTTACACATTCATATTCTCTTTTCTCCTTCCATAACTGATCATTTAACATTACTGCTACCCCTTCCTTTGCTCTAACTCTCTCAGATACTCCAGATTTAATCCCATTTATTTCCCCCCACTGAAACTCTCCTACCCCCTTCAGCTTTGTTTCGCTTAGAGCCAGGACATCCAACTTCTTTTCATTCATAACATCAGCAATCATCTGTTTCTTGTCATCCGCACTACATCCACGCACATTTAAGCATCCCAGTTTTATAAAGTTTTTCTTCTTCTCTTTTTTAGTAAATGTATACAGGAGAAGGGGTTACTAGCCCATTGCTCCCGGCATTTTAGTCGCCTCATACGACACGCATGGCTTACGGAGGAAAGATTCTTTTCCACTTCCCCATGGACAATAGAAGAAATAAAAAAGAACAGGAGCTATTTAGAAAAAGGAGAAAAACCTAGATGTATGTATATATATATATGCATGTGCGTGTCTGTGAAGTGTGACCAAAGTGTAAGTAGGAGTAGCAAGATATCCCTGTTATCTAGCGTGTTTATGAGACAGAAAAAGAAACCAGCAATCCTACCATCATGCAAAACAGTTACCGTGTTTGACGTATATATACTCATAAATTCTAGGAGCTTCAAATCAAGCAGCAGAAAGCTGGTAGGCCCACATGTGAGAGAATGGGTCTGTATGGTCAGTGTGCACCATATCAAAAAAATCTTGGAGCACGCAGTGCATAATGAGAAAAAAAAACTCGACCATTTTTTTTAATTAAAATGCCGACTTTGTGGTCTATTTGCGTATAGTATTTATGGTTGTATTCTCATTTTCTTGGTCTCATTTGATAGAATGGAAAACATATTATAGAAATAGAGGTGATTTTGATTGATTTTACTATGAAAAGAACCTGGAAATGGAGCTCAAAGTAGGGGAAATATTTGATTTTTGCCAATGTTCAAAAGTAAACAAATGGTCATTGTCCAATAAATGTCCAACTAACCATTTTTAATATGCAGTCATGAATGGGTTGATGTTATTTATACAATTATTACAGTATTGCAGTAGTCTGCATAATAGTAAGTCTTCTATTTTTTGTTTGAATAAAAATTCAAAATAGACAGCAAGAGTAATATCAGAGGGGCCTGGAGACATGACTGATGAACAAAGAAAATGTTATTTTAGAGCCAGGAATGTCTACATTGTTCATTCTGGACCTTATTTTGAAATTGTCATATTTTTTAATTTTCGTGAAATTGGCCATATTGCAAATTTCTGACCACATTATTGGGTAGTTGAAATCGGTAAATGGGCAGTTTCTTGTACTCAATCGATAGAAAAAATGGAGTTCTAAAGAAATGGCTATGAGTTTGGTCGACTGGAACAATGGAATTAGCCGAAAATAGGGCTCAAATTGGGCGAAATCGCCGATTTGTAAATATCGCCGAGGTTGCTAACTTCACGAGAGCATAATTCCGTCAGTTTTCCATCAAATTTCGTTTTTTTGGTGTCATTACAATCGGGAAAAGATTCTCTATCATTTCATAAGAAAAAATAATTTTTTTTTTAAATTTTGCAACACCAGGAGACACCTCAGGATTGGGGGTTGTGACCATTGTGTAGATGATGGGTTTTAATGCATAATAAACCAGCTAGCCATTTTGTATAACAAACTAGAAACAGATCCTGCAAGAACCCTTGCAAAATCTGTTTTTGCAAGAGTTGCTCTGAAGCGAAGGTTCAGTGCAATGCTTGTTTTAACCTTGCTGAATACAAATAGTACTACAGAAGGAATACTAGCGAAATAGCTATGAGTTCGGTAAACTGGAACAGTGGAATGTGCCAAAAATAGGGCGTAAATTGGGTGAAAATGCCGATGCGTAAATATCACCGTTGGGTTAACGCTTTGACTGTTTCAGTCGTATATATACGTCTTACGAGCCACCGTTTTTTATGTTTATCTGGAGATCTGGAGTTTATCTGGAGAGAGTTCCGGGGGTCAACGCCCCCGCGGCCCGGTCTGTGACCAGGCCTCCTTAGGTCAGTGTCCCAGGATGCGACCCACACCAGTCGACTAACACCCAGGTACCCATTTTACTGATGGGGAACATAGACAACAGGTGGAAAGAAACACGTCCAATGTTTCTACTCTGGCTGGGAATCAAACCCAGGCCCTCACCGTGTGAAGCGAGAGCGTTAACCACCAGGCGTTAACCACTCATTAATTCTAGCGGCTTCAAATCAATCAGGAGAAAGCTGGTAGGCCCACATGTGAGACAATGGGTCTATGTGAACAGTGTGCACCACATGAAAGAAATCCTGCAGCACGCAGTGCATAATGAGAAAAAAAAAACGAGTGTTTTTTTTTAATTAAAATTCCGAATTTGTGGTCTATTTTCGTTGTATTCTCGTTTTCCTGGTCTCATTTGATAGAATGAAAATATATTATAGAAATAGAGGTGATTTTTGATTGGTTTTACTATGAAAAGAACCTTGAAATGGAGCTCGGAGTAGGGGAAATATTTGATTTTTGCTGATGTTCAAAAATAAATAAATGATGTCATTTTCCAATAAATGACCAAGTAGCCATTCTAATATGCAGTCATGAATGGGTTGACATTATTTATACAATTATTACAATATTGCAGTAGTCTGCATAACAGTAAATCTTCTATTTTTTGTTTGAATAAAAATTCAAAATAGGAAGCAAGAGTAATATCAGAGGGACCTGGAGATGTAACTGATGAACAAAGAAAATGTTATTTTAGAGCCAGGAATGTCTGCATTGTTCAATCTGGACCCTATTTTGAAATTGTCATATTTTTTAATTTTCGTGAAATTGGCCAAATTGCAAATTTCTGACCATGTTATTGGGTAGTTGAAATTGATAAATGGGCGGTTTCTTGTACTCATTCGATAGAAAAAATGGAGTTGTGAAGAAATTGCTATGAGTTTGGTCGACTGGAACAATGTAATTAGCTTAAAACAGGGCTCTATGTGTGCGAAACCTCCGATTCGTAAATATTGCTGAGGTCGCGAAATTTGCAAGAGTGTAATTCCATTGGTTTTCCATCAAATTTCGTTCTTTTGGTGTCATTTCAATCGGGAAAAGTTTCTCTATCATTTCATGAGATTTTTTTTTTTTTTCGGAAATTTTGCGACACCAGGAGACACCTCAGGACTTGAGGTTGCGACAGTCAGGGGGTTAAGTGTATTCTAACCTAACCACTCTGTAATCCAGCAGAGTCACTAATCCGGCACACAACAGGTCCTGATGATGCTGGATTAGTGATGGCTGATCTGTACATTTATCCTTCATAAAAGAATTCTTCATAGAACAAAGAGGGTCCGTCTCGTAGTTCTACGGCTTTGAAACCTGGGTCCAAGCCGTAGTTCTATGCCATGAGCTCAGCTCACTCAGATAAGCTGTGAGTGGTAAATTTAGGCCTAGATATGAGAGATTACGTGTATACGGTAAGTGTGCCCCACATAAAACAAATCCTGCAGCACACAGTGCATAATGCGAAAAAAAAAAACTGTGACCATGTTTTTGGATTAAAACAGCTTTGCAGTGTGTTTTTGTATGGTTTTATGGTTGTATTCATGGTTTCTTGGTCTCATTTGATAGATTGGAGGATATATTACAGAAATAGAGATGATTTTGATTGGTTTTAGTACTGAAATTAGCTTGAAATTCAGCTCAAAGTAGTGGAAATGTTCGATTTTTTCTGATGTTTAAGAGTAAACAAATCACATCACCAGTCTAATACACATCAGCTGGTGGGTCTAATGTGCATTGTAGAATGTGCTGATGTTATTTATACAATTATTACAATATTGCATAATGGTAAATATTTTATTTTTTGGTGTGAATAAAAATTCTTTATGTATACCTGGAGTATACCTGGAGAGGGTTTTGGGGGTCAACGTTCCTGTAGCCCAGTCTGTGACCAGGGCTCATGGTGGATTAGGGCCTGGTCAACCAGGCTGTTTCTGTTGGCTACACACAACCTGACATACGAACCACAGCCAGGCTGGTCAAGTACTGACTTTAGGTACCTGTCCGGCACCTACTTGAAGACAGCCAGGGGTCTATTGGTAATCCCCCTTATGTATGCTGGGAGGCAGTTGAACAGTCTTGGGGCCCCCTGATACTTATTGTGTTGTCTCTTATCATGCTAGTGGCACCCCTACTTTTCATTGGGAGGATGTTGCATCGTCTGCCAAGTCTTTTGCTTTCATAGGGAGTGATTTTCATGTGCAAATTTGGTACTATTCCACCTAGGATTTTCCAAGTGCATATAATCATATATCTCTCCTGCGTGCATTCTAGGGAGTACAGGTTGAGGAACTTCAAGCATTCCCAGTAATTGAGGTGTTTTATTGCACTTTTGTGTGCCATGAAAGTTCTCTGTACATTTTCTAGGTCTGCAATTTTACCTGCCTTGAAAGGTGCTGTTAGTGTGCAGCAATATTCCAGCCTAGATAGAACAAGTGACCTGAAAAGTGTCATCATGGGCTTGACATCCCTAGTTTTGAAGGTTCTCATTATCCATCCTGTCATTTTTCTAGCAGATGTGATTGATACACTATTGTGGTCTTTGAAAGTGAGATCGTCTTGACATTATCACTCCCAGGTCACTTACATTAGTTTTTCACTCTGTTGTGTAGTTGGAATTTATTTTATTCCCCAGTATACAGTGGTCCCTCGATAATCGTAGTTCTCGGGAATCGTAGATTTCGGAAATCATAGGGATATTTTCGTATAAACATGGGCTCGCTAATCGTAGGTTGACTCGCGAATAGTAGGTCGTCCGGGACGCGTACTCACGGTGTGAGCCGGGGCGGCCTCCCTACCCAGCCAGTGTGGCATTGTTTACCAGTGAGTGAAGGTCCCCTCATGTGCTCCTACGAAATATTTCATAATATTCCACTCATTTTAGTGCTTGCAAGTACTAAATAAGCTACCATGGCTCCAAACAAAAGCTCCTAGTGCCAAGCCTGTGGTAAAGAAGAGCTCACCACTGAGGAGCTGCAAGAGCTTCAGCAGGAACAGCAACAGATTGCAGCTCAGAATCTTGCTGCAGAGGAGGAGGAAGAGAGATGGAAGAAGGTGCCTTCTTCAGAAATTAAAGAGATTTTTGCTATGTGGGGTAAGATGGAAAGATTTATGGAGAAACATCACCCTGACAAGGCTGTTGCAAGCCATGCTGGCAACATGTACAGTGGCAAAGTCTTGGGCCATTTTAGGGAAGTGTTAAAGAGACGCCAGAAACAGAGCTCTGTCCATAGTTATTTTGCGAGACAGGACTCCAGTGACTCTCAAGCTGGTCCTAGTGGCATTAAGAAACAGAAAAGAGAAGCAACCCCAGAAAAGCAATTGGTACCTGAGGTGTTGCTGGAAGGGGATTCCCCTTTCAAACTGTAAACAATCCAATCTCTCTCCTCCTCCAGTCTCCCATACACTAAGAAGAATCTCCAATAAAGGTAAGTGTTATGCTGTTAATGTTTCATTCATCATTTCCCATTGTATTGTTTATGTACTACATCTATATTTCATGTAAAAAAAAATTTTGTTTTAATACTTCTGGGTGTCAGGAACGGATTAATTGTATTTACATTATTTCTTATGGGGAAAATTGATTCGAAAATCGTAGATATCGATAATAGTAGCAACTCCAGGAACGGATTAACTACGAAAAACGAGGGACCACTGTAGTTTTAATTTCCTCGCGTTTTCCATGTAAGAGTACAGTGGAACCACTGCTTATGAGTTTAATCTGTTCTGTGACCTAGCTCATAACCCGATCTGCTTGTATACTGAGTCAATTTTCCTTATTTAAGTTAATTGAAATGCCATTAATCCATTCCAGTGGAATTAATGTTCTTGGGAGGCAGGACAAAAATACTTCAGTATAATCCTAATATCAACTCTACAGCTTATTTATCTATCACAGTTCATCTAATATGACATAAACAATATAATTAACATAGAAACGTGATATATATTCTAGAATGAATAAAATAGGCCATAATATGGCAAGTTAGTGTGCCAGTGTTTACAAGCCAGTGAGGTCACTTCCACGCATATATTCGGTACATTTTGTATTATTCAATTGTTTATAGTGCTTATAACTGCTAAATAAGCCACCATGGGCCCAAAGAAAGTTTCTAGTGCCAACCCTGTGGTAAAAAGGGTGAGAAATACTGTCGTACCGCGGTCAGCTGTTGCTGCACCACCGTCTGCTGCTGCTGTACCACCATCAGCTGCTGCTGTACCACAGTCAGCTGCTGTTGCACCACCGTCAACTGCTGCTGTACCACGGCCAGCTGCTGTTGCACCACTGTCAGCTGTTGCTGCACCACCGTCAGCTGCTGCTGTACCACCATCAGCTGCTGCTGTATCACGGTCAGCTGCTGCTGCTCCACAGTCAGGTGTTGCTGCACCGCCATCAGCTACTGCTGCACCACTGTCAGCTAGCTGTACTACTCGAAGATTTGGAGTGTTGTTGGTGTGGCTTAACGAGAAACAATTAACCCCAGAGGGTTAGCCACCCAGGATAACCCAAGAAAGTCAGTACCTCATCGAGGACTGTGCAACTTATTTCCAATGGGGTCCTTAATCTTGTCCCCCAGGATGCGACACCCAGGTGAACAGGAAAAAATGCCTGGAACTAGTGCTCATATTGGTGAATTTAAGGCCAGCAGAGGTTGGTTTGAGAGATTTAAGAATTGTTGTGGCATGGCAAAGCTGAAAAATTCCAACCCCAACAAGTGTTCAGTTGTAACGAAACAGACCTGTTCTGGAAGAAAATGCCGAACAGGACCTACATTACTTGGGGAAAAGGCACTCCCAGGACACAAGCCTGTGAAAGACAGGCTAACTCTCATGTTTTGTTGTAATGCTAGTAGGGATTGCAAAGTGAAGCCTTTACTCATGTATCACTCTGAAAATCCCAGAGTGTTCAAGAAAAACAGTGTCTCATCATTTATCAGTATTCTTCAATAAAGGTAAGTGTCATTTTAGTATTTATTTATGTATTTATTGTGCATACCTCATTGTTTTCTTTGTAGGGGAATGTATATTTCATGCAAAAAAAAAAATATTTTTTCAATACTTTTGGCTGTCTGGAGCAGATTAATTGGATTTCCATTATTTCTTATGGGGAAAATTAATTCGACTAACAATAAATTCGGCTAAGGACAAGCTCTCTGGAACGGATTACAATCGTTAGTTGAGGGTCCACTGTAAAGTGATTTATAAACTGTACGTATGCTGGAGGTGGAGGGTGGAGGTGGAGAGTTGAAGATAGGCTATTTGTTACTAGCTCCTACTGGCACCGCACACCTCGCTTGTTTATCTATGATTTTATGCTGTAATTCCATGGACATCCTCTTTTTCTTCTCAACACTGTCTTTTGCACTTACTTTTTTAAGATTCATGGTTAGAAAAAGAAATTTAGCAATAAGAACATGAGAAGTACTTCCATGGCGACATAAACAGATAGCACAGCTCAGCTGATGTTGTGGCGTTGGCTGTGGCACCTAGTGGCGATGTTCTGAAACTCGCTTATTATTATTATTATTATTACATTATTATTATTATTATTTTATTATTTTATTATTTTATTATTATTATTATTATTATTATTATTATTATTATTATTATTATTAATTTAGGGAACTGGAGCACAGATACAATTCCCTAAATCATGAGCCCCTCACCAGCATCAAGGAACCTCCCTTGAGGGGGAAGCTCGCAACCTGAATTTTGGCTTGTATCCAGGAGCAAAATATTGACTGAGCGACGGCTTGTATCCTGAAAAACTCGCATGGTGGGGCACTCATAAGCAGAGGTTCCACTGTAATTAAAATTTCTCATCATCTAACTTCATATTGTTTACTGCGGCCCCTTTAAGATTTGGTTGATGTCCTCCTGGAGTATTGCAGTGTCTTCAATGGGGACACTATAATGTAAATTCAGGTGTCATCTGCAAAGGAAGACATGATGCTGTGGCTTACATCCCTGTCTATGTCAGATATAAGAAGGAGGAACAGGATGGGAGTGAGTACTGTGCCTTGTGGAACAGAGCTTTTCACAGTAGCTGCCTCAGACTTTACTCTGTTTACTATGACTCTTTGTGCTCTGTTTGTTAGGAAACTATATCTCCCTTTACCAACCATTCCTGTTATTCCTTTATCACACATTTTGTGCGCTATTACACCATGGTCACACTTGTCAAAGGCTTTTGCAAAGTCTGTGTATACCATTATCTGCATTTTGTTTGTCTTCTAGAACATCCAGGACCTTGTCATAGCAGTCCAATAGTTGGGACAGGCAGGAGTGACCTGCTCAAAACCCATGTTGCCCTGGGTTGTGTAACTGATGGGTATCTGGATGAGTGGCAGTCTTGCTTCTTAGAACCCTTTCAAAGATTTTTATGATACTGGATGTTAGTTCTATCGGTCTGTAGTTCTTTGCTATTGCTTTACTGTCCCCTTTGTGGAGTGGGGCTTTGTCTGTTGTTTTTAGCAGCTGTGGGATGACCCCTGTGTCCATGCTTCCTCTCCATGGGATGTTAAAAGCAAATGATAGGGATTTCTTGCAGTTCTTGATGAACATGAAGTTCAGCGAGTCTGGACTTGTTGCAGAGTGCATGGACATGTCATTTATTGCTTTTTCGAAGTCATTTGACATCAGGATAACATGATATAGGTTTGAATGTACCAAATTCTGTGTCTCTTTATAAAAAATTCACTTAGGTCTTCAACTCTCAGTCTGGTTAGCGGCTCGCTAAAAACCAAGTCATATTGGGACTTTGAGTAGCTCACTCTTTTCCTCGGTCATCTGTGTAGGACCCATCTCGTCTAAGTAGGGGCCCAATACTGGATGTTGTTCTCGACCTTGATTTGGCAAAAGAAAAGAAATATTTTTGGTTTCTTTCAATTTCATTTATTACTTTTAGTTCTTCCCACCTTTCTTGACTCCTTTAACATTCCTTTAGCTTAAGTTTGATGTTTGGTATTTCTCTGACCAGTGCCTCCCTTTGTATTACAGATATATTGGCCTCTCTTAGCTGCTCTGTTATTCTTTGCCTTTGCCTGTGTAGTGAGCACCTTTCTCTTTCTAGTTTACATCTTCTCTTTCTTTTCCTTAAAGGAATATGCCTTGAGCATACCTCGAGTGCCACCTTACCTTTGATATACCTTTGAAGAGTTTCGAGAGTTTATCTACTCTCTGAGCCTGGCTATGGGCCAGGCTTGTCTGGTGCTTGCCTGGTCAACCAGGCTGTTGCTGCTGGAGGCCCACTGTCCCACATATCCATCACAGCCTGGTTGATCTGGCACCTGGTGAAGATACTTGTCAAGTTTCCTCTTGAAGGCTTCTACACCTGTTCCAGCAGTGTTTCTGATATCTTCTGGTAAGACATTGAAAAGTCTGGGACCCCGAATGTTGATACATTGTCCCCACCGCACCCCTGCTCCTCACTGGGTTTATTTTACACTTCCTCCCATATCTCTCACTCCAGTATGTTGTTATGGCAGTGTGCAGATTTGGGACCAAGCCCTCGAGTATCTTCCAGGTATGTATTATCATGTACCTCTCTCTTCTCTGCTCCAATGAGTACATGTTCAAGACTTGCAGGCATTCCCAGTAGTTTAGGTGCTTTACTGGCTCAGTGTGAGCTGTAAACGATCTCTGTATTTGTTCCAGCTCCTATATTTCTCCTGCCTTGAATGGGGCCGTCAGTACTGAGCAATAATCTGAGTGAGGGAGCACTAGCGATTTGAAGAGTGTCACCATCGGCATTATTTCCCTTGTTTTGAAAGTTCTCAATACCCATCCCGTCATCTTCCTGGCTGTCATGATCTTTGTCTTGTTATGGTCTTTAAAAGAAAGGTCCACTGACATAATTATTCCCAGGTCTTTTGCGTGTTCCTTACGTTCTATTTGGTGACCCTCTTGAGTTTTGTATATAGTGTTCCTTTTGAGTTCTTCATTTTTTCCATACCTAAGCAGCTGGAACTTATCACCATTGAACGTCATGTTCTCCACTGCCCACTGGAAAACCCTGTTTATGTCTTCCTGTACTTTTTCAGTGTCCTCTACTGTACTGACTTTCATGCTTATTTTAGTGTCATCTGCAAATGATGATACAAAAGTGTGCCAGGTGTTTTTGTCTATGTCTGCTATGAGGATGAGGAACAGCGGAGGTGCCAGGACAGTGCCTTTGGGCACTGAGCTTTTGACCTCGCTGATGCTGGATCTTGCCCTGTTCACTAATACTTTTTGTGTTCTGTGTGTTAGGAAACCAAAAATACATCTGCCTTCCCCGTAATGCCCATGGCCTTCATTTTGTGCGCTATCACTCCATGATCGCATTTGTCAAACGCCTTTGCAAAATCTGTGTAAATCACATCTGCATTTTGGTCGCCACAGTGTTAATTTTTTCTAGACATAGGTTTGGATTTGTGGTTCTTAGGATATCTTCCTAGTTTATATCATTTAGGACCTGGTTGACTTGGTCCCACCTCATGTTTTTTTTTATTGAAGTTAAATTTGGTGAAGGCTCCCTCATGACTGATCACATTTTGTTGGTCTGGGGCCCTGCACATATATGTCTGAACCTCTTTTATGTTGTGATCTGAGTTTATTGTTTTTGATATGGTGATATTTCGTATCAGATCATCATTGTTAGTGAAGATAAGGTCCAGGGTATTCTTCAGTTTTGGTGCCTCTATTATTTGCTGGTTTTGGGTGAATTTGGTGCAGAGATTTAAAAGTTTGTGTGTGTGTGAGAGCTTTCATGTGAGCTGCCTCCTGGAGTTATCTCTGCTACAGCATTATTTGCTATATTCCTCCATTTTAGGTGCCTTAGGTTGAAATCCCCCAGGAGCAAGATGTTTGGGGCAGGAGCTGGAAGATTTTCCAGACAGTGGTCTATTTTCAAAAGCTGTTCCTGGAATTGTTGGGAAGTTACATCTGGAGGCTTGTATACACCCACAATGACCAGGTTTTGGTTCTCGATCTTTACTGCAAAAACATCAAGAGCATCATTTGAGGCGTTTAGTAGTTCCGAACATATCAGTGACCTTGTGATGTACAGGCCAACCCCCTCCCCCCTCCCTTTTGCCTTTCTTGCATCTGTATAAGTTATAACCCAGTATCCATATTTCAGTGTCAAAGTGATCCTTTATGTGAGTCTCTGTGAAAACCACAAACATTGTGTTTGACTCTGTAAGTAGTCCATGGATGAAGGGTATTTTGTTGTTCGTTGCTAGCTTTAGACCCTGTATATTTGCAAAGATAAATGTTGTCATATTGGTGGTATGTGGGGGGTCTTTTTTCCTGGTACTAATATCTGTTGTTTTGGGGGTGGAGGCTACTGACTGTGATTCTGCTCCAGAATGATCAAAGTTGGTGTACGATTTCTGTCATTTCTTGCCAGATTTTTTCCCTTCCTGCCACTAAAAAACCTCTCTCTCTAGGGTGGTTGTGGCTACCCAGGTTTTCCCATGGTCTGGATGTTCTGTATCTTGTCCCCTTTAGGTGGTGTGCCTGACAATATTAATTATAGCATTATCTTTCCTGAACTGAAGAGTGACACATTTCAGGGTGGAAAAACTTACAGGAAGGAAGGCTGCATTTCCCTGCTGTCATATGGGCACATCATTATCTGGAGTGGTCAAAATTGCATGTCCCATCTGTTTTTCCAGATAATCCATGCCTGCAGATACCTTAGGCATAGAATTTGCATAGGTTTGATTTCTGTTTGTCTTGATTTTTCATGACTGCTTTCCCTAATGGTGCATGTTTTTCTGTCACTACTATCTTCAGAACATGTACTAACAGTGGTGCCTTCACCAGTATTTTTTTGGTATTTTATCTTCTCTATTCCTTGGGGCATACCCTTGTTTACTATGTCCAGTGGTATTGCTAGTTTGTAACTTCGGGGTTTTCATGTCCTTGTCTACACCCGTTTCCCCACTGGAGCTCATGTCTCCCTCTGGGCCACCAACTTTCATTTCTGTATTCTTACAAGTACTGTCTACTAGGAGAGCATCTGCACCAGGTGCAATAGCACCATCTGGCCCAGTCCTTTTATTTTCCCATCTATTATAGAATGCTGTCAGGTTTTCTGTGAAGGCTGTTTTGATGTTTCCGTCTTTTAATAACAGTGTCATTTTTTTTCCACAGTTGGTTCTCAGTTGGTCATACCCAAAAACACTTCCCTGGTTTAATATCTCTTGTAGATGATTCCTGAATATCTGCACAAGTTGCATGGGCTCATTTCCCACAGAAAGTGCAAGTAATCCATACAGAAGCCCATTTGTTGCTGCAGTTGCAGACTACGCAGAGTTTCATGCTGCGATTTTTTTTGGTTATTATACTGTATATTCTACTAATAACCTCCTTAAAGTGTAAATCTGTCTATTTGTATGTGTATCTAAAAAATCAAAATGGAATTCATCTGTAAAGCCTGGAAACATAACTAAAACAGAGGAAATGTTTTTTAGTGCCAGGACTGCCTGCAATGTTTATTCTGGACCCTGTTTTTGGTAGTTAAAATACAGTGGACCCTCAACTTAGGATATTAATCCGTTCCAAAGAGCTCATCGTTAGACAAAATTATCATAAGTTGAATTAATTTTCCCCATAAGAAATAATAGAAATCCAATTAATCCATTCCAGACACCCAAAAGTATGAAAAAAGTTTTACCACATGAAATATACATTTTCCTACACACAGAAAGAAGGACACATGCACAATATATGTACTGTACTAAATGAAGAATAAAAGATACTTAACTTTATTGAAGATGTAGTGAAAGGATGGGAGGAGGGGAGATGGAGGCTTATTATTTTTTGGAAGGGGAATCCCCTTCCATTAGGACATTAGGTAGAAAGTCCTTTTCCATGGTTACTTCCCTTCTTCCTTTACTGCCACTGGAAACAACTTGAGAGTCACTGGACCTCTGTTGCACCAAAAATCTGTCCATAGAGCTCTGTACCTCGCATTCCTTTAAGATTTTCCTAAAGTGGTTCACAACATTGTTATTGTAAAAGTCACCAGCACGGCTTGCAATAGCTGTGTCAGGGTGATTTTCCTCCATAAAGGTTTGCACCTTTGTTCACATTGTACACATTTCCTTAATCGTTGAAGAAGGCAACTTCCTCAATTTCCCTCTCCCCTCCTCTGAAGCAATTTCCTCAGTTGTGGCCTCTTGCTGTTGCAGATGCCCTTGCAGCTCCTCAGTGGTTCTTCATCGTCATCCTCCACCAACTCTTCCACATCCTTCCCACTAACCTCTAATCCCAAGGACTTCCCCAATGTCACAGTAGATTTCACAGCTGGCATAGGCTCCTGAGGGTTAGCCCCAAACCCTTCAAAATCCCTCTCATCTACACATTCTGGCCACAATTTCCTCCAAGCAGAGTTCAAAGTCCTGGAAGTCACTCCCTCCCAAGCCTTACCTATAAGGTTTATGCAATTGAGGATACTAAAATGATCTTTCCAAAACTCTCTTTGGGTCAGTTTAGTGTCTGAGGTCACTTCAAAGCACTTTTGAAACATTGCTTTGGTGTACAGTTTTTTGGAATTTGAAATGACCTGCTGGTCCATGGGCTGGAGGAGAGGAGTGGTATTAGGAGGCAAAAACTTTACTTTAATAAAACTCAACTCCCCAAAAATTTGCTCTGGCAAGTCTGAAGGATGAGCAGGAGCATTGTCTAATACCTCTTCAAGGGGGGCTCCTTGTTGTGGTGAAGAGGCTCTTGGTCTGAGGAATTAGACCTGTCGGTCTCCTTCCTCAGACCGAACCTAATTACCCCCCAATCCCCCCTTCCCTATCCCATCCTCCCCATCCTCCCCTTTTTCCTTTCCTCTTCCTCCTCCCCACCCCTCCCTTTTGCCCTTCCTTTTGGCCTTTGGGATTTTTTCCCACAGGCACGCTAGTTCCTTGGTAGGGGAAAGGGTACCGGGGTCCATCCCATTCTGTTGAGGTTCTTGGCGGTGGCGTAGTTTGCCGTGGAATCTGGATTGCCTGGGGATGTCCCGATCCCTCTCCGGTATCCTGGAGGGTGGCTTTGGGTGTCTCTCGGGCGACGGGTGTATCTCTGGAAGCCACCTTTTGGATTCCGGGGGTGGTGGCCAAAGGAGGTATGCTTTGTGGCGGATATCCGGCCGCCCTCTCTTTTGTCCACCGAGGTAGCTCGGCAGATGTGAGGTTGCTATCCCGGATTGCTGGTTTACTGGCATGATGGGTAGGGTATGGCACGGGTTCCATGCTGCATCTGCACTACTTGCGGTGCTGAGGTCCTCTTGGGTGCGGAGGGAGACTTCTGGCCCTTTCATTCCTCCTAGGAACTATCCCTCCCCGGTCCCCCCCCATTTTTTATTCTTTTTTTTATTTTTATTTTCTTTTCTTCTTTCTTTTTTTTTCTTAAAAACAAAAAGAAAGAAGTAACCTAACCATGGCAGCCCTAGTCCATGAACCTGCTACCCCCGGGCCCCTTCTTGATACCGCACCCCGTTCTGACCCCGCCTCGTCTTTGGACCACTCTTCAGACACTCCTCATGCCTCTGTACCTCTTGCCAGTGCTGTTTCCTCACCCGCTTCAGATACTGAGGTCTCGACTGACTCCTTCGATTTATCTGACCTCTGCTCTCCTTTGACTATGCTTCTGGCCTCTCCTTCTATGGTGCGGCAATTTTTGAATCGCCGGCCCGTTCCACGTCGGACCAACTCTGGTCCCACGCCTAAATGCCAACAACATTTACCTGGTGATGATACTTCTCCACCTTCTCGTTCTTCTCAGAAAAGATCGACACGTCCTGCACTCCCTTTCCACGCTCAGTTTCAGAATCCACAATGGACTAAATTCTTCACTTTACGACCGACTTCCTCTACTGCCTATCTTTCCGACCACAGTATTGGCAAGGCACTCCTACGCCATGTTGGTAAAGATATTTCTTTTCATGCTCTTAAGAGCAGTACATGCATCATCACTGTACAGAATGCTACCCAAGCTCATGATCTTTCTCTTCTTTCCCATATCGATACTGTTCCAGTCACTATTGAAAAACATCATTCCCTCAATTCTAGTAGTGGTACCGTCATTCTGCCCCCATACCATAGTTCAACAAAATTTCCAGACATGTGGCAATGACATTCTTGAACAGCTGGAACTCCAAGATCTCCCAATCCTCAAGGTAGACACTTAGGTTCTTCCTGCCCGCGGGCGGAGACGATACCCTAGCAATGTGGCTCATTTAACTTTTGACAGCCGTGAACTCCCATCCTCAGTTTATGTAGCAGGACATCGGTTACAAGTTCGAAAGGTGATCCCTACACCGCAACAGTGTAGAAATTGCTGGCGATTTGGCCATCCAGCGAAATATTGCAGATCTATAGCCGAATGCCCAGTCTGTGGTGCCGATGACCATTCTAATACAGTGGACCCTCGCATACCGTTGGCATCACATAACGTTAAGTCCGTATACCGATACATTTTATCACTAAAATTTTGCCTCGCATACCGTTAAAAAACTCGCTCAACGCTATTCGTCCGAGACGCTTCTAATGTGCGGCCTGAGCCAGCTTCACGTGTTCCACCGGTGGCATTGTTTACAAGCCAGCCTCCGTGGTAACAGCCAAGCATACAATCAGAACATTTCATATTATTACAGCGTTTTTGGTGATTTCATCTGCAAAATAAGTGACCATGGGCCCCAAGAAAGCCTCTAGTGCTAACCCAGTGGTAAAAAGGGTGAGAAATACTATCATACCACAGACAGCTGCTGCTGCACCATGGTCAGCTGTTGCTTGACCAGTCAGCTGCTGTTGCACCTCGATCAGCTGTTGCTGGACCAGTCAGCTGTTGCTGGATCAGTCAGCTGCTTCTGCACCACGATCAGCTGTTGTTGGACCAGTCAGCTGTTGCTGAATCAGTCAGCTGCTGCTGCACCACGATCAGCTGTTGCTGGACCAGTCAGCTGTTGCTGGATCAGTCAACTGCTGCTGCACCACGATCAGCTGTTGCTGGACCAGTCAGCTGTTGCTGGATCAGTTAGCTGCTGCTGCACCATGATCAGCTGTTGCTGGATCAGTCAGCTGTTGCTGGATCAGTCAACTGTTGCTGGATCAGTCAGCTGTTGCTGGATCAGTCAGCTGTTGCTGGATCAGTCAGCTGTTGCTGGATCAGTCAGCTGTTGCTGGATCAGTCAGCTGTTGCTGGACCAGTCAGCTGTTGCTGGACCAGTCAGCTGTTGCTGAATCAGTCAGCTGTTGCTGGATCAGTCAGCTGTTGCTGGATCAGTCAGCTGTTGCTTGACCAGTCAGCTGTTGCTGGATCAGTCAGCTGCTGCTGCACCACGGTCAGCTGCTGTTTCACCATCAGCTGTTTCTGAACATGACTCGTCCCGAACCTGTCCCGAACCTGTCCGTCCAACCTGAGCGCCTGCCTTGCCGTCATTGTTTACAAGCCAGGGTGGCCGGTTGCATGCATACATTCGATACATTTTGTATTATTCCATTATTTATAGTGCTTGTAACTGCTAAATAAGCCACCATGGGCCCAAAGAAAGCTTCTAGTGCCAACCCTGTGGTAAAAAGGGTGATAAATACTATCTTACCACGGTCAGCTGATAAATTGGACCAGTCAGCTGTTGCTGCACCACAGCTGCTGCTGCACCACAGCTGCACCATTGTCAGCTGTTGCTGCACCACAGCTGCTGCTGCACCATGGTCAGCTGCACCACAGCTGTTGTTGTTGCTGCACCACCATCAGCTGTATTACTCGAAGATGTGGAGAGAGTGTTGTTGGTGTGGCTTAACGTGAAACAATTACCGAGAAAAGATTAACCCCGGAGGGTTAGCCACCCAGGATAACCCAAGAAAGTCAGTGCATCATCGAGGACTCTCTAACTTATTTCCATTGGGGTCCTTAATCTTGTCTCCCAGGATGCAACCCACACCAGTCAACTAACACCCAGGTGAACAGGGAAAAACGCCTGGAACTAGTGCTCATATTGGTGAATTTAAAGCCAGCAAAGGTTGCTTTGAGAGATTTAAGAATCGTAGTGGCATACACAGTGTGATAAGGCCTGTTCTGGAAGAAAATGCCAAACAGGACCTACAGTACTCAGGAGAAAAAGGCACTCCCAGGACACACTGTCTCATCAGTCATTGCTGCATCTTCAATAAAGGTAAGTGTCATTTATTCTTCATTTAGTAGAGTAGTACATGCACAATATACAGTGGACCCCCGCATAGCGATATTAATCCGTCGAAGAGAGCTCATTGTTATGCAAAATTATCGTTATGCGAATGAATTTTCCCCATAAGAAATAATGGAAATCAAATTAATCCGTGCAAGACACCCCAAAGTATGAAAAAAAAAACATTTTTACCACATGAAATATTAATTTTAATACACACAAACTGAAAAAGGCATGCACAATTACATGACACTTACTTTTATTGAAGATCTGGTGATGATTGATGGGATGGGAGGAGGAGAGAGTGTTAGTGTTTAGAAGGGGAATCCCCTTCCATTAAGACTTGAGGTGTCAAGTCCTTTTCTGGGGTTACTTCCCTTCTTCTTTTAATGCCACTAGGACCAGCTTCAGAGTCACTGGAGTTCTGTCGCACAACATATCTGTCCATAGTGGCCTGTACCTCTCGTTCCTTTATGACTTCCCTAAAGTGTTTCACAACATTGTCAGTGTAATAGTCACCAGCACAGCTTGCAATAGCTGTGTGAGGGTGATTTTCATCCATAAAGGTTTGCACTTTCAGCCACATTGCACAGATTTCCTTAATCTTTGTAGTAGGCAATTTCTTCAATTTCTCTCTCCCCTCCTTCGAACCAGTTTCCTCAGGTCTGGCCTCTTGCTGTTGAAGTTGATCTATCAGCTCATCAGTGGTTAGTTCTTCATTGTCCTCCTCCACCAACTCTTCCACATCATCCCCACTAACCTCCAACCCCAAGGACTTTCCCAATGCCATAATGGATTCCTCAACTGGCATAGGATTCTTAGGGTTAGCCTCAAACCCTTCAAAATCCCTTTTGTCTACACATTCTGGCCACAGTTTCTTCCAAGCAGAGTTCAAGGTCCTCTTAGTCACTCCCTCCCAAGCCTTACCTATAAGGTTTACACAATTGAGGATATTAAAGTGATCTCTCCAAAAGTCTCTTAGAGTCAGTTGAGTTTCTGAGGTCACTACAAAGCACCTTTCAAACAGAGCTTTTGTGTACAGTTTTTTGAAGTTTGCAATAACCTGCTGGTCCATGGGCTGCAGGAGAGGAGTGGTATTAGGAGGCAAAAACTTCACCTTAATGAATTTCATGTCCCCATAAAGTCGCTCTGCCACGTCTGTAGGATGACCAGGGGCATTGTCTAACACCAGGATGCACTTAAGTTCTAATTTCTTTTCAGTTAGGTAATCTTTCACATTGGGGGCAAATGCATGGTGTAACCAGTCATAGAAAAAGTTCCTAGTGACCCATGCCTTACTGTTTGCCCTCCACAGCACACACAAATTAGTCTTGAGGACATTCTTTTGCCTGAACGGTCTGAGAGTTTCAGAGTGATACACTAATAAAGGCTTCACTTTGTAATCACCAGTAGCATTGGAACACA
Source organism: Cherax quadricarinatus (assembly GCF_038502225.1). Taxonomy (NCBI): domain Eukaryota; kingdom Metazoa; phylum Arthropoda; class Malacostraca; order Decapoda; family Parastacidae; genus Cherax; species Cherax quadricarinatus. The sequence goes on from NC_091305.1 coordinate 35,464,659, forward strand.
TCAACAGAGTAAGCCTGTCTTTCATAGGCTTATGTCCTGGGAGTGCCTTTTCCTCCTGAGTAATGTACGTCCTGCTTGGCATTTTCTTCCAAAACAGGCCTGTTTCATCACAATTAAACACTTGTTCAGGTTTCAGTCCTTCACTGTCTATGTACTCCTTGAATTCCTGCACATATTTTTCAGCTGCTTTGTGGTCCGAACTGGCAGCCTCACCATGCCTTATCACACTATGTATGCCACTATGCCTCTTAAATCTCTCAAACCAACCTTTGCTAGCCTTAAATTCACTCACATCATCACTAGTTGCAGGCATTTTTCTAATTAAATTGTCATGCAACTTCCTAGCCTTTTCACTTATGATCACTTGAGAGATGCTGTCTCCTGCTATCTGTTTTTCATTTATCCACACCAATAAGAGTCTCTCAACATCTTCCATCACTTGCGATCTCTGTTTCGAAAACACAGTTAAACCTTTGGCAAGAACAGCTTCCTTGATTGCCTTTTTGTTGCCCACAATAGTAGCGATGGTTGATTGGGGTTTACTATACAACCTGGCCAGCTCGGAGACACGCACTCCACTTTCATACTTATCAATGATCTCTTTCTTCATCTCTATAGTAATTCTCACCCTTATTCCTGTAGGGTTGGCACTAGAAGCTTTCTTGGGGCCCATGGTCACTTATTTTGCAGATAAAATCACCAGAAACACTGTAATAATATGAAATGTTCCGATTGTATGCTTGGATGTTACCGCGGAGGCTGGCTGGTAAACAATGCCACCGGTGGAACATGTGAGGCTGGCTAAGGGCGCACATTAGACGCGTTTCGGACGAACAGCGTTGAGCGGGTTTTTTAGCGGTATGCGAGGCAAAATCTTAGCGATAAAATGTAGCGGTATGCGGATTTAACGTTATGTAAGGCCAACAGTATGCGGGGGTCCACTGTATACTGTGCATGTACTACTCTACTATTGTGCATGTATCCTTCTCTTTGTGTGTAGGAAAATGTATATTTCATGTGGTAAAATTTTTTTTTTCATACTTTTGGGTGTCTTGCATGGATTAATTTGATTTCCATTATTTCTTACGGAGAAAATTCATTCGCATAATGATAATTTCGCATAACAATGAGCTCTCATGAACGGATTAATATCGTTATGCGGGGGTCCACTGTACGTCTTGCAATCGACCTCCCTCTTGCCTTAATTGTCATGAGGCTCACCCTTCGTACTCTCGCCGTTGCCAAGTCTACTTAAATGAGCGGGAAATCCGTTACCTCAAAGAGGCAGAAGGTCTCCCTTATGCCATGGCAGTTTCTCATCTCCGCCTCCGAGGGAGACTACCTCGTGTTTCGTATTCCCGTGTTTCAAAACGTCCCCCCAATTCTGGGGTCCCATCTTCTGCAGCCTCCTCTGTGGTTACCTCTCCCATAGTCACTCCTGTATCTAATTCTTTTGCTGTCCTAGGCTCAGACATCCCTACTTCAACGCCTCAGTCTGTTCTCGCTTCTTTGTGTTCTCCCTCACAAGCCTCAGTATCGACAAGATCTCGTATGACACCTCCTCCCAACCGTCCCTCTACTTCTCAGAAGTCAAAAAAAGGTCCTTTAACCCTTCCTTCCCTTCTTCCACCTCATTTTACCTTCCCTGTCTCTGTACCTGGTTCTTCCCCTCTCACTGGCTCTATTACAAGTGTAGAGGTTCACCCTCCTCCTCGTACTGTACCTTCCTCCCCTGTTCCCTCCCAAGTTTCTTCCTCTAATGCCACCTCCCAGGTTTCTGCCTCTTCTGTCCCCTTCCATGCTTCTTCTCCAGTTCCCTCCACCCTTTTGCTCCCCCCTACCTTGGTACAGTCCATTACAGTTCCAATCTTTACTCATCCTCCCCCTACCATCTCCAATAATGTCTCCCATACGACGTCTCTGAATTCCGAAACACTTGAAGCAATCTCTGAATATATTGCAGAGACCAAACCATCAATGGACACTGATCCACCCTCTCTTCCTTCTCTCTCCTCTCCTCCATCTGCGCAACTCCTTTCTTCACAGCGCACCGTTCCTTCACTGCTTGAACATTTTCCGCTGCCTCCGCATGTGGACTTTTCTAACCCCTCTAGTCCGTAGCAACCCTTACCTGCGGATTTCAGGTATCTTTATCATTGCCAATCATTGCCTATTTACAGTGGAATATACGCGGCCTCAGGGGTAATCGGGGTGAGCTTCAGATGTTACTCTCCCAGTTTTCCCCTGTTGGTGTTTGCTTACAGGAACCAAAATTACACTCTGCTGTTATCTATCCCATCTCAGGCTATAATTTATTGTATTCTTCAGATCCTTTTCCTGGTGGGACCTTTAATGAAAGTGCCCTTCTTCTACGCACTGATATTCTGTACCATCAGCTATTTGTTCATACTTCGCTGCATTACACAGCAGCCCGTATCCACTTGCATAGGTGGTATACGCTCTGTTCTTTATATCTCTCTCCTTCTCGGGCATTATCTATTCCGGATATTGCCTTTCTTGTTTCATCATTACCGCCACCGCTTCTGTTACTTGGCGATTTTAATGCCCATCGTTTCCTCTGGGGGGTCTCACTGTGATTCCCGTGGCATTCAGTTAGAGACTTTTCTTGCTATCCACCCCCTCCATGTTTTAAATACAGGTACTCACACCCATTTTGATCCTCGGACTCTCACTCGCCTAGATCAGAAATGGTAGAGAATCTTGTTCTGAAGATAATAACACCAAAAATATGAAATTTGATGGAAAACCAATGGAATTACACAGACACAAATTTAATGGTCTCATTACAATTTACGCACTGGCAATTTCACAGACTTTGAGTCCAATTTTAACCCTTTCAGGGTTGACAAGCCCTCTCCCAAACTTGTTCTCAGGGTTGAAAAATATTCAAAAAAAAAAAAAATTTCCTATGAAATGAGTTTTTTTGTATTATAGGCCAAAAAATTTTTTTTGCGATCAATACTTACTGAGATATGGAGGCATGAAGTTGACAGAAATTGAACCTCTTACAGCAACATTTCCGACTGCCGGTCACCTGGTAATAGTTTTTTTTTTTTTTCTACTGTTTTCTTTCATTCTTTAATAAAGTGGATCTCCGGTTATCGGCTGTAATCCCTTCCAGAAGGTCGGCCGATAACCGAAATGGCCGATAACTGAATTAATATTTCCAATAAGAATTAATGGAAATGCAATTAATCTGTTCCAAACAAAAATATTCTCAAAAAAATAATTTTTTTAACAATTATGTAAGTATTACGTACCTTTATTGAAGGCTAATGCTGGCTTCTGGAAGATAGGGAAGAGGAAAGAGGGAGGAGTTAGTGTTTGGAATGGGAATCCCCCTCCAAAAACACTTTAGGTAGCAAAGCCTTCTCTGGGGTTACTTCCCTCCTCTGTCTTTTATTGCCACTAGGACCAGCTTGAGAGTCACTGGACCCCTGTCTCACAAAATAACTGTCCAGAGTGCTCTGTTTCTGGTGTCTCTTTAAGATTTCCCTGAAGTGGGACAGGGTTTTGCCACTAAACATGTTGCAGATATGGCTTGTTTCAGCTTTGTCAGGGTGGTGTTTCTCTACAAAAGCTTGCACCCTAGTCCACATTGCACACACCTCTTTAATCTCTAAAGAAGGCACTGCCTTCACTCCCTCTTCCTCCTCCTCTGAAGCAAGTTCCTCATTTGCAGTCTGTTGCTGTTCGAGATGAAGCTCTTGCAGCTCTTCATTGGTTAGCTCTTCCCTGTGGTCCTCCACCAACTCTTCCACATCCTCGCCACTCACCTCCAACCCCAGGGACTTCCCCAGTGCCACAGTAGAGTCCACAGGGTCGGCAGGATCAGGGTCAGCCTCAAGCTCTTCAAAATCTCTTTCTTGGACACAATCTGGCCACAGTTTTCTCCAAGCAGAGTTTAAAATCCTGGAAGTCACTCCCTCCCAAGCCTTACCTATAAGGCTTATGCAATGGAGGATAGTGAAGTGATTCCTCCAGAACTCTCTTAGGGTCAACTGAGTGTCCGAGGTCACTTCAAAGCACTTTTGAAACACTGCTTTTGTGTAGAGTTTTTTTAAGTTAAAAATGACCTGCTGGTCCATGGGCTGGAGGAGAGGAGTGGTGTTAGGAGGCAAGAGCTTCACTGTGATGAAACTGAAGTCCCTAAACACTTGATCTTGCAAGTCTTGAGGATGTGCAGTAGCATTGTGAAGTACCAGGAGGCACTAGAGTGGCAATTTCTTTTCCAGGAGGCATTTTTTCACACTTGGGTCAAACACATCATTAACCCACTCTTTGAAAATTTGCCTTGTGACCCATGCCTTATGATTGGCTTACCACATCACACACAATCTATTATTCATGACATTGTTTTTCTTGAACACTGGGATTTTCTGAGTGATACACGAGTAAAGGCTTCACTTTGAAATCCCCACTTACATTACCACACAACAAAAGAGTAAGCCTGTCTTTCATAGGCTTGTGTCCTGGCACTGCCTTTTCCTCCTGGGTAATGTAGGTCCTGTTTGGCATTTTATTCCAAAACAGGCCTGTTTCGTCACAATTGAACACTTGTTGGGTTTTGAATCCTTCAGCCTTTACATAGTCCTGGAATTCATGAACATACTTTTCAGATGCACATTTGTCAGAACTTGCAGCCTCACCATGCCTTACAACACTGTGTATACCACTACGCTTCTTAACCCTTTGAGGGTCGACAGGCCCTCTCCGAGACTTGTTCTCAGGGTCGGCCAAATTTAAAAAAAAAAAAAATTTATTTTTTCTTATGAAAAGATAGAGAATATTTTCCCGATCATAATGACACCAAAAGTATGAAATTTGATGGAAAATTTACGGAATTATGGTCTTGCGAAGTTAGCGGTCTCGAAGATGTTTACGCATCGGCGATTTTGCCCAATTTGAGCCCTATTTTCGGCCAATTCCAATGTACTAGTCAACAAAAATCATAACTATTTCGCTAGAACTTCATTTTTTCTATCGAATGAGTACAAGAAACCAACCATTTACCAATTTCAACTATCCAATAAAGTGGTCAAAAATTAGCAATTTTGCCAATTTCACACAAATTTCAAAAGATGCCAATTTCCGAATAGGCTCCAGAATAAACAAGAAAGACATTCCTGGCACTAAAATTACAAGTTCTCTGTTTGTTAGTCACATCCCCAAGCCCCTCTTATATTTCTTTGGCTTTCAACTTTGAATTTTTATTCTTACAAAAAATAGAAGATTTACTGTTATGCAGACTACTGCATTAGTGTAGAAATGGTATAAATAATATCAGCGCACTTGTGAAAGAATATTAGACTCGCCAATTGATGTGTATTGGATGCTTGGCATGATTTGTTTACTTTTGAACTTTGTAAAAATCGAACAATTCTGCTAATTTGCGCTCAATTTCAAGGTACTTTTCATTGTAAAACCAGTCAAAATCATCTCAATTTCTGTAATATGTCTTCCATTCTATAAAATGAGACCAAGAAATCTAGAATACAACAATAAATACCATACAAAAATACAGTGCAAAGTCGCTGCTTTATTCCAAAAACATGGTCAGAGTTTTTTTTTTCTCATTACGCACTGTGTGCTGCAGGATTTTTTTTATACTGTGCACACTGACCACATAGACCCATTCTCTCACTAGATTTGAGGGCGCTAGGATTTAGGCATACTAGTACATCAAAAACCCTGGGTCGTAAGCCGTACTAGTATGGCCGAAACCCTCAAAGGATTAAATCTATCAAACCATCCTTTGCTGGCCCTAAATTCACAAACTGCAGCACTTGTTCCAGGCATTTTTTTTGCAAGATCCTCATGCAACTGCTTTGCCTTCTCACAAATGATTGACTCCACACCACTGTCTCCCACTAATTCTTTTTCCTTAATCCACAATAATAATAACTTTTCCATCTCTTCCATTATTGGTGGCCTTTGTTTAGTTAGAAAAGTTACTCTGTTTGCAACATTAGCATCTTTGATTTGTTCTTTCTTTGCCAGGTTGGATATATTTGTTGATTTATTCTTGCTGTACATCCTGGTAAGTTCCATCACCCTCATACCACTCTCAAACTTTTCTATCACTTCATGCTTAAATTCCATGGTGTTTCTCACTTTCTTTACCACAGGAACTTTACTAGGAACTTTCTTTGGAGCCATCTTACTTATTTCACAGTTGCACTGCAAGAAAAACCACTAAAAACAATGGTAAACAAGCGAAATGTTTGGATGTACAGTGGACCCCCACTTAACGATCACCTCCCAATGCAACCAATTATGTAAGTGTATTTATGTAAGTGCGTTTGTACGTGTATGTTTGGGGGTCTGAAATGGACTAATCTACTTCACAATATTCCTTATGGGAACAAATTCGGTCAGTACTTGCACCTGAACATACTTCTGGAGTGAAAAAATATTGTTAACCGGGGGTCCACTGTATAAGCAGAAGCTTCCTCAGCCACCGAGAGACAAAGCCAAACTGAAGCGCAAGCTGCCCCAGCCGGCAGATGGACACGTCTAAAACGGCCAATAACTGAGCGAATGGCCAATAACCGAGTTGGCCGATAATCAAACCGGCCGATAACCTGGGGTCCACTGTATTTTATTTTTTCAAGTAACTTTTATGGCCTCTGAGACCAATATAAAGACTATTTGGTATATTTTCACTCATTGTATACTACACAATAACAGCACAAACTTTGCTGTCATTATATTGTTTACAAAACATGTTTACACAAACCAGTAATAAAAAATGCTGTTTATTACTATTTTTCTATCATATATATATACACATATAGAGGCACTGGACAGGTTCCTTAACTACAAGAGGTTCTGAAAGCTTGTAGCTGTGTGGGGGTGGACTTGTAAATATGCTGAGCCACCGGTGTGTCTTGTGTAACAATGATGCATCATACCACCATTCACTAACCTCACTGCCTTCCACAACACATTCCTTTCTCCCCACAAACCTACCTTCCTTCTTTCCTTCCTTCCTTCCTTCCTTCCTTCCTGCCTTCCCTCCTTCCTACCTTCCCTCCTTCCTACCTACCTTCCCTCCTTCCTTCCTTCCTCTCCTCTCTTCCTACCTACCTTCCCTTCTTCCTACCTTCCTTTCCTCCTTCCTACCCACCTTCCCTCCTTCCTTCCTTCCTTCCTCTCCTCTCTTCCTACCTACCTTCCCTTCTTCCTACCTTCCTTCCCTCCTTCCTACCCACCTTCCCTCCTTCCTTCCTTCCTCTCATCTCTTCCTTCCTGCCTACCTTCCCTTCTTCCTTCCTCTCATCTCTTCCTTCCTACCTACCTTTCCTTCTTCCTACCTACCTTTCCTTCTTCTTACCTACCTTTCCTTCTTCCTACCTACCTTTCCTTCTTCCTACCTACCTTCCCTCCTTCCTTCCTTCCTTCCTTCTTCCTTCCTCTCATTTCTTCCTGCCTACCCTCCCTCCTTCCTTACTTCTTCCTCTCATCCCTTCCTACCTTCCTTCCTTCCTTCCTTCCTTCCTTCCTTCCTTCCTTCCTTCCTTCCTTCCTTCCTTCCTTCCTTCTTTCTTTCTTCCTCTCATCTCTTCCTACCTACCTACCTATGTTCCCTCCCTTCCTTCCTTTTTTTCTTCAAGTAATTTTATGGCCTGTGAGACCAATATAAGGTATACTGAATGTATATTCACTCTTTGTATGCTACACAATAACCGCACAGTCATCATATTGTTTACAAAACATGTTTACACAAACCAACAATAAAAAAATGTTGTTTATTACTATTTTTCTATCACATATATACACATATAAAGTCACTGGACACTTCCCAGAACCGCTACAGCTTCTGTAAAGCTCATAGTTGTTGTGTGGGGGTGGACTTGTAAATATGCTGAGTCACTGGCCTAATTAATGTCACAATGACAACACCACCACTCACCACCCTCACTGCCTGTCAACACCCATCCCTTCCTCCCCACCCCACCAAACCACATGGAAATAAATCACTCTCTGAATTTTTTGAGTTATCCTAGGTTGATGGTCTCCTTCCTTTCTTCCCTCCTTCCTTCCTTCCTTCCCTCCTTCCCTCATTCCTCTCATCTCTTCCTTTCTTCCTTCCTCTCATCTCTTCCTTCTTTCCTCCCTTTCTTCTACCTTCCTTCCTTCAGGTTGGTTTCCTGGGCATTGCTTTCGGTCACAAACTCCTCAAAACCATGAAATTCATCTTCACTGACACTTCCATCTGTGTTTGAACTGTCACTTGGGAACAAAAGAGCCCCAATTAGCTGAGGAGTGATGAGCTTCTTACTGCTAGACATGGTGAATGAAGTGTAATAAAATGGCTGTCCTACAATGCACCACTGGGTCCCCGATTTTTTTTATACTGTGCACACTGACCATGGAGACCCATTCTCTCACATCCAGGACTACCAGCCTTTTCCTGCTTGATTTGAGGACGCTAGAATTTATGCGTACTAGTACGGCACCGACACTGGCGTGTGAGCTGTACTAGTATGACACCAACCCTGAAAGGGTTGACTTACACAAGAAAGTTCATTGAGCATTGAACATCGACAAAAATTGAACATTTCCACTACTTTGAGCGCAATTTCAAGGTACTTTTCATTGTGAAACCAATCAAAATCACATCTGTTTCTGTAATATATCTTTCATTCTTTTAAATGAGATAAAAAAAAACGAGAATACAACCATAAAAACCATACAAAAATAATTCTGCTAAGTGGCTGCTAATGGCTGAGAAATGAACTCCGTTATTTATGGTCCAATTCTTTTCATTTTTGGTGTATATTAAGAAGCATCTTTCCATCACACATTGTCCAAGTTTCAATAAGATAGCCCAACAAACAACTGAAAAAAAATACTTACCAAAAATCATATATGGCAGCCCAAACCAGGTACATACTGGAAATACAGTGGAACCTCCACTAATGAGTTTAATCTGTTCCATGGCTTTGCTCGCATCTGGATTTGCTCGTTTGCAGAGTCAGTTTTCCTCATTTAAATTAATTGATATGGAATTAATTCGTTCCAGTGGAATTCCAGGTACCATAAAATATGTGTACGGTGGTCCCTCAATAATCGTCCGGCCTGAAAGTCGTCCATTTCGGAAATAGTCCCGTTATTTTGTCTAAACATTGGCTCGCAAATGGTCCGTTAACTCGCTAATTGTCCTTTGTCCGGGACGCATACTCACGCTCTGAGCCGCCTGGGCCTGCCTTCCCAGCCAGTGTGCCATTGTTTACCAGTGAGCGACGGTCCCCTCACATGCTCCTATGAAATATTTCATAATATTCCATTGATTTTAGTGCATGCAAGTGCTAAATAAGCTACCATGGTTCCAAAGAAAGCTTCTAGTGCCAGCCCTTTGGTAAAAAATGTGAGAAACACATATAATTTATGAAAAAGTTTGTAGAAAAATACAAAGGTGGTGGTGGTAGAGTGGAAGCAGTTGTGATAGTGGTTGATAGTGGTAGTGATGGTGGTAGAAGGTAGTAGTGATGGTGGTAACATTTGTAATAGTGGTAGAAGGTCGTAGTGATGATGGTAGAGGGTTCCTTCTTTAGTGATTCAGTGATTCTACCAACTCCTCCAATGTTGTTGGAGTTATATAGGGCTACAGAAAACACCGCCGCCTCAGCTGCTGCTTCACCACCATTATGGACGGCTTACACTCAGTGGCCCTTATATACCCAACAACAACAACACAACACAGCACCTCTCGTGACATACGTAATGACTTATTTTATTCATTCTAGAGTATGTTCCACGTTTCTATGTTATTAATATTATTTATTATGTCATATTAGTTGAATTGTGATAGATAAATAAGCCATAGAGTTGATATTAGTGTCATATTCTCCAACAATAAACTTGCCATCCCTCCCTCACACAAACAAATCTCCAATAAGAACATAAGAAAGGAGGAACACTGCAGTAGGCCTGCTGGCCCATACTAGGCCGGTCCTTCACAAATCCAACCCACTAACAGAATAAATGCTACCCAAGCAATAAGCTCAGGTGCAAGCCCGACTCAAATCCAACCCCTCTCACTCGTGTATTTATCCAACCTAAATTTGAAACTACCCAAGCCATAGCTTTTAGAATATAAGAAAGGAGGAACACTGCAATAAGCCTGTTGGCCCATACTAGGCTGGTCCTTCACAAATCCAACCCACTAGCAGAACAAATGCTACCCAAGCAATAAGCTCAGGTGCAAGTCAGACTCAAATCCAACCCCTCTCACTCGTGTATTTATCCAACCTAAATTTGAAACTACCCAATGTTTTAGCTTTGATCACCCTACTAGGCAGACCGTTCCACTTATCAACTACCCCTATTACCAATGTTCATTTATACATTTTATTAGTGCTTTACATTTATTTGGCATTTTTTCTGCATGTAAATCTATATTTATGCTAGGGAAGTGACCCCTGAAGTGACCTAGAGCCCTTATGGAGGGGGATTCCCCTTCCAAACAATAACCTCTCTTCCCTCTCTCCTCCTCCCTGTCTTCCATTCATCAACAACAGCCTTCAATAAGGGTAACTGTCATGTTGAATGTTCATTCTTTTGTGCATGTAAATCTATCTTTTAGGTAAAAAAAAAAATTGTTGATACTTTTGGGTGTCTGGAACGAATTAATTGGATTTACATTACATGTATTTCTTATGGGGAAAATTGATTCGAAAATCGTCTATTTCGATAATAGTCCCACTTCCAGGAATGGATTAAGGACGATAATTGAGGGACCACTGTACTTCAATAATTTTCCTAATATCAACTCTATGGCTTATTTATATATCATAATTCATTTAATATGACATACTAAACAATATAAATAACATAGAAACCTAATATATACTCTGAAATGAATAAAATACAGTGGACCCCCGCATAACGATTACCTCCGAATGCGAACAATTATGTAAGTGTATTTATGTAAGTGCGTTTGTACGTGTATGTTTGGGGGTCTGAAATGGACTAATCTACTTCACAATATTCCTTATGGGAACAAATTCGGTCAGTACTGGCACCTGAACATACTTCTGGAGTGAAAAAATATCGTTAACCGGGGGTCCACTGTACATGTATGTCATTATATATGTGGCAGTGTCGGCGGCTGATGAGTGTGTGTCTGGAGACAGGACAGAATACGTATTCCTTGAATATTTTGCTATCATCAACTCTACAGCTTATTTATCTATCACAGTTCATCTAATATGACATAATAAACAATATAATTAACATAGAAACCTGATGTATACTCTAGAATGAATAAAATATGTCATTCTGTGACAAGTGGAGGCAGCCATAGCCGCTCCAGCATTGTTGTGGTAAACACTGCCAACTAATGACGGCCTTTTGAAGCTGTCTATTATTTTAATTATTATTATATTATTATTATTATTATACATGTACAGTGGAACCTCTATTTGTGAGTTTAATCCGTTCCATGACCTTGCTTGCAACTGGATTTGCTCGTTTGCAGAGTCAATTTTCCTCATTTAAATTAATCGAAATGTAATTAATCCATTCCAGTGGAATTCTGTACTTCAATAATTTCGCTAATATCAACTCTTTGGCTTATTTATCTATCTCACTTCATCTAATATGACATGATATATACTCTAGAATGAATAAAATATGTCATTCATTTAGTGGTATGGGCAGTGTCGGCGGTGGAGGAGAGTTTGTCTGGAGACCGGACAAAATACTTTATGAATAATTTCACTAATATCATCTATACGGCTTATTTATATAACACAGTTCATCTAATATGACATAACAGACAATATAAATAACATAGAAACACGATATATATACTCTAGAATGAATAAAATATGTCATTATGTAACAGGTGAAGGCGGCCACAAACGCTCCCTCTTTGTTGTGATAAACACTGCCATCTAGTGATGGCCTTTTGAGGCCATCTATTATTATAATTATTATATGTAGTACATTATTATTATATATGTATTATATGTATTATTATACATATATTATTATTATTTTTGTATTATACTATGATTATTAATATTATTATACGTATTGTTATTATTCATATTATTATACATATTATTATTATTATTATTATTATTATTATTATTATTATTATTATTATTATTATTATTATTATTATATAAATTATTTGTAATTTTTATTCACACAAAAAATATAAGATTTACTGTTATTCCTTATTGCAATAATTGTATAAATATGTCAACCCATTCACGACAGCATATTGGAATGGACAGTGACGTCATTTGTTTACTCTGAAACAGCTAAGCAATGGACCATTTCTCCTAGGTTGAACTCAGTTTCAAGGCACTTTTCGTCATAAAAGCAATCAAAATCATATCTATTTCTGTAATATACAGTGGACCCCCGCATACCGGACGCCTTGCATAACAGACAATCCGCATACCGGACGCTTTGATCGCTAAAATTTTGCCTCGCATACCGCCCAAAAACCCGCTCAGCGCCCTTCGTCCGAGACGCGTCCAATGTGCGGCCTGAGCCAGCCTCATATGTTCCGCCGGTGGCATTGTTTACCAGCCAGCCTCCGCGGTAACATTCAAGCATACAATCGGAATATTTCGTATTATTACAGTGTTTTCGGTGCTGTTTCTGGAAAATAAGTGACCATGGGCCCCAAGAAAGCTTCTAGTTCCAACCCTACAGCAATAAGGGTTAGAATTCCAATAGAGATGAAGAAAGAGATCATTGATAAGTATGAAAGTGGAGTGCGTATCACCGACCTGGTCAGGTTGTACAAGAAACCCAAATCAACCATCTCTACTATTGTGGGCAACAGAAAGGCAATCAAGGAAGCTGTTCTTGCCAAAGGTTTAACTGTGTTTTCGAAACAGAGATCGCAAGTGATGGAAGATGTTGAGAGACTCTTATTGGTGTGGATAAATGAAAAACAGCTAGCAGGAGATAGCGTTTCTCAAGCGATCATAAGCGAAAAGGCTAGGAAGTTGCATGAGGATTTAATTAAAAAAAGGCCTGCAACTAGTGGTGATGTGAGTGAATTTAAGGCCAGCAAAGGTTGGTTTGAGAGATTTAAGAAGCGTAGTGGCATACATAGTGTGATAAGGCATGGTGAGGCTGCCAGTTCGGACCACAAAGCGGCTGAAAAATATGTGCAGGAATTCAAGGAGTACATAGAAACTGAAGGACTGAAACCTGAACAAGTGTTTAATTGTGATGAAACAGGCCTGTTTTGGAAGAAAATGCCAAGAGGACCTACATTACTCAGGAAGAAAAGGCACTCCCAGGACATAAGCCTATGAAAGACAGGCTTACTTTGTTGATGTGTTCCAATGCTAGTGGTGATTGCAAAGTTAAGCCTTTATTAGTGTATCACTCTGAAACTCCCAGAGCGTTCAGGCAAAAGAATGTCCTCAAGGAGAATTTGTGTGTGCTGTGGAGGGCAAACAGTAAGGCATGGGTCACTAGGGACTTTTTCTATAACTGGTTACACCATGCATTTGCCCCCAATGTGAAAGATTACCTAACTGAAAAGAAATTAGAACTTAAGTGCCTCCTGGTGTTAGACAATGCCCCTGGTCATCCTACAGACGTGGCAGAGCGACTTTATGGGGACATGAGCTTCATTAAGGTGAAGTTTTTGCCTCCTAATACCACTCCTCTCCTGCAGCCCATGGACCAGCAGGTTATTGCAAACTTCAAAAAACTGTACACAAAAGCTCTGTTTGAAAGGTGCTTTGTAGTGACCTCAGAAACTCAACTGACTCTAAGAGAGTTTTGGAGAGATCACTTTAATATCCTCAATTGTATAAACCTTATAGGTAAGGCTTGGGAGGGAGTGACTAAGAAGACCTTGAACTCTGCTTGGAAGAAACTGTGGCCAGAATGTGTAGACAAAAGGGATTTTGAAGGGTTTGAGGCTAACGCTGAGAGGAGTATATCAGTTGAGGAATCAATTGTGGCATTGGGGAAGTCCTTGGGGTTGGAGGTTAGTGGGGAGGATGTGGAAGAGTTGGTGGAGGACGACAATGAAGAACTAACCACTGATGAGCTGATAGATCAACTTCAAGAGCAAGAGGCCAGACCTGAGGAAACTGGTTCAAAGGAGGGGAGAGAGAAATTGAAGGAATTGCCTTCTACAAAGATTAAGGAAATGTGTGCAAAATGGCTTGAAGTGCAAACCTTTTTTGATGAAAATCACCCTCACACAGCTATTGCAAGCCGTGTTGGCAACCTGTACACTGACAATGTTGTGAAACACTTTAGGGAAGTCATAAAGGAACGAGAGGTACAGGCCACTATGGACAGATATGTTGTGCGAAAGAAGTCCAGTGACTCTGAAGCTGGTCCTAGTGGCATTAAAAGAAGAAGGGAAGTAACCCCAGAAAAGGACTCGACACCTCAAGTCTTAATGGAAGGGGATTCCCCTTCTAAACACTAACACTCTCTCTCCCCTCCTCCCATCCCATCAATCATCACCAGATCTTCAATAAAAGTAAGTGTCATGTAATTGTGCATGCCTTTTTCAGTTTGTGTGTATTAAAATTAACATTTCATGTGGTAAAAATTTTTTTTTTCATACTTTTGGGTGTCTTGCACGGATTAATTTGATTTCCATTATTTCTTATGGGGAAAATTCATTCGCATACCGAACATTTCGCATAACAGCCAGCCCTCTTGCACGGATTAAGGTCGCTATGCGGGGGTCCACTGTATCTTCCATTCTATCAAATGAGACCAAAAAAATGGGAATACAACCATAAAAACCATTTTAAATTACCGCTAAGGGGTGGCTAACTGCTGAGAAGTGAACCCCATTATTTATGCTTAGATTTCTTTCATTATTATTATTATTATTATTATTATTATTATTATTATTATTATTATTATTATTATTATTATATAAATAATTTGTAATTTTTATTCACACAAAAAATATAAGATTTACAGTGGATCCCCGCATAACGATATTAATCCGTTCCTGAGAGCTCATTGTTATGCGAAATTATCGTTATGTGAATGAATTTTCTCCATAAGAAATAATGGAAATCAAATTAATCCGTGCAAGACACCCAAAAGTATGAAAAAAAAAAATTTACCACATGAAATATACATTTTCCTACACACAAAGAGAAGGATACATGCACAATAGTAGAGTAGTACATGCACAATATATGTTGTGCATGTACTACTCTACTAAATGAAGAATAAATGACACTTACCTTTATTGAAGATGCAGCAATGACTGATGAGACACTGTGTCCTGGGAGTGCCTTTTCCTCCTGAGTACTGTAGGTCCTGTTTGGCATTTTCTTCCAGAACAGGCCTTATCACACTGTGTATGCCACTACAATTCTTAAATCTCTCAAACCAACCTTTGCTGGCTTTAAATTCACCAATATGAGCACTAGTTCTAGGCATTTTTCCCTGTTCACCTGGGTGTTAGTCGACTGCTGTGGGTTGCATCCTGGGAGACAAGATTAAGGACCCCAATGGAAATAAGTTAGACAGTCTTCAATGACACTGACTTTTTTGGGTTATCCTGGGTGGCGAACCCTCTGGGGTTAATTGTTTCTTGGTATTCTCAATAAGCCACACCAACAACGGTGCTACAGCAGCAGCAGCAGCAGCTGTCAGTGCTACAGCAGCAGCAGCAGCAGCTGACAGTGCTACAGCAGCAGCTGACAGTGCTACAGCAGCAGCTGACAGTGCTACAGCAGCAGCAGACGGTGCTACAGCAGCAGCAGACGGTACTATAGCAGCAGCAGCTGATGGTGGTACAGCAGCAGCAGCAGCTGACAGTGCTACAGCAGCAGTAGCAGCTGACAGTGCTACAGCAGCAGCAGCAGCAGCTGACAGTGCTACAGCAGCAGCAGCAGCAGCTGACAGTGCTACAGCAGCAGCTGACAGTGCTACAGCAGCAGCAGACGGTGCTACAGCAGCAGCAGATGGTACTATAGCAGCAGCAGCAGCTGACGGTGGTACAGCAGCAGCAGCAGCTGACGGTGGTACAGCAGCAGCAGCAGCTGACGGTGGTACAGCAGCAGCAGCAGCTAACGGTGGTACAGCAGCAGCAGCAGCTGACGGTGCTACAGCAGCAGCAGCAGCTGACGGTGCTACAGCAGCAGCAGCAGCAGCAGCAGCTGACAGTGCAGCAGCAGCAGCAGCAGCAGCAGCAGCTGACAGTGCTACAGCAGCAGCAACTGACAGTGCTACAGCAGCAGCTGACAGTGCTACAGCAGCAGCAGACAGTGCTATAGCAGCAGCAGAGGGTACTACAGCAGCAGCAGCAGCTGACGGTGGCACAGCAGCAGCTGACGGTGCTACAGCAGCAGCAGCAGCAGCTGACAGTGCTACAGCATCAGCAGCAGCTGACAGTGCTACAGCAGCAGCAGCATCAGCAATTGACCATGGTACCACAGTATTTCGATAATATTTCTCACCCTTTTTACCACAGGGTTGGCACTAGAAGCTTTCTTGGGGCCCATGGTCACTTACTTTGCAGATAAAATCACCAAAAACACTGTAATAATATGAAATGTTCCGATTGTATGCTTGGATGTTACTGCGGAGGCTGGCTTGTAAACAATGCCAATGGCGGAAAATGTGAGGCTGGCTCAGGCCGCACATTAGACGCGTCTTGGACGAATAGCGTTGAGCGGGTTTTTAAGCGGTATGCGAGGCAAAATCTTAGCGATAAAATGTATCGGTATGCGGATTTAACATTATGTGATGCCAACCATATGCGGGGGTCCACTTTACTGTGACGTCATTTGTTTACACTGAAACAGCCAAGCAATTGACCATTTCTCTTATGTTGAGCTAAATTTCAAGGCAGTTTTTATCATGAAAGCAGTTAAAATCATATCTATTTCTGTAATATATCTTCCATTCTATCAAATGAGACCAAAAAAACGAGAATACAGTGGTCCCTCTTTTTTCGTAGTTAATCCGTTCCTGGAGTTGCTACTATTATCGAAATCTACGATTTTCGAATCAATTTTCCCCATAAGAAATAATGTAAATACAATTAATCCGTTCCTGACACCCAGAAGTATTAAAACAAAAAAAATTTTTACATGAAATATAGATGTAGTACATAAACAATACAATGGGAAATGATGAATGAAACATTAACAGCATAACACTTACATTTATTTGAGATTCTTCTTAGTGTATGGGAGACTGGAGGAGGAGAGAGATTGGATTGTTTACAGTTTGGAAGGGGAATCCCCTTCCAGCAACACCTCAGGTACCAATTGCTTTTCTGGGGTTGCTTCTCTTCTCTGTTTCTTAATGCCACTAGGACCAGCTTGAGAGTCACTGGATTCCTGTCTCGCAAAATAACTATGGACAGAGCTCTGTTTCTGGCGTCTCTTTAACACTTCCCTAAAATGGCCCAAGACTGCCACTGTACATGTTGCCAGCATGGCTTGCAACAGCCTTGTCAGGGTGATGTTTCTTCATAAATCTTTCCATCTTACCCCACATAGCAAAAATCTCTTTAATTTCTGAAGAAGGCACCTTCTTCCATCTCTCTTCCTCCTCCTCTGCAGCAAGATTCTGAGCTGCAATCTGTTGCTGTTCCTGCTGAAGCTCTTGCAGCTCCTCAGTGGTGAGCTCTTCTTTACCACAGGCTTGGCACTAGGAGCTTTCTTTGGAGCCATGGTAGCTTATTTAGTACTTGCAAGCACTAAAATGAGTGGAATATTATGAAATATTTCGTAGGAGCACGTGAGGGGACCTTCACTCACTGGTAAACACTGCCACACTGGCTGGGTAGGGAGGCCGCCCCGGCTCACACCGTGCGTACGCGTCCCAGACGACCTACTATTCGCTAGTCAACCTACGATTAGCAAGCCCATGTTTATACGACAATATCCCTATGATTTCTGAAATCTACAATTCCCGAGAACTACGATTATCGAGGGACCACTGTACAACCATAAAAACCATTCAAAATTACCACTAAGGGTTGGCTAATTACTGAGAAGTGAACTCCATTATTTATGCTTAGATTTCTTTCATTTTTGGTGTACGTTAAGAAGCATCTTTCCATCATACATTGCCTAAGTTTCAATAAGATAGTCCAACAAACAAATGAGATACAATTCCCGAGATCAACAGCAAGAGCCCCTCACCAGTGTCAAATAACCTGCCTTGAGGTCTGCTCGCTTGTGGAAATTTTGCTCGCGTATGGAAGGAAAAAATTGACCCATCAACTGCTCGTATTTGGAAAAACTCGCACGTGGACACGCTCGCAAGTAGAGGTTCTACTGTATACGTCTTACGAGCCACTGTGTTTGACGTATATATACTCATAAATTCTAACGGCTTCAAATCAAGCAGGAGAAAGCTGGTAGGCCCACATGTCAGAGAATGGGTCTGTGTCGTCAGTGTGCACCATATAAAAAAAATCCTGCAGCACGCAGCGCATAATGAGAAAAAAAAAACTCCGACCGTTTTTTTTTAATTAATGCCGACTTTGTGGTCTATTTTCCTATAGTATTTATGGTTGTATTCTCTTTTTCTTGGTCTCATTTGATAGAATGGAAAACATATTTTAGAAATAGAGGTGATTTTTGATTGGTTTTACTATGAAAAGAATCTTGAAATGGAGCTCAAAGTAGGGGAAATGTTTGATTTTTGTCAATGTTTAAAAGTAAATACAGTGATCCCCCGCTTTTCGTAGTTCGCCAATCATAGGGGTATTTTCATATAAACATGGACTCGCTTTTCATAGGTTGACTCACAAGTTGTAGTTCGTCCGGGATGCGTACCCACGGCGTGAGCCGGGGCGGCAGCCAGTCTGGCATTGTTTACCTGTGAGCGAAGGTCCCCTCACGTGCTCCAGCGAAATATTTCATAATATTCCATTTATTTTAGTGCTTGCAAGTACTAAATAAGCTACCATGGCTCCAAAGAAAGCTCCTAGTGCCAAGCCTGTGGTAAAGAAGGTGAGAAATACGATTGAATTTAAGAAAACCATCATTGAACAATATGAAAGTGGTACAAGTGTGGCCGAACTGTCCAGGATGTATAAGAAACCCTACACAACCTTATGTTCCATAGTGGCCAAGAAAATGGAAATCAAGGATGCTGTTGTTGCAAAGGGGGTAACTATGCTGACAAAAATGAGATCACCAGTACTCGAAGAGGTTTAGAAGTTATTATTGGTGTGGATAAATGAGAAACAATTAGCAGGAGATACTCTTATGACTTCGATTATTTGTGAAAAGGCTAGGCAGTTGCATGAAGATTTGGTAAAGAAATTGCCTGCAAATAGTGGTGATGTGGGTGAATTTAATGCCAGCAAAGGCTGGTTTGAGAGATTTAAGAACCGTACTGGCATACACAGTGTGGTAAGGCATGGTGAGGCTGCCAGTTCGGACCATAAGGCGGCTGAAAAATATGTGCATGAATTCCAGGAGTACATAGAGGCTGAAGGACTGAAACCTGAACAAGTGTTCAATTGTGATGAAACTGGCCTCTTTTGGAAGAAAATGCCAAAGAGGACCTTCATTACACAAGAGGA
This sequence comes from Cherax quadricarinatus, assembly GCF_038502225.1. Classification (NCBI taxonomy): domain Eukaryota; kingdom Metazoa; phylum Arthropoda; class Malacostraca; order Decapoda; family Parastacidae; genus Cherax; species Cherax quadricarinatus. The sequence continues at coordinate 35,484,205 of NC_091305.1, forward strand.
AAAGGCAATGCCAGGACACAAGCCTATGAAAGACAGGCTGACGCTAATGTTCTGTGCTAATGCTAGTGGGGATTTCAAAGTGAAGCCATTACTAGTGTACCATTCTGAAAATCCCAGAGTGTTCAGGAAAAACAATGTTATGAAGAGTAAATTGTGTGTGTTTTGGAAATCTAATAGTAAGGCATGGGTCACGAGGGAAATTTTCGTCGAGTGGTTCAATGAAGTGTTTGGCCCTAGTGTGAAGGAGTATCTCCTGGAAAAGAAATTGTATCTCAAGTACCTGTTAGTAATGGACAATGCACCTGCTCATCCTCCAAACTTGGATGACCTAATTTTCGAGGAGTTTGGGTTCATCACAGTAAAGTTCTTGCCCCCGAATACCACTCCTCTCCTCCAGCCCATGGACCAGCAGGTCATTGCAAACTTTAAAAAACTCTACACAAAAGCAATGTTTCACAGGTGCTTGACTGTGACCACAGACACTCACTTGACCCTAAGGGAATTTTGGAGAGAACACTTCAGCATCCTCCATTGCATAACCCTGATAGGTATGGCTTGGGAGGGAGTGACTACCAGGACTTTGAACTCTGCCTGGAGAAAATTGTGGCCAGATTGTGTCGACAAGAGGGATTTTGAAGGGCTTGGGACTGACCCTAATGAGCCTATGTCTGTTGTAAAATCAATTGTGGCACTGGGGAGTTCCATGGGGTTGGATGTGAGTTTGGAGGATGTGGAAGAATTGGTGGAAGACCACAACGAAGAGCTCACCACTGAGGAGCTGCAAGAGTTTCAGCAGGAAGAGCAACACATCGCAGCTCAGAATCTTGCTGCAGAGGAGGAGGAAGAGAGATGGAAGAAGGTGCCTTCTTCAGAAATTAAAGAGATTTTTACTATGTGGGGTAAGATGGAAAGCTTTATGGAGAAACATCACCCTAACAAGGTTGTTGCAAGCCAGGTTGGCAACATGTACAGTGACAAAATCTTGGGCCATTTTAGGGAAGTGTTAAAGAGACGCCAGAAACAGAGCTCTCTCCACAGTTATTTTGCGAGACAGGACTCCAGTGACTCTCAAGGTGGTTCTAGTGGCATTAAGAAACAGAGAAGACAAGCACCCCCAGAAAAGCAATTGGTACCTGAGGTGTTGCTGGAAGGGGATTCCCCTTCCAAACTATAAACAATCCAATCTCTCTCCTCCTCCAGTCTCCCATACACTAAGAAGAATCTCCAATAAAGGTAAGTGTTATGCTGTTAATGTTTCATTCATCATTTCCCATTGTATTGTTTATGTACTGTACATAAACATGTATATTTCATGTAAATTTTTTTTTTGTTTTAATATTTCTGGGTGTCAGGAACGGATTAATTGTATTTACATTATTTCTTATGGGGAAAATTGATTCCTAAATCGTAAATTTCGTTTATAGTAACGGCTCCATGAACGGATTAATTATGAAAAACGAGGGACCACTGTAAATGATGTCATTTTCCAATAAATGTCCAAGTAGCCATTCTTATATGCAGTCATGAATGGGTTGACATTATTTGTACAATTATTACAATATTGCAGTAGTCTGCATAACAGTAAATCTTCTATTTTTTGTTTGAATAAAAATTCAAAATAAAAAGCAAGAGTAATATCAGAGGGGCCTGGAGACGTGACTGATGAACAAAGAAAATGTTATTTTAGAGCCTGGAAGGTCTGCATTGTTCATTCTTGACCCTATTTTGAAATTGTCATATTTTTTAATTTTCGTGAAATTGGCCAAATTGCAAATTTCTGTCCACGTTATTGGGTAGTTGAAATTGGTAAATGGGCAGTTTCTTGTACTCAATCAATAGAAAAAATGGAGTTCTAAAGAAATAGCTGTGAGTTTGGTCGACTGAAACAATGGAATTAGCTGAAAATAGGGCTCAAAGTGTGTGAAATCGCTGGTTTGTAAATATCGCCGAGGTTGCTAACTTCGTGAGAGCGTAATTCCATCAGTTTTTCATCAAATTTTGTTGTTTTGGTGTCATTACAATCGGGAAAAGATTCTGTATTATTTCATAAGAAAAAATATTTTTTTTTTTTTTTTTTTTTTTAAATTTTGCGACACCAGGAGACACCTCAGGATTTGGGGTTGCGACAGTCAAGGGGTTAAGAAGATTGAGTAACATATGCTATATTGATTAGTAGTTAATGATTTGTACTGTAATAATTTGTTCTGTTCTCACAGTGGGATGGCAACAATGGCTATCCCTTTGAGGTGATGTTAATCCTGCTGTCATTCTTCATTGCCTGGATTGAAGCCTGGTTTGTAGATTTTCGTGTTCTACCACAAGAAGCTCGAGCCAGGTCAGTCCTCGAAGGTGAGAATTTTGACTAAAAAATACATGTTCTGTGTATATAAACTTTATATCATATTTTGATTATTAAGAAATACATTTAAAATTATGATACATTGGAACCCTGAGTTTCGGCCATAATTCGTTCCAGAAGGCGGTTCGAGTGCCGTTACTGAATGAATTTGTTCCCATAAGGAATAATGTAAATTAGATTAGTCCGTTTCAGATCCCCAAAAATACACTTAGAAAAGCACTGACAGTAATACACTTACATAATTGTTCGAGTTGGGAGGTTGCCGAAACTCGGGGTACCACTTTAATTGTGTTTCCACATAATATAACATCAACAACAATAAACCATCTCAGACCATTAATTACCCAACAAAAGGATGCAGTCAGAATGATAACAAATTCCCACTACAGGCAGCATACTCCACCAATATTCAAAATTATAAACTTACTCACCATACTAAACATCCATACTTATTACTGTACCTACTACATACATAGAACACTTAACTCGGATATAAACTCTCCCCTCAAACGTTTCCTTACCAACCTCAACAGAACACATGACCATAACACAAGGCACAGCTCACTCTTTGATGTTCCTCGTGTCCATCTCACACTATGTAAAAACTCAATGCACATAAAAGGCCCAAAAATCTGGAATTCATTACCTGTGAATATAAAAGAAACACTGTCTGTTTATAAATTCAATTCTCTTCTTAAAAACCACTTACTCACCCACAACTAAATAAATACTGAATAACTGTATCTCATAAATGTATAACCTGTGACCCTATCAAACTGTTTTTTTAATTACATTACCTAGTAGAATACTCCATTCTCTTGAATGCACAGTAACTCATCAAATGACCATATGACCTGTTTCTGCACTACAAATCATTGATTTAATTCGATTTGACCGGATTGTATTATAAATTATTATGCTACAAATTTGTACAACTATAAAGCTTCTTAATTGAAATACAGGAAGGCCCCGCTTTATGGCGTTTCACTTTACGGCGTTCCGCTAATACGGACATTTCAAATTATGACCAAAACTCGCTATACGGCTCCCCCCACCTGACTTTCTAATACAGTCACCGTGCCCCACCCTGTTTGTTTACATTCTCCATGAGCTCAGTAAGCACTAAGTCTCTCCATTTTGTCTGGAAACTCCAAAATTTCAAATGTTTTTAAAAGTTATTTCATATTTTATATACTCTGATAATTATACTTATGTATACCTGTACCTAAATAAACTTACATACTGTGCTGGCATGCAGGTACACATTAAAATTGGTAAGTGTCTTATGTCTCCAGACGTCATATTAGTAATGATAATAATAATCATTGAGTCATTTAAATGTCGTATATTACGTTAATATACACATTTTCATTAATCCATCTATGATATTTTTTCAAAATTATATAGTAAACACGATGCATAACATATAAATAAGATAAATACACCCCACAGTAGAATAAATAAACATAAATGTGAGATGTGGTAGCAGACGACTTGCACAAGTGACGCCATATTAGAAATAATAATAATAATAACAATACTCACCGAGTCTCATTAAATGTCGTATATTACGTTAATATACACATTTTCATTAACCCTTTGACTGTTTTCGACGTATAAATACGTCTTACGAGCCAATGTTTCTGACGTATATATACTCAATAATTCTAGCGGCTTCAAATCAAGTGGGAGAAAGCTGGTAGGCCCACATGTGAGAGAATGGGTCTGTGTGGTCAGTGTGCACCACATAAAAAAAATCCTGCAGCACACATTGCGTAATGAGAAAAAAAAACTGATCGTTTTTTTGGAATAAAACGCCGACTTTGAGGTGTATTTTCATATAGTATTTATCGTTGTATTCGCGTTTTCATGGTCTTAGGTGATAAAATGGAAAACATATTACAGAAATAGAGATGATTTTCATTACTTTTACGATGAAAACGACCTTGAAACTGAGCTCAAAGTAGCGGAAATGTTCGATTTTTACCAATGTTCAAGAGTAAATAAATCACACCACACGACCAATACACGTCAACTGGGGAGTCTAATATTCTTTCACTAGTGCACTGATATTATTTATACCATTTTTACAATAATGCAGTCGTCTGCATAACAGTAAATTTTGTATTTTTTTGTATGAATAAAAAATCAAAATAGAAAGCAATAATAATATAAGAGGGGCCTAGAGATGTGACTAATGAACAGAGCATATGTTATTTTAGTGCCACGAATGTCTACCTTGTTTATTCTGGACCCTATTTTGAAATTGGCATCTTTTTTATTTTGCGTGAAATTGGCCAAATTGCCAATTTCTGACCACCATATTGGGTAGTCCAAATTAGTAAATGGGAGGTTTCTTGTACTCAGCTGATAGATAAAATGGAGTTCTAAAGAAATAGCTATGAGTTTGGTCAACTGGAACAATGGAATTGGCTAAAAATAGGGCTCAAAGTCGGCGAAATCGCCGATACGCATATGTCGCCGAGACCGCTAACTTCGCGGGAGCATAATTCCACGAGTTTTCGACCGAATTTCGAACTTTTGGTGTCACTACCATCGGGAAAAGATTCTATCATTTCATAAGAAAAAATAATTTTTTTTTTTTTCAAAAATTGAGCGACATAGAATGACAGTTTCAGAGAGGGGCCTGAAACAGTCAAAGGGTTAATCCATCCATGATATTTTTTTCAAAATTATATAATAAACACGATACATAACATAAAAAGATGATAAATACACCCCACAATAGAATAAATAAACATAAATATAAGATGTGGTAGCCACATAACTTGTACAAGTGACAGCAAGAATAACATTTTCTCTAATCTAACATAAGAGAAAATGTGTTACTGGGGGTAACTGTAGAAAATTATTCCTTTCGTATGTATGTAAGTAAGTTTATTCAGGTATACACAAATACAGTTACATAGATTATCATACATAACAACATATGGGTAGAGAACCTAGGATAACCCAAAAAAGTCAGAGTGACTTATTTCCATTGCCTTCACTCAGAGCTTCATTTCTTCTCAAAATGATGTTACATGAGAATGGGAGTGTTCTTCTTTATTAATTCTACCGTATCAATGTAGAGACAACCTGTACACAATGTAACTTGTACACAAACCAGACGTGTACACTTCGTTTGTTTACAAAACTTACGTTCGCCTGGTTTGTTTACTTAACTCTGCGCCTGTCCTCTCTCATCCACTCATTCTTTCTCTCTCTCATTTATTCGTTTTATCTCATTTACTTACTCCTGACCCTACATTAAGACTACAAATATTTTAAGGTAAGTAATGAGTGAACTGTATATACATTTTATCGCTCTGGGATGCTTAAATATCATAGAATATATGTGTGGGTGGGTTGGCCTGGTATGGTAGCCCGGCTGACTACCATACATACCACACTTGATTTTTTACAATAAATACTACTCATCTCACCCTATATTTTAAGGTAAGTAATGAGTGAACTGTATATACATTTTATCGCTCTGGGATGCTTAAATATCATAGAATAGTATGTGTGGGTGGGGTGGCCTGGTAAGGTAGCCTGGCTGATTACCATACATACCACACTTGATTTCTTACAATAAATACTACTTGTCTCACCCTAGATTAAGACTATAAATATTTTAAGGTAATTAATGAGTGCACTATGTGTGTATTGTACTTTTTTATTGTTTTTTTGATGCCTGGTTCTATTGCTAACTTAATATATGTTAGTGTAAACTTGTTATCTAGTGTTTGTATGCATTTATAAGTGGAAAAAAAGGGTGTTCCACTTTACGGCGGTAGCCTGGAACCTAACCTGCCGTATAAGTGGGGCCCTGCTGTACTCATTTGCACTTCATGTTGTAATTTGTTTACTGTAGTCTTTACCGCTGAATATATCATTGCCTAGTTAATCTTAAGTTAGCTTTAAGCCTGCCCATAAAGCTCTGCATACAAGGGGCTTTTGGCATGTATGCTCAACCACTGTATTTCTTTGTACAACTATGTATCACGTCCAAATAATAATAAATAAATAAATAAATTCTGTTATTGATATGCATATAGTATAAAAAATTTGAAGCAGGTCAGAAAACACCTTAGACACTGCAGAAACCTTAACCCCTTAACCCTTTGACTGTTTTGGTCATATATATATGTCTTACAAGCTACCGTGTTTGACGTATATATAATCATAAATTCTAGTGGCTTCAAATCAAGCAGGAGAAAGCTGGTAGACCCACATGTGAGAGAATGGGACTGTGTGGTCAGTGTGCACCTTATAAAAAAAAATCCTGCAGCACACAGTGCATAATGAGAAAAAAACTCCGACCATTTTTTTTTTAATTAAAATGCCGACTTTGTGGTCTATTTTCGTATAGTATTTATGGTTGTATTCTCGTTTTCTTGGTCTCATTTGATAGAATGGAAAACATATTATAGAAGTAGAGGTGATTTTGATTGGTTTTACTATGAAAAGAACTTCGAAATGGAGCTCAAAATAGGGGAAATCCTTGATTTTTGCCAATGTTCAAAAGTAAACAAATGATGTCATTTTCCAATAAATGTCCAAGTAGCCATTCTAATATGCAGCCATGAATGGGTTGACATTATTTATACAATTATTACAACATTGCAGTAGTCTGCATAACAGTAAATCTTCTATTTTTTGTTTGAATAAAAATTCAAAATAGAAAGCAAGATTAATATCAGAGGGGCCTGGAGACGTGACTGATGAACAAAAAAAATTTTATTTTAGAGCTAGGAATGTCTGCATTGTTCATTCTGGACCCTATTTTGAAATTGTCATATTTTTTAATTTTCATGAAATTGGCCAAATTGGAAATTTCTGACCACATTATTGGGTAGTTGAAAATGGTAAATGGGCAGTTTCTTGTTCTCAATCGATAGAAAAAATACGGTTCTAAAGAAATAGCTATGAGTTTGGTCGACTGGAACAAAGGAATTAGCCGAAAATAGGGCTCAAAGTGGGCGAAATCGCCAATTCGTAAATATCGCCAAGGTTGCTAACTTTGTTAGAGCGTAATTCCATCAGTTTTCCATCAAATTTCATTCTTTTGGTGTCATTACAATCGGGAAAAGATTCTCTATTATTTCACAAGAAAAAATATTGGGGGGGGGGGGATTTTGCGACACCAGGAGACACCTCAGGATTTGGGGTTGCGACAGTCAAGGGCTTAACCGTCCAAACATAGATCTATGCTCTTTCGTCCAGTGCTCCGAATATTTTGAAAAAAAAAGAAAATAGTTTTTTGTTTTAACCCTTTCATGGTCCAGGGGCCAAATTTCCAAGTGTATTCCAGGGTCCAAGAATTTTCAAAAAATAATTTTGTTATTTTTTTGTATGAAATGGTAGAGAATCTTTTTCTGCAGGTAATAAAACAAGAAGTATGAAATTTGATGGAAAATTAATGAAATTATGCTATCGCGAATTTTGTGTCAGTGATATTTATGCATCAGCATCTTTGCTGACTTTGACTCCCATTTTAGGCCAATTACATTATTCCAGTCAACAAAATTCTTAGCTATTTCACTAGTATTACTTCTATTCTATTGATTGAGCACAAGAAATTGCCAAGTCAACTGTTTCAACTACAAAATAAAGTGATCAGAAATTGGTAATTTGGCCAATTTAGTGCAAAGTTCAAAATGTTCCAGTTTCAAAATAGGGTCCAGAATAAACAGTGCAGGCATTCCTTGCACTAAACTAACATTTCCTCTGTTCATTAGTTACATTTTCAGGCTTTACAAATGAATTCCATTTTGATTTTTTATTCACATAATGAATTTTTATTCAAACCAAAAAATAGAAGATTTACTGTTATGCAATATTGTAATAATTGTATAAATAATATCACCACATTTGTGAACATATATTAGACCCACCAGCAGGCGTGTATTAGAAATGTGAGGTCATTTGTTTACTCTTGATCATTGGCAAAAATTTAACATTTCCGCTACTTTGAGCTCAGTTTCAAGCCATTTTCAGTACTAAAACCAATCAAAATCATCTCTATTTCTGTAATATATCTTCTATTCTATCAAATGAGACCAAGAAATTGCAAATACACCTATAAAAAAATTAGGAAAAAACACTACAAAGTTGCTGTCTTAATTAAAAATTACAGTCTCAGTTTTTTTCTCTCATTATGCACTATGTGCTGCAGGATTTGTTTTATGTGGTGCACACATACCACATAGATGTATTCTCTCATATCTAGGCCCAAATTTATCGCTCACAACTTATAAGAGTGAGCTGAGCTCATGGCATAGATCTTTGGTTTGGACCCTCAACATGAAGCCGTAGATATTCAGCATGGACCCTGAAAGGGTTAAATAGAGAGGACATTTTTTACATAGAGTAATGTAAAAAAAATTCTTGAGTCAGTACTTACGGAGATATAAGGCAGCAAATTCGGCGCTTGTTGCTCACCTGATGGCAACGTGAAGCACTGTCACTTGCAGAAGTGTTGCCAATATACATTTTTTCTCATTTTTTTTAATTTGTATAATTTTTGTGTTCTGATAATTACAGTTTGTAGTAGTTGTCATGATTTCAGAGCTAATCTTTGTTCTGACACTAATATTATGTACTGAAATAGTACTAAAATAGTCACAAACACAGTGACAGGTGAACATTTTCACCTACCTGAGTCACATACTATTGTCTAGAAATATATACATTGTATTTATAGGTCCCAGCAATATTTTGGATATGCAGGAGTATATAATAATACTAGTACTAATAATAATAAGCTTCCTTGAAGCATGGTATAAGACAAGTGTCTCTCCACTGCTGACAGTGCAGCAGTGGTGCACTGCCTTGGCTTTATTTGTTTTCACTGTTACACATAAACATGTCTGTCTATGTGTCTGTCTAGCTCTCTGTCTGTCTCTCTAGCTCGTTGTGTCTGTCTGTCTAGCTCTGTCTAACTCTCTGTCTAGCTCTGTCTACCTCTCTGTTTATCTCTGTCTCTGCTTATTTGTCTTTCTGTCTCTCTGTCTGCTTGTCTCTCTCTCTTGTCTCAGAGAGGGCCACTCGTGAGCCAACACGTTTGATTCCTGAGCAAGTGTAAATACATATTACTTGCCAGTCATGCTTACTATGCATTGTATCTACAAGCACAGTATAGCACTTTGTCTGTATTTTTTGGGTTATCCTAGGTAATTTACACTATGTATAATTGTACAGTGGAACCTTGGCTTAACCCTTTCAGGGTTTCGGCCATACTAGTACGGCTTACGAGCCAGGGCTTTTAACGTACTAGTACGCCTAAATTCTAGCGCCCTCAAATCTAGTGAGAGAAAGCTGGTAGGCCTACATATGAAAGAATGGGTCTATGTGGTCAGTGTGTGCGGTATAAAAAAAATCCTGCAGCACACAGTGCATAATGAGAAAAAAAAAACTGACCGTGTTTTTGGATTAAAACAGCGACTTTACACTGTACGTATTTTCGTATGGTATTTATTATTGTATTCTAGTTTTCCTGGCCTCATTCTATGGAATGGAAGACATATTACAGAAATTGAGATGATTTTGACTGGTTTTACAAAAAAAAGTACCTTGAAATTGAACTTAAAGTAGTAGAAATGTTCGATTTTTACCAAAGTTCAAAAGTAAACAAATCATGCTATGCATCCAATACACGTCAACTGGTGAGTCTGATATTCTTTCACAAGTGCACTGATATTATTTATACCATTTCTACACCAGTGCAGTAGTCTGCATAACAATAAATCTTCTATTTTTTTGTGAGAATAAAAATTCCAAGTGGAAAGCAAAAGAATGTAAGAGGGGCATGGGGACATGACTAATGAACAGAGGAAATGTTATTTTAGTGCCAGGAATGTCTTTCTTGTTTATTCTGGACCCTACTCGGAAATTGGCATCTTTTGAAATTTGTGTGTAATTGGCAAAATTGCTAAATTCTGACCACTGTATTGGATAGTTGAAATCGGTAAATGGGTGGTTTCTTGTACTCATTCGATAGAAAAAATGGAGTTCTAGCAAAATACAAAATAGTTATGATTTTTGTTGACAAGTATACTGGAATTGGCCGAAAATAGGGCTCAAAGTGGGCAAAATCGCCGATGTGTAAACATCGTCGAGACCGCTAACTTTGCGAGAGCATAATTCTGTAAGTTTTCCATCAAATTTCATACTTTTGGTGTCATTATGATCGGGAAAAGATTCTCTATCTTTTCATAAGAAAAAATTATTTTTTTTTTTTTTTTAAATTTGGCCGACCCTGAGAACAAGTCTCTGAGAGGGCTTGTCGACCCTGAAAGGGTTAAGAGTTTAATTCATTCTGTGACCTAGCTCGTAACTCAATTTGCTCGTACAGTGGACCCTCCATTTTCGTCAATCTCCGTTATCGCCGATTTCGGTTTTGGCTGACTTTTTCATCGATTACCTCCATTTTCGTCCATCGTATGGAACCCGTCCAGTGCCCAGCACACAGAAAAAGCTGACTCCCACACCATTCTCAGCCAGTGTAGCATTGTTTCTCAGTGAGTGAACATATCCTGCCAGGTCATACGAAACATTTCGTAACAGTCCATTGTTTTTGCCACTTGTTTATTGTGTGTGACTACTAAATAAGCCACCATGGGCCCAAAGAAATTTTCTAGTGCCAGCCATTTGGTAAAGAATGTGAGAAACACGATATAATTCAAGAAAAAGTTTGCAGAAAAATACAAATGTGGTGGTGGTGGAGGGTGGTTGTGGTGGTGGTAGAGGGTGGTTGTGATGGTGGTAGAGGGTGGTTGTGATGGTGGTAGAGGGTGGTTGTGATGGTGGTAGAGGGTAGTAGTGATGGTGGTAGAGGGTGGTTGTGATGGTGGTAGAGGGTGGTTGTGATGGTGGTAGAGGGTGGTTGTGATGGTGGTAGAGGGTGGTAGTGATGGTGGTAGAGGGTAGTAGTGGGTGTGATGGTGCTAGTGATGGTGGTAGTGGGTAGTAGTGGTTGTGATGGTGGTAGAGGGTGGTAGTGATTGTGATGGTGGTAGAGGGTGGTATTGGTTATGATGGTGGTAGAGGGAACCTTCTTCAGTGATTCAGCAATTCTTCTAACTCACACAATGTTGTTGAGGTTATGTAGGGCTACAGAAAACACCACCGCCTCAGCTGCAGCCATCACCAACATTATGTACGGCTTATGCTCACAGTGGCCCTTATACACCCAACAATAACAACAGAACACCCGTCGTTACATACATAATGACTTATTTTATTCATTCTAGAGTATATGTCATGTTTCTCCGTTATTAATACAGTGGACCCTCGACCAACGATATTAATCCGCTCTAGAGAGCTTGTCTTTAGCTGAATTTATCATTAGCCGATTTAATTTTCCCCATAAGAAATAATGGAAATCCAATTAATCCACTCCAGACACCGAAAAGTATGAAAAAAAAAATTTCACATGAAATATACATTTTCCTACACAGAAAACAATAATACATGCATAATAAATACTACATGAAGAATAAATAACACTTACCTTTATTGAAGATGTAGTGATGAGATGAGAGGAGGGGAGATGATGGTGGTGTATTATTGTTTGGAAGGGGAATCCCCTTCCATAAGGACTTTAGGTACCAAGTCCTTTTCCAGAGTTACTTCCCTCCTTTTTTTAATGCCTCTGGGAACAACTTGACAGTCACTGGACCTCTGTCACACCAAAAATCTGTTCGTAGAGCTCTGTATATGGCATTCCTTTAAGATTTTCCTAAAATGGGCCACAACATTGTCATTGTAACATTGTAAGTCACCAGCACAGCTTGCAATAGCTGTGTCAGGGTGATGTTCGTCCATAAAGGCTTGCACGTCAACGCACTTTGCACAAATTTCCTTAATCGTTTAAGAAGGGAGCTTCCTCCATTTCTCTCTCCCCTCCTCTGAAGCAATTTCCTCAGTTGTGGTCTCTTGCTGTTGCAGATGCTCTTGCAGCTCATCAGTGGTTAGTTCTTCATTGTTGTCCTCCACCAACTCTTCCACATCCTCCCCACTAACCTCCAACCCCATGGATTTCCCCAATGCCACAATAGATTCCACAACTGGCATAGGCTCTGTACATATTCTTACCACAGTTTCCTCCAAGCAGAATTCAAAGTCCTGTTAATCACTCACTCCCAAGCCTTACCTATAAAGTATGTGCAATTGAGGATACTAAAGTGATCTTTCCAAAAGTCTTAGAGTCAATTTAGTGTCTAAGGTCACTTCAAAGCACTTTCGAAACACTGCTTTGTGTACATTTTTTTTTAAATTTGAAATGACCTGCTGGTCCATGGACTGGAGGAGAAGAGTGGTATTAGGAGGCAAGAACTTCATTTTTATGAAGCTCAACTCGCCTGCAATTTGCTCTGGCAAGTCTGAAGGATGAGCAGGAGCATTGTCTAATACCAGGAGGCACTTGAGGTCCAATTTATTTTCCAGGAGGTAATTTTTCACAGTGGGGGCCAAACACATGATAGAACCAATCATAGAAAATGTCCCTAGTGACCCATGCCTTACTGTTTTCCTTCCACATCACACACAAATTAGCCTTGATGACACTGTTTTTCTTGAACACTCTGGGAGTTTCAGGGTGATACATGAGTAGAGACTTCACTTTGCAATCCCCACTAGCATTACTACAAAACATTAGTTAGCCTGTCTTTCATAGGCTTGTGTCCTGGCAGTGCTTTTTCCTCCTGTGTAATGTAGGTCCTGTTTGGCATTTTCTTCCAAAACAGGCCTGTTTTGTCACAATTAAACACTTGCTGGGGTTTTAATTTTTCAGTGTCTATGTACTCCTTGAATTCCTGTACGTGTCGAGGAGTGGTAGGAGATGGCTGAAGGGCTCCCTAGCTGCTCCATAACAAGCTGACCGCTTGAGCAAAAGAGATTTTTTTTCCTTCCCACAAACTGAACCATGTTAAATTAATTATACAACGTGTTACATAAAATTGTGCCACAATTCTTCAATCATGCAATACTCAAATCGTGCCAAGTAAACTTGTGCTAAATGACGGTCTACTGTATATTTTATTAATTCTAAAGTATATATCAGGTTTCTATGTTATTTATATTGTTTATTATGTCATATTAGATGAACTGTGGTAGATAAATAAGCCGTAGTGTTGATGATAGCGAAATATTCAAGCAGTATTTTGTCCTGTCTCCAGACAAATTCTCGTTGAGCGCTGATGTCGCCACATATATAATGATATATTTTATTCATTCTAGAGTATATATCAGGTTTCTATGTTATTTATATTGTTCATTATGTCATATTAGATGAACTGTGATAGATAAATAAACCATATAGACAATATTAGCGAAATTATCCAAGAAGTATTTTGTCCGATCTCCAGACAAACTCTCGTCCACCGACGATACCACTGCATGAATGACATATTTTATTAATTTTAGAGTATATATCACATTTCTATGTTATTTATATTATTTATTATGTCATATTAGATGAACTGTGATAGATAAATAAGCCGTATAGATATTAGTGAAATTATTCAAGAAGTATTTTGTCCTGTCTCCAGACAAACTCTCGTACGCCGACGATACCACTACATGAATGACATATTTTATTCATTTTAAAGTATATTTCAGGTTTCTATGTTATTTTTATTGTTTATTATGTCATATTAGATGAATTTTAATAGATAAATAAGCCATAGAGTTGATATTAGGGAAATTATTGAAGTACAGTAGGGCCCCACTTATACGGCGGGTTAGGTTCCAGGCTATCGCCGGAAAGCAGAACGCCATTTTTTTTCCTTTTATGAATGCATATAAATGCCAGACAACAAGTTTACACTAAATTATATTAAGTTAGTAATAGAACTAGGCATTAAAAACACACAAAGTAAAAATACACTCACAGTACATTCATTACTTAAAGTACGTATTTGTAATCTTAATGTAGGGAGAGAGGTGAGTAGTATTTACTTGTAGGAAGTTAGGTGTAGGTAGCCCTGGCTCCCTGTCTCATACTTAACCCTTTCAGGGTCCAAGCCCAGAATCGGAAGGGGTGCCCCAGTGTCCAAGAAATTTAAAAAAAAAAAAAAAAAAATTTTCTTACAGAATTAAAGAGTATATTTTGTGAAGGTAATAAAACAGAAAAAAAAAATTCTGATCAGTACTTACCAAGATAAAGAGGCGAGAAGTTGACCCAAAATGACTGGGTGGCGGCAACATCGGCGATTTCCGCAAACTCACATTTCTTTATTTTACGTTTTTTTATACTTTTTTTATTTTCTTTTCTAATTTTTTTTCTTTTCCTAGTAACATTTGTGGCCTGTGAGACCAATACTGTATATAATGTATATATATAAACTCACTGTATTGAACACAGTAACCACACTAAAGTTGTTATTATATTATTGTTTACCACTTTTGTTTATTACAATAAACATGCACAAATCTTGTATAATACTAATGCTCTATCATATATTTACATATGTACAATCACTGGACATGTTTTTAGAACTGCTGCAGCTTGTGGAACTCCTTGAAACAAGGCACCATGCACAGAGGTACCTTACATTCCTCGCCGTCGTTGTGTTTGTGCACAGACAACACATCTCTTCTGAGAAAATTTCTTCTTAGTTGCAGGAAGCTGTATTATGAAGTGATCACCTTCCCTCCTCAAATGTTTAGGTATATCCTGAGGAGTTTGAGGACGGTTTTGTATAGCAGGTGTTGTTACCTGGTATTTCATTATGAGTTATCTGACAACAGACAAACAAAATTCACTATATGGTGGTCTGTTGCCAGTCTTCACTTGGTACATATTATATGCATTGAGCATTGAAATGTCCATGAGATGGAAGAAAAGTTTCATGTACCACTTGTAACTCTTACGAACACAATCAACAAAGCCAGTCTGCATATCACATTTGTCAACCAAGTGCATGTTTTGTGTATAATCAATCACTGTCACTGGTTTTCGAATACGTTCATTAGTCACTCTGTCAACTTTGCCACTGTCTTGCATTTCGTTACGGTGAATGGTTGTCAACAATGTGACATCTCGTTTGTCATGCCACCGTAATGCCATGATGTCATTGGCAGTAAACACCTACACCTCTTCACCACGAGTACCTGCGTTGAATCTGGGCATATGTTTACGACTAGAACACACTGTGCCACACACATCTGTCATGTTTACTCGCTAGAAATCACTGAGTAAAGGGCTTGTGTACCAGTTATCAGTATATAATGTATGCCCCTTACCAAGATAAGGTGCCATCATGCTTCTCACTACGTCACCTGAGATACCCAATAACATCCTGGTATCTTTCAGTGTTTTACTTTCCATGTATACAACAATATCCAATACCAGGCCACTGTCACAGTCACAGAGTACAAACAGTTTTATACCAAAGCATTTCCTCTTGCTCGGTATATACTGTTTGAATGACAGTCTACCTTTGAACAAAATCAAAGACTCGTCAAGTACAAGATTCTTGAATGGATAAAAGTACATGTTGAACTTTTGTTCGAGATACATAAAAACATTTCTAATCTTGTATAACCTGTCACTTCTGTCAGGCCTGGTTTTGTCAGAGAAGTGCAACATATGTAACAGTAAGATAAACCTGTTCACTGGGATGATTTCACTGAAGACCGGGATAGAAATTAGCCGATCTGTGGATCAGTATGCTTTTATATTATGCTTATAGACATGAGGCATAAGCATTATTGTTGCAAAAAAGCAAATACATTTCTGCAACAGTTGTCTCTTTCCACTGGTGTAGTCTTGACTGTGGTGATATGATCGTATTTGCCATGGTGTACTCAAAATACTTGTTACTTTCCCTGACAATAGTTTCCATCAAGGGCTGGTCAAAGAATATTTCAAAGAATTCCAGTTCATTTGCAGTGTTTCCAAGGGGACAAGTAGGTAGAATTCCACTTTGAGAGTCATCAAAGTGGTGGGGCTTGGGAACAAAATTGGGATTTTGCTGCCAATCCCAGATATGGTTTGCTGGTGGATACTGGACATCATAAGCTGGTTGTGCTGGTAGTTGTGGTTGTGGTGGGCTAGTGGCTGATGCTCCACTTTGTCCTTGAACTGAGGAGTCAGCAGCGTGGGTCCCAGCCTGGGCTGGTGAGCCATGCATGGCTGTGGCACTACCATCACCACTACAACCATCTACTGATGCCTGTGGTCTATCCATGCCAAGTGTAGCCACATCATCCTCACTTTCACTGTCTTTTCCTGGTGTAGGGCCACGGGATGTACTCCGTCCCCTGGGCACTGCATAGGAAATACTACCCGAGCGCATGTGGCAGTGTGTATACCGACGCTTCACTGGTGAATATGTTTCCTCACTATCACTACTCAAATGATTGTCAAGAGCAATAAAATCACAGTCCACGTCACTATCATCGTCATTACTGAAGTCAGAGGCCTGGCCACGCGAAAATAATAGTTTTCTCTTGCGATGAGGTACAACTGCATGTGACTGAGGCGTGCCCACACCTGAGGTAGAAGGTTGAGGATCGTCAGGGTTTTCTGCACTATTATCGATATCCTGGTCATTCCTTTAAGTCACTAACTGATCAAAGCCAAAGAATTTGTCTTCATTTCCACTTCCATCAGTTAGAACTGTCAGATAGGAAAAGGAGAGTCCCAATTTTCCTTGGAGTGAGAGCTGCCTTGCGACAAGGCATGGTGAACAAAGGTAACTGCGTCGGCATTCCCACAATGCTATGCGGGCACCTAGAATTTTTGTTTATGGCGCACACACACCACGCAGACCCGTTCTCTCACATGTAGGCCTACCAGCCTTTTTGCGCTAAATTTGACGCCTCTAGAATTTTGGCGTAGATTTACGGTTTGGACCCTGAACGTAAAGCCGTAGATCTACGGCACGGACCCTGAAAGGGTTAATATACGATATTTAAAACATCCCAGACAGTTAAAATACACATACAGTTCACTCACTATTTACCTTAAAATATGTGTAGTCTTAATGTAGGAAGAGAGGTGAGTAGTATTTATTTGTAGGAAGTCAGTACAGTGGACCCCCGCATACCGTTGGCATCACATAACGTTAAATCCGCATACCGATACATTTTATCGCTAAGATTTTGCCTCGCATACCGCTAAAAAACCCGCTCAACACTATTCCTCCGAGACGTGTCTAATGTGCGGCCTGAGCCAGCCTCACATGTTCCGCCGGTGGCATTGTTTACCAGCCAGCCTCCACAGTAACATCCAAGCATGCAATCGTAACATTTTGTATTATTACAGTGTTTTTGGTGATTTTATCTGCAAAATAAGTGACCATGGGCCCCAAGAAAACTTCTAGTGCCAACCCTGTGGTAAAAAGGGTGAGAAATATTATCAAAATACTGTGGTACCATGGTCAACTGCTGATGCTGCTGCTTCTGTAGCACTGTCAGCTGCTGCTGCTGCTGTAGCACCATCAGCTGCTGCTGCTGCTGTACCACCGTCAGCTGCTGCTGTACCACCGTCAGCTGTTGCTGTACCACCGTCAGCTGCTGCTGCTGCTGTAGTACCATCTGCTGCTGCTGCTGCTGTAGTACCGTCTGCTGCTGCTGTAGCATCGTCTGCTGCTGCTGCTGCTGCTGCTGCTGCTGCTGCTGCTGCTGCTGTAGCACTGTCAGCTGCTGCTGTTGCTGCTGTATCACTGTTGTTGGTGTGGCTTATTGAGAATACCAAGAAACAATTAACCCCAGAGGGTTAGCCACCCAGGATAACCCAGTGTCATTGAAGACTGTCTAACTTATTACCATTGGGGTCCTTAATCTTGTCTCCCAGGATGCAACCCACACCAGTCGACTAACACCCAGGTGAACGGGGAAAAATGCCTGGAACTAGTGCTCGTATTGGTGAATTTAAAGCCAGCAAAGGTTGGTTTGAGAGATTTAAGAATCGTAGTGGCATACACAGTGTGATAAGGCCTGTTCTGGAAGAAAATGCCAAACAGGACCTACAGTACTCAGGAGGAAAAGGCACTCCCAGGACACAGTGTCTCATCAGTCATTGCTGCATCTTCAATAAAGGTAAGTGTCATTTATTCTTCATTTAGTAGAGTAGTACATGCACAATATATACTGTGCATGTACTACTCTACTATTGTGCATGTATCCTTCTCTTTGTGTGTAGGAAAATGTATATTTCATGTGGTAAAATTTTTTTTTTCATACTTTTGGGTGTCTTGCACGGATTAATTTGATTTCCATTATTTCTTATGGGGAAAATTCATTCGCATAACAATAATTTTGCATAACAATGAGCTCTCATGAACAGATTAATATCGTTATGCGGGGGTCCACTGTATAGGTAGCTGGTAGGTGTAGCCCGCCTGGGCTATACCTACCGGCTACCTACACTGTGGCCCAGAGCCATATTATTAGCATCGACATACCTTGTTCACTGAATATAATCGTTTCTAACAACTCCCTTTAGATGCCATCATAAACGAAGGGAGAAGTAATGAATAATTCATGCCGAAAATTGTAAACAAAAGCGGAGTGGGGGAGTGGTTGGGCCAAACACAGATTCATACAAGTTTTCTCTGGTGGCTGAGCAGAGGAAATGTAATGTTATCCCTCTGCCCGGCTACCACACAGGTCCACAAGTATTATTATCAGAGCACATACAAAATATGCAATAAATGCCAGACAACAAGTTTACACTAACTTATATTAACCCTTTGAGGGTCCCCAGGCCCTCTCCCAGACTTGTTCTCAGGGTCGCCCAAATTTCAAAAAAGAAAATTATTTTTTCTTATGAAGAGATAGAGAATCTTTTCCCAATCATAATGACACCAAAAGTATGAAATTTGATGGAAAACTTATGGAATTATGCTCTCGCGAAGTTAGTGGTCTCGAGGATGTTTACGCATCGGCGATTTTGCCCAGTTTGAGCCCAATTTTCGGCCAATTCCAGTGTACTAGTCGACAAAATTCATAACTATTTCGCTAGAACTCCATTTTTTCTATCAAATGAGTACAAGAAATCACCCATTTACCGATTTCAACTATCCAATACAGTGGTCAGAATTTAGCAATTTTGCCAATTTCACACAAATTTCAAAAGATGCCAATTTCCGAGTAGGGTCCAGAATAAACAAGAAAGACATTCCTGGCACTAAAATAACATTTCCTCTGTTCATTAGTCATGTCCCCACGCCCCTCTTACATTCTTTTGCTTTCCACTTTGAATTTTTATTCTCACAAAAAATAGAAGATTTACTGTATTAGTGTACAAATGGTATAAATAATATCAGCGCACTTGTGAAAGAATATTAGACTCATCATTTGACATGTATTGGACGCGTAGCATGATTTGTTTACTTTTGAACTTTGGTAAAAATTGAACATTTCTGCTACTTTGAGCTCAATTTCAAGGTACTTTTCATTGTAAAACCAGTCAAAATCATCTCAATTTCTGTAATATGTCTTCCATTCTATGAAATGAGACCAAGAAAACTAGAATACAACAATAAATACCATACAAAAATACAGTGCAAAGTCGCTGTTTTAATCCAAAAAACAGTCGTTTTTTTTTTCTCATTACGCACTGTGTGCTGCAGGATTTTTTTTATACTGTGCACACTGACCACATAGACCCATTCAAGTTTTATCCTCTATAAGGGTTACAATGTGGGGTTTACAGGTTTTGGGTATTGTGTGGTTTACATGTTATAAAATACTAATTACAAAGGGGGCCACTAGGACACCTAGCCTGGCTAGGCATTTCAAGCAGACTTAGATTAATTCTGAACATTAAATCCTTACAGATTATGGTAATAAGGCTAAGTGACTACATCATAATTTGTGAGTTTAGCAATGTGAATGCTTTTGTTTTGGCACAATACAAGGTGTCTACAGTGGACCCCCGCATAGCGAACGCCTTGCATAGCGAACAATCCGCATAGCGGACGCTTTGTTCGCTAAAATTTTGCCCCGCATAGTGGACAAAAACCCGCTCAGCGGCCTTCGTCCGAGACGCGTCCAATGTGCGCCCTCAGCCAGCCTCACATGTGCCGCCCGTCCCATTGTTTACCAGCCAGCCTCCGCGGTAACATTCAAGCATACACTCTGAATATTTCGTATTATTACAGTGTTTTCGGTGCTGTTTCTGGAAAATAAGTGACCATGGGCCCCAAGAAAGCTTCTAGTGCCAACCCTACACCTCAAAGGGTAAGAATACCCATTGAAATGAAGAAAGAGATCATTGATAAGTATGAAAGTGGAGTACGTATCACCGACCTGGTCAGGTTGTACAAGAAACCAAAATCAACCATCTCTTCTATTGTGGGCAAGAAAACGGCAATCAAGGAAGCTGTTGTTGCCAAAGGTTTAACTGTGTTTTCGAAACAAAGATCGCAAGTGATGGAAGATGTTGAGAGACTCTTATTGGTGTGGATAAATGAAAAACAGCTAGCAGGAGATAGCGTCTCTCAAGCGATCATATGTGAAAAGGCTAGGAAGTTGCATGACGATTTAATTAAAAAAATGCCTGCAACTAGTGATGATGTGAGTGAATTTAAGGCCAGCAAAGGTTGGTTTGAGAGATTTAAGAAGCGTAGTGGCATCCATAGTGTGATACGGCATGGTGAGGCTGCCAGTTCGGACCACAAAGCGGCTGAAAAATATGTGCATGAATTCAAGGAGTACATAGAAACTGAAGGACTGGAACCTGAACAAGTGTTTAATTGTGATGAAACAGGCCTGTTCTGGAAGAAAATGCCAAGCAGGACCTACATTACTCAGGAGGAAAAGGCACTCCCAGGACATAAGCCTATGAAAGACAGGCTTACTTTGTTGATGTGTGCCAATGCTAGTGGTGATTGCAAAGTTAAGCCTTTATTAGTGTATCACTCTGAAACTCCCAGAGCGTTCAGGCAAAAGAATGTCCTCAAGGATAATTTGTGTGTGCTGTGGAGGGCAAACAGTAAGGCATGGGTCACTAGGGAATTTTTCTATAACTGGTTACACCATGCATTTGCCCCCAATGTGAAAGATTACCTAACTGAAAAGAAATTAGACCTTAAGTGCCTCCTGGTGTTAGACAATGCCCCTGGTCATCCTACAGATGTGGCAGAGTGACTTTATGGGGACATGAGCTTCATTAAGGTGAAGTTTTTGCCTCCTAATACCACTCCTCTCCTGCAGCCCATGGACCAGCAGGTCATTTCCAACTTCAAGAAACTGTACACAAAAGCTCTGTTTCAAAAGTGCTTTGAAGTGACCACAGACACTCGATTGACTCTAAAAGAGTTTTGGAAGGATCACTTTAATATCCTCAATTGTGTAAACCTTATAGGTAAGGCTTGGGAGGGAGTGACTAAGAGAACCTTGAACTCTGCTTGGAAGAAACTGTGGCCAGAATGTGTAGACAAAAGGGATTTTGAAGGGTTTGAGGCTAACCCTGAGAGGAGTAGTATACCAGTTGAGGAATCAATTGTGGAATTGGGGAAGTCCTTGGGGTTGGAGGTTAGTGGGGAGGATGTGGAAGAGTTGGTGGAGGAGGACAATGAAGAACTAACCACTGATGAGCTGATAGATCAACTTCAAGAGCAAGAGGCCAGACCTGGGGAAACTGGTTCAAAGGAGGGGAGAGAGAAATTGAAGGAATTGCCTACTTCAAAGATTAAGGAAATGTGTGCAAAATGGCTTGAAGTGCAAACCTTTTTTGATGAAAATCACCCTCACACAGCTATTGCAAGCCGTGCTGGTGACTGTTACAATGACACTGTTGTGAACCACTTTAGACAAATCATAAAGGAACGAGAGGTACAGGCCACTATGGACAGATATGTTGTGCGAAAGAAGTCCAGTGACTCTGAAGCTGGTCCTAGTGGCATTAAAAGAAGAAGGGAAGTAACCCCAGAAAAGGACTTGCTACCTCAAGTCCTAATGGAAGGGGATTCCCCTTCTAAACACTAACACTCTCTCTCCCCTCCTCCCATCCCATCAATCATCACCAGATCTTCAATAAAAGTAAGTGTCATGTAATTGTGCATGCCTTTTTCAGTTTGTGTGTACTAAAATTAACATTTTTTTGTGGTAAAAATTTTTTTTTTTCATACTTTTGGGTGTCTTGCACGGATTAATTTTATTTCCATTATTTCTTATGGGGAAAATTAATTCGCATAGCGAACATTTCGCATAACGGCCAGCCCTCTTGCACGGATTAAGTTCGCTATGCGGGGGTCCACTGTATATTGGAGTATCATAAGGCAAACTTATGACTAGTTAGGATTTATTATTTTAAGATTAAGATTAATATTTTTGGGTTTATGGTCAGTGGGTGAGTGAGTGTAATTGTGAACCACCAGGTGGTTATCATGTAGTTAGTTGTCGGGGTGGATCAGGGAGACAAGATGTTTTCTAACTGTAGTTTTGAAAGTGATGAATGTGTCTGCAGTTCTAGAGTTTTCAGGTAGGGTGTTCCAGATTTTAGGTCCTTTGAAATACATTGAATTTTTGTAAAGGTTTAGTCGAACACGGGGAATGTCATAGAGATGTTTATGTCTGGTGTTATGCCTGTGGATCCTGTCACAACTATCAAGAAAGCATTTTAGGTCAAGGTTAATATTGGAATTTAAGGTCCTGTAGATATAGATTGCACAGTAGTAAGTGTGGATGTTCTGAACAGGGAGTAAGTTTAGATCTATGAAGAGTGGGGGGGTGTGTTGCCAGGGATGGGATTTAGTGATTATTCTTACTGCGGCTTTTTGTTGGGTTATTATTGGCTTTAGGTGTGTTGCTGCAGTTGAACCCCAAGCACAGATAGCATAGATGAGGTATGGATATATAACTGAATGGTATAGTGTGAGAAGGGCAGTTTGTGGCACGTAGTATCGTATCTTGGAGAGGATCCCCACCGTTTTGGATACTTTTTTTGTTATGTGTTGGATATGGATGCTGAAATTTAGATTGTTGTCGAGGTATAGGCCAAGGAATTTGCCCTCATTATGTCTGGCAATTAGAGTGTTGTCGATCTTAATGTTAAGTTGCGCAACACCTGCTCTGCTACCAAACATAATATAGTAGGTTTTGCCAGTGTTAAGTGTAAGTTCATTCTTTCATATGTAGGCCTACCAGCTTTCTCTCATTAGATTTGAGGGAGCTAGAATTTAGGCGTACTAGTACGTCAAAAACCTTTGTGTGTAAGCCGTTCTAGTACGTCCGAAACCCTGAAAGGGTTAAGTTAGCAATAGAAATAGGCAAAAAAAAAAAAACACACAATAAAAGGTAAAATACACACAGAGTACACTTATTACTTACCTTAAAATATTAATATTAATGTGTGAGAGGTAAGTGGCAGGGTGTTTATTGAATAAAATTAGAATGGCACACTATCATCCTCTAACTTGGCACTTAAAGCAAGAGGCTTACGACTCCTCTTTTTATCACATCTAAGCTTAGACGCCATCATCAGTGAGAGCCAACTAGTTAACAAGAGAGTAAACGAGGAAGAGAATGAGATACGGAGTTCAGACAATGTAAGAACACAAACTGAACAGGTAGTGGGTGATCACTTTGTCAGGCGGAATAAATGCGTATTAATTGTGTCTGCTTTTAGTTCATTCACTTATGTTTGTAAGAGTTTGTAAAACTTTTACCTCACAATATTTTTTTTTTATAATAATAATTAGCTCACAATACAAATACTCTTACATTGTGTACAAGTTGTAAAAGTTAGTACAGAATAAACAAACAGCAAAACTCCCATTCTCATGCAACACACCATTTTTAGAGTGAAGATGATGATATTGTTATTATTATCATCAAAATAAAAAAGCGCTAAACCCACAAGGGTCCTGAATTGCTATATATAGAGTGAAGACATACGAAAGGAATATTTTTATACAGGGATCCCCAGTGTTTGACTAGAGAAAACGTAATTCTTCCGACACTTTCTACACATTCGCTTTGTAAACAAATCTCATATTTACGTCAATTTTTATTCTGTGAGTGTATGTATCATGTTTATATGCTATGTAACGTGTTTCTTATATAATTTTGAGGAAAATATCATAGAAGGATTAATGAAAATGTCTATATTAATGTAAAATAAGACATTTAATGTGCCCAGGAGTGATGATTATTACGTACTATTGGCGTCATGAGTAGAGAGAGACTTAGCGATTTTAATGTGTACCTGCACACCAGCACAGTGTGTAAGTATATTTAGGTACAGGTACACATAAGTATAATTATCAGAGTACATATAAAATACGCAATAACTATAAAATACTTTTGATTTTGGAAAGTTTCCAGACATAATAGATGTGGTCACGGAGAATGTAAACAAACCTGGTGGGGGTGCGCTATACTTGAAAGACCATTTGCCGTATAGCAAATTTTGGTCATAATTTGACATTGCCGTATTAGCGGAATGCCGTAAAGCGGGGCCCTACTGTACAGAATTCCAGTGGAACGGATTTATTGCATTTCAATTAATTTAACCTTTAAACTGTCCGAACCTAGATCTACGTTCACATGCATAGCGCTTCGGCCTTTATTTTCTCCATTTGAAAGCATGTAAAAAAAGTAGATCTATGTTCAGAGTGCTACGCACGTCAACGTAGATCTATGTTTGGACAATTTAAGTGTTAAATGAGGAAAATTGACTCTGCAAATGAGCAAATCCAGTTGCGAGCAAGATCACGGAATGGATTAAACTTGCAAGTAGAGGTTCCACTGTAGATGAATATATGTTCATATGTTACAACAAGTGTAAATAAATACATTGGACCCCCGAGTTTCGGCAGCCTCGATTTTCATGAAATTCGACCTTCGGCGAGTTTTTTTGGAAAAATTTGGCCTTGAGTTTCGTGATAAGACTCGTGTTTCGGTGACCGTCCGGTACCCGTCCGCCTGTCGCTGCGCACACCAAGCCAGTCTCCCATGCCATTCATGCTCAGTGTGCCATTGTTTACCAACACGTGACCATCACCCCGTGGGTTCATACAATACATTTCATAATAATCCATTGTTTTTTGTACTTGCAACTGCTAAATAAGTCATGATGGACCCAAGGAAAGCTAGTGCAAGCCCTTTGGTAAAGTGAGTGACGGGGATGTGGAAGAGTTGGTGGAGGACCACAGGGAAGAGCTAACCACTGACAAACTGCAAGAGCTTCAACTGGAACAGCATCAGACCACAGCCGAGGAACTTGCTTCAGAGGAGGAGGAAGAGGGAGTGGATGAGGTGCCTTCTTCAAAGATTAAGGAGATTTGTGCAATGTGGAATGAGTTGCAAATTTTTGTTGAAAAATATCACCCTGACCAAGCTGAAACAAGCCATATCTGCAACATGTACAATGACAGTGTTGTGTCCCACTTCAGGGAAATCTTAAAGAAACGCCAGAAAAAAACCTCTCTGGACAGATATTTTGTGCGAAAGGGGTCCAGTGACTCTCAAGTTGTTCCCAGTGGCATTAAAAGAAGAAGGGAAGTAACCCCAGATAAGGACTTGCTACCTAAAGTCCTAATGGAAGGAGATTCTCCTTCCAAACAATAGTGTACACCTTCCTCCTATCCCCTCCTCCCGCCTTCCATCCATGCAGAAGTCTTCAGTAAAGGTAAATGTAATGTTATTATTATTTTTTTAAATGCATGTACTTGATTTCTGATTGTTTTAATTTTATTTCCATTATTTCTTATTGGGAAAATGGTTTCGAGTTTTGTGAATTTCGACCTTCGGCGGGCTCTCTGGAATGGATTTATCACGAAACTCGGGGGTCCACTGTACTATACAGTGGACCCTCGGCTAACGATATTAATCCATTCTTCAGAGCTCATCGTTAGACGAAATTATCGTTAGATGAATTAATTTCCCCCATAAGAAATAATGGAAATCCAATTAATCCGTTCCAGACTGCCAAAAGTATTAAAAAAAAATTTTTTTTTTTCATGAAATATACATTTCCCTACAAAGAAAACAATGAGACATGCACAATATATATATATATATATATATATGTATATATATATATATATATATATATATATATATATATATATATATATATATATATATATATATATATATATATATATATATATACAGTGGACCCCCGGTTAACGATTTTAATCCGTGCAAGAGGGGTAATTGTTATGCGAAATAATCGCTATGTGAATGAATTTTCCCCATAAGAAATAATGGAAATCAAATTAATCCGTGCAAGACACCCAAAAGTATGAAAAAAAAAATTTTACCACATGAAATATACATTTTCCCACACACAAAGAGAAGGATACATGCACAATAGTAGAGTAGTACATGCACAGTATATATTGTGCATGTACTAGTCTACTAAATGAAGAATAAATGACACTTACCTTTATTGAAGATGCAGCAATGACTGATGAGACACTGTGTCCTGGGAGTGCCTTTTCCTCCTGAGTACTGTAGGTCCTGTTTGGCATTTTCTTCCAGAACAGGCCTTATCACACTGTGTATGCCACTACGATTCTTAAATCTCTCAAACCAACCTTTGCTGGCTTTAAATTCACCAATATGAGCACTAGTTCCAGGCATTTTTCCCTGTTCACCTGGGTGTTAGTCGACTTGTGTGGGTTGCATCCTGGGAGACAAGATTAAGGACCCCAATGGAAATAAGTTAGACAGTCTTCGATGACACTGACTTTTTTGGGTTATCCTGGGTGGCAAATCCTCTGGGGTTAATTGTTTCTTGGTATTCTCAATAAGCCACACCAACAACGGTGCTACAGCAGCAGCAGCAGCTGACAGTGCAGCAGCAGCAGCAGCAGCTGACAGTGCAGCAGCAGCAGCAGCTGTACCACCAATAGTAGCGATGGTTGATTGGGGTTTATTATACAACCTGGCCAGCTCGGAGACATGCACTCCACTTTCATACTTATCAATGATCTTTTTCTTCATCTCTCTTGTAATTCTCACCCTTATTGCTGTAGCGTTGGCACTAGAAGCTTTCTTGGGGCCCATGGTCACTTATTTTCCAGAAAAAGCACCGAAAACACTGTAATAATACGAAATATTCCGATTGTATGCTTGGATGTTACCGCGGAGGCTGGCTGGTAAACAATGCCACCGGCGGAACATGTGAGCGTGGCTCAGGCCGCACATTGGACGCGTCTCGGACGAAAATCGGTAAGCGGGTTTTTAAGCGGTATGTGAGGCAAAATTTTTGCAATTAAAGTAAGCGGTATGCGAAATAATCGCTATGTGATGCCATCGTTATGCGGGGGTCCACTGTATATATATATGTATATATATGTATATATATATGTATATATATATGTATATATATATGTATATATATATGTATATATATATGTATATATATATATATGTATATATATATGTATATATATATATATGTATATATATGTATATATATGTATATATATGTATATATATGTATATATATATATATCTATATATATATCTATATATATATATATATATATATTATCCATGGGGAAGTGGAATAAGAATCTTTCCTCCGTAAGCCATGCGTGTTGTAAAAGTCAACTAAAATGCCGGGAACAATGGGCTAGTAACCCCTTTTCCTGTAAAGATTACTAAAAAGAATAAGAAGAAGAAAATTGTCAAAGTGGGAAGTCTGAATGTGCGTGGATGTTGTGCAAATGATAAGAAAGAGATGATTGTGGATGTTATGAATGAGAAGAAACTGGATGTCCTGGCTTTAAGTGAAACAAAGCTGAAGGGGGTGGGAGAGTTTCAATGGAGAGGAATAAATGGGATTAGGTCAGGGGTTTCAAATAGAGTTAGAGCTAAAGAAGGAGTAGCAATAATGTTGAAGGATAAGCTATGGCAGGAAAAGAGGGACTACAAATGTATAAATTCAAGGATTATGGGGAGTAAAATAAAGATTGGATGTGAAAAGTGGGTTATAGTAAGCATGTATGCACCTGGAGAAGAGAGAAGTGTAGAGGAGAGAGAGAGATTCTGGGAAATGTTGAGTGAATGCGTGGGGAGTTTTGAATCAAGTGTGAGAGTAATGGTGGTTGGGGATTTCAATGCTAAAGTGGGTAAAAATGTTATGGAGGGAGTAGTAGGTAATTTTGGGGTGCCAGGGGTAAATGTAAATAGGGAGCCTTTAATTGAGCTATGTGTAGAAAGAAATTTGGTAATAAGTAATACATATTTTATGAAAAAGAGGATAAATAAATATACAAGGTATGATGTAGCACGTAATGAAAGTAGTTTGTTAGATTATGTATTGGTGGATAAAAGGTTGATGGGTAGGCTCCAGGATGTACATGTTTATAGAGGGGCAACTGATATATCGGATCATTATTTAGTTGTAGCTACAGTTAGAGTAAGAGGTAGATGGGAAAAGAGGAAGGTGGCAACAACAAGTAAGAGGGAGGTGAAAGTGTATAAACTAAGGGAGGAGGAAGTTCGGGCGAGATATAAGCGACTATTGGCAGAAAGGTGGGCTAGTGCAAAGATGAGTAGTGGGGGGGTTGAAGAGGGTTGGAATAGTTTTAAAAATGCAGTATTAGAATGTGGGGCAGAAGTTTGTGGTTATAGGAGGGTGGGGGCAGGAGGAAAGAGGAGTGATTGGTGGAATGATGAAGTAAAGGGTGTGATAAAAGAGAAAAAGGTAGCTTACGAGAGGTTTTTACAAAGCAGAAGTGTTATAAGAAGAGCAGAGTATATGGAGAGTAAAAGAAAGGTGAAGAGAGTGGTGAGAGAGTGCAAAAGGAGAGCAGATGAAAGAGTGGGAGAGGCACTGTCAAGAAATTTTTATGAAAATAAGAAAAAATTTTGGAGTGAGTTAAACAAGTTAAGAAAGCCTAGGGAAAGTATGGATTTGTCAGTTAAAAACAGAGTAGGGGAGTTAGTAGATGGGGAGAGGGAGGTATTAGGTAGATGGCGAGAATATTTTGAGGAACTTTTAAATGTTAAGGAAGAAAGGGAGGCGGTAATTTCATGCACTGGCCAGGGAGGTATACCATCTTTTAGGAGTGAAGAAGAGCAGAATGTAAGTGTGGTGGAGGTACGTGAGGCATTACGTAGAATGAAAGGGGGTAAAGCAGCTGGAACTGATGGGATCATGACAGAAATGTTAAAAGCAGGGGGGGATATAGTGTTGGAGTGGTTGGTACTTTTGTTTAATAAATGTATGAAAGAGGGGAAGGTTCCTAGGGATTGGCGGAGAGCATGTATAGTCCCTTTATATAAAGGGAAAGGGGACAAAAGAGATTGTAAAAATTATAGAGGAATAAGTTTACTGAGTATACCAGGAAAAGTATACGGTAGGGTTATAATTGAAAGAATTAGAGGTAAGACAGAATGTAGAATTGCGGACGAGCAAGGAGGCTTCAGAGTGGGTAGGGGATGTGTAGATCAAGTGTTTACATTGAAACATATATGTGAACAGTATTTAGATAAAGGTAGGGAAGTTTTTATTGCATTTATGGATTTAAAAAAGGCATATGATAGAGTGGATAGAGGAGCAATGTGGCAGATGTTGCAAGTATATGGAATAGGTGGTAAGTTACTAAATGCTGTAAAGAGCTTTTATGAGGATAGTGAGGCTCAGGTTAGGGTGTGTAGAAGAGAGGGAGAATACTTCCCGGTAAAAGTAGGTCTTAGACAGGGATGTGTAATGTCACCATGGTTGTTTAATATATTTATAGATGGGGTTGTAAAAGAAGTAAATGCTAGGGTGTTCGGGAGAGGGGTGGGATTAAATTATGGGGAATCAAATTCAAAATGGGAATTGACACAGTTACTTTTTGCTGATGATACTGTGCTTATGGGAGATTCTAAAGAAAAATTACAAAGGTTAGTGGATGAGTTTGAGAATGTGTGTAAAGGTAGAAAGTTGAAAGTGAACATAGAAAAGAGTAAGGTGATGAGGGTATCAAATGATTTAGATAAAGAAAAATTGGATATCAAATTGGGGAGGAGGAGTATGGAAGAAGTGAATGTTTTCAGATACTTGGGAGTTGACGTGTCGGCGGATGGATTTATGAAGGATGAGGTTAATCATAGAATTGATGAGGGAAAAAAGGTGAGTGGTGCGTTGAGGTATATGTGGAGTCAAAAAACGTTATCTATGGAGGCAAAGAATGGAATGTATGAAAGTATAGTAGTACCAATACTCTTATATGGATGTGAAGCTTGGGTGGTAAATGCAGCAGCGAGGAGACGGTTGGAGGCAGTGGAGATGTCCTGTCTAAGGGCAATGTGTGGTGTAAATATTATGCAGAAAATTCGGAGTGTGGAAATTAGGAGAAGGTGTGGAGTTAATAAAAGCATTAGTCAGAGGGCAGAAGAGGGGTTGTTGAGGTGGTTTGGTCATTTAGAGAGAATGGATCAAAGTAGAATGACATGGAAAGCATATAAATCTATAGGGGAAGGAAAGAGGGGTAGGGGTCGTCCTCGAAAGGGTTGGAAAGAGGGGGTAAAGGAGGTTTTGTGGGTGAGGGGCTTGGACTTCCAGCAAGCGTGCGTGAGCGTGTTAGATAGGAGTGAATGGAGACGAATGATACTTGGGATCTGACGATCTGTTGGAGTGTGAGCAGGGTAATATTTAGTGAAGGGATTCAGGGAAACCGGTTATTTTCATATAGTCGGACTTGAGTCCTGGAAATGGGAAGTACAATGCCTGCACTTTAAAGGAGGGGTTTGGGATATTGGCAGTTTGGAGGGATATGTTGTGTATCTCTATACATATATGCTTCTAAACTGTTGTATTCTGAGCACCTCTGCAAAAGCAGTGATAATGTGTGAGTGTGGTGAAAGTGTTGAATGATGATGAAAGTATTTTCTTTTTGGGGATTTTCTTTCTTTTTTTTTGGGTCACCCTGCCTCGGTGGGAGACGGCCGACTTGTTGAAAAAAAAAAAAAAAAATATATATATATATATATATAATTAAATGTTAAAATGACACTTACCTTTATTGAAGAGTATTGATATGTAATTTTCAGAGTGATACATGAGTAAAGGCTTCACTTTGCAATCCCCACTAGCATTACAACAAAACAAGAAAGTTAGCCTGTCTTTCATAGGCTTGTGTCCTGGGAGTGCCTTTTCCTCCTGAGTAATGTAGGTCCTGTTTGGCATTTTCTTCCAGAACAGGCCTGTTTCATCACAATTGAA
This sequence comes from Cherax quadricarinatus, assembly GCF_038502225.1. Taxonomy (NCBI): domain Eukaryota; kingdom Metazoa; phylum Arthropoda; class Malacostraca; order Decapoda; family Parastacidae; genus Cherax; species Cherax quadricarinatus. The sequence continues at coordinate 35,515,698 of NC_091305.1, forward strand.
CACTTCGTGGGGTTGGAATTTTTCAGCTTCACCATGCCTTATCACACTGTGTATGCCACTACAATTCTTAAATCTCTCAAACCAACCTTTGCTGGCCTTAAATTCACCAATATGAGCACTAGTTCCAGGCCTTTTTGTCCTGTTCACCTGGGTGTTAGCCGACTGGTGTGGGTCGCATCCTGGGAGACAAGATTAAGGACCCCAATGGAAATAAGTTAGACAGTCCTCGATGACTCACCGACTTTCTTGGGTTATCCTGGGTGGCTAACCCTCTGGGGTTAATTGATTCTCGGTAATTGTTTCTCGTTAAGCCACACCAACAACAGTCTCTCCAATCTTCGAGTAGTATAGCTGACGGTGGTACAGCAACAGCTGATGGTGGTGCAGCAGCAGCTGACCGTGGTACGATAGTATTTCGAAAGTATTTCTCATCCTTTTTACCACAGGGTTGGCACTAGAAGCTATCTTTGGGCCCATGGTGGCTTATTTAGCATTTATGAGCACTATAAACAATGGAATAATACAAAATATATTGGAGATATAAACACAAATGCAGTATAATGTGATCCTTTATTGACTACGTTTCGCCCACACAGTGGGCTTTTTCAAGTCACAAACAGAACTACCTGGGGTGGAAGGAACGCGAGTATTTATAGTCCGGTTCAGAATGTTGAGGTCAGGTGAAGAATGCTGCATCTGATGATGTACCGAGTGGGGTTATAGAGTCTAAAAACTTGGGTAGCTTGGAAAGGAGATTGGATAAGTTTGTGAGCAGACCTTCTACAGTGTTCTTATGTGGGATAGCGATGAAGAAGTTTCTTGGCAAGTGGTTCAGCTATGTTATAGAAGCCACTATTCTGGTTGAAGTTGTCGGATATAGAAATAAGTGATGATTCCAGGATTCTTCGGTATTGAGTGTTGTCTTCTGTGGCGATAAGTCTTGAGTTTCTGTAGTTTATCAAGTGGTTGTGTGAATTACGGTGTTGTACGCAGGCATTCCTTGTGTCGTCAGACCTGCTTGCGTATTGGTGTTCTGAAACACGTGTTTGGAGGTCCCTTGATGTTTCGCCCACGTATAACTTGTTGCAGTCATTACAAGGGATTATGTATACCCCTGCAGAGGATGGAGGCTTGTCTTGTCTACTACTGGTGATGTCCTTGATGGTCGTGGTTGTGGAGGTAGATACTTGGAATGATGTTTTGGCAAAGATGTTGGAAACATGTTTGGCAATGGAGTTGGTGGGAAGGACTATGTATCTCTTCTCGGCAGTGTCTTCTCTGGGTGTGTTGAAGATGTTTAATGCCCGCCGTCTGCAGTCTCTGATGAAGTGACGAGGATAGTGGAGTTTAGAAAATATTTGTTCAATTATAGTGCATTCTTCCTCAAGGAACTCGTTGCTGCAGATTCTGAGTGCACGCAGGAAGAAGCCTATAATTACACCACGTTTGGTTTTGGTGTCGTGGTGAGAGTAGAAGTGGAGAAGATCGTTTTGGTTGGTGGGTTTTCGATAGACTTTAAAACGAAGTTCGTGGTCAGCTTTGCAGAGCAGGACATCAAGGAAAGGAAGAGTGTTGTCGACTTCTTCTTCAAGTGTGAACTGGATTGAAGGCTCGACCTGGTTGAGCTTGTCTTGGAGAGCTTGAACGTTGAAGCGTTTAGGAGTTATGAGGAGAATGTCGTCAACATAACGGAGCCAGGTGACAGACGAAGGAATAATGGTGGAGAAACGTTCGGCTTCTAGATGTTCCATGTATAGGTTTGCCAGGACTGCACTGAGTGGCGAACCCATGGGTAGTCCAAAAGTCTGCTGAAAGAGGTGATTTTCGAAAGAGAAACTCGTAAAGCCAACACATAGTTCAACAAGGTCGATGAAATCGCTGGCTGGAATGGGAAGATCAAGTGAATCATCAATTTTCCTGCGCAAGAGATTGATGGCTTGTGTAGTAGGTACTTTGGTGAATAGGGAAGTCACGTCAAGGCTGGAAAGTTTCTTGTTCCTGATGTTGATGTTGCGAATGCGATTGAGAAGATCACCTGAGTGTTTGAGATGTGCTGGACTGATAGTGCCCAAGAGTTTAGAGAGGTGTTTGGCGAGAATTCCTGAGAGCTGGTGGGGAGCACTGCCTATTCCCGAGGATATGGGCCTCAGTGGGATACCAGGCTTGTGAGTCTTTGGCAGGCCGTACATTCTGGCAGGTCTGGGGTTGCTGGGCATGGTGTGCAGAAGTTTCTTCCCTTGTTCTGAGCCCCTCAGAATGCGGCGAGTCCTTTGAAGAAAAGTTTTAGTAAGGTTGTCCACTTGGTTAGTTGTGAGAGGTTTGTAGGTATCTGGGTCATTAAGTAGATTGAACATTTTGTTCCTGTAATCGTCAGTGTTCATGATAACAACACCACCCCCTTTATCAGCGGTGGTGACCCTGATGGTCGTGTCTTCTGCTAAACCTTTGAGTGCATTGATGTAACGTCGAGGTATGACTGGGGAGCTGCGTGTTGAGATGGCTGCTGAGATGATGCCTTGAAGATAGCCTTTCTGGAAGTCGGAGTCATTGTGTCTGTAGTTTTTGGCGATGAAATTGAGGTCTTGTTTTGGTTTCGTAATTCCTGTTGCGAATTTGAGGCCTAAGCTGAGCGCTTCAGTTTCTGTGGTTGACAGTGGACGAGATGAAAGATTTTGAATAATTTCAGGTCTTCCTAAACTTTCAGTCCAGCACATCTCAAACACTCAGGTGATCTTCTCAATCGCATTTGCAACATCAACATCAGGAACAAGAAACTTTCCAGCCTTGACGTGACTTCCCTATTCACCAAAGTACCTACTACACAAGCCATCAATCTCTTGCGCAGGAAAATTGATGACTTTTGGACTACCCATGGGTTCGCCACTCAGTGCAGTCCTGGCGAACCTATACATGGAACATCTAGAAGCCGAACGTTTCTCCACCATTATTCCTTCGTCTGTCACCTGGCTCCGTTATGTTGACGACATTCTCCTCATAACTCCTAAACGCTTCAACGTTCAAGCTCTCCAAGACAAGCTCAACCAGGTCGAGCCTTCAATCCAGTTCACACTTGAAGAAGAAGTCGACAACACTCTTCCTTTCCTTGATGTCCTGCTCTGCAAAGCTGACCACGAACTTCGTTTTAAAGTCTATCGAAAACCCACCAACCAAAACGATCTTCTCCACTTCTACTCTCACCACGACACCAAAACCAAACGTGGTGTAATTATAGGCTTCTTCCTGCGTGCACTCAGAATCTGCAGCAACGAGTTCCTTGAGGAAGAATGCACTATAATTGAACAAATATTTTCTAAACTCCACTATCCTCGTCACTTCATCAGAGACTGCAGACGGCGGGCATTAAACATCTTCAACACACCCAGAGAAGACACTGCCGAGAAGAGATACATAGTCCTTCCCACCAACTCCATTGCCAAACATGTTTCCAACATCTTTGCCAAAACATCATTCCAAGTATCTACCTCCACAACCACGACCATCAAGGACATCACCAGTAGTAGACAAGACAAGCCTCCATCCTCTGCAGGGGTATACATAATCCCTTGTAATGACTGCAACAAGTTATACGTGGGCGAAACATCAAGGGACCTCCAAACACGTGTTTCAGAACACCAATACGCAAGCAGGTCTGACGACACAAGGAATGCCTGCGTACAACACCGTAATTCACACAACCACTTGATAAACTACAGAAACTCAAGACTTATCGCCACAGAAGACAACACTCAATACCGAAGAATCCTGGAATCATCACTTATTTCTATATCCGACAACTTCAACCAGAATAGTGGCTTCTATAACATAGCTGAACCACTTGCCAAGAAACTTCTTCATCGCTATCCCACATAAGAACACTGTAGAAGGTCTGCTCACAAACTTATCCAATCTCCTTTCCAAGCTACCCAAGTTTTTAGACTCTATAACCCCACTCAGTACATCATCAGATGCAGCATTCTTCACCTGACCTCAACATTCTGAACCGGACTATAAATACTCGCGTTCCTTCCACCCCAGGTAGTTCTGTTTGTGACTTGAAAAAGCCCACTGTGTGGGCGAAACGTAGTCAATAAAGGATCACATTATACTGCATTTGTGTTTATATCTCCATTGTGTCGGTATTTTATACCATTTATTCCCATTTATTTCCACAAAATATATTGAATGTATGCATGGAACCGGCCACCCTGGCTTGTAAACAATGGCAGCAGGGCAGCTTAGGCGCTCAGGCTGGACAGACAGGTTCGGGGCGAATCATGTTGGGCGAGTTTTTTATCGTTAGGCGGGCCAAAATTTTTATGCTCAAATGCTTCGTTGGGCGGATTTAATGTTTTGCGATGCGTTCGTTAGCCAAGGGTCCACTGTAAATAATGTACAGTAATTTCTCTTACAAAGCTATTGTATGTATAGGAGGGCCACACTTATACAGCAGGTTAAGCTCCAGGCTACTGTTGTAAAGTGAAAATTACTGTAAAGTGAAACAGTCCTTTTTTTTTTCACTTTCAAATGCATCTAAAAAGCCTGATAATATTTTAACACTATCATATATTAAGTGAGCAATAGAGTTAGGCCTAAAAACTGCACATTACTTACCTTAAAATATTTTTGTCCTTAGGTTAGAGTGGGTGGTGAATATATTTATGGTAGGAAGTCTGAATAAATGGAGAATGGATATAACTGAAAATCACTGCATTAGCAAAATGCTCTAAAGCAAAACGCTGTAAAGCGGGGCCCTCCTGTAGTGTGATTTTTTTTTTGTACGCATAATTGAAAAAGTTATTCCAAAATTGAATAGCATGTACAGGAAGGCCCCGCTTTATGGCGTTTCTTTTTACGGCGTTCCGCTAATACGGTCATTTCAAATTATGACCAAAACTCACTATACGGCTCCCCCCACCTGACTTTCTAATACGGTCACCGCGCCCCACCTTGTTTGTTTACATTCTTCGTGAGCTCAGTAAGCACTAAGTCTCTCCATTTTGTCTGGAAACTCCAAAATTTCAAATGTTTTTAAAAGTTATTTCATATTTTATATATACTCTGATAATTATACTTATGTATACCTGTACTTAAATAAACTTACATACTGTGCTGGCGTGCAGGTACACATTAAAATCAGTAAGAGTGTTTTGTCTCCAGACGTCATATTAGTAATGATAATAATAATCATCGTCTCATTTAAATGTCGTATATTACGTTAAATACACATTTTCATTAATCCATCTATGATATTTTTTCAAAATTATATAATAAACACGATACATAACATAAAAAGATGTTAAATACACCCCACAGTAGAATAAATAAACATAAATATGAGATGTGGTAGCAGACGACTTGCACAAGTGACGCCATATTAGAAATGCTAATAATAATGCTAATAATAATCACCGAGTCTTATTAAATGTTGTATATTACGTTAATATACACATTTTCATTAATCCATCCATGATATTTTTTTTCAAAATTATATAATAAACACGATACATAACATAAAAAGATGATAAATACACCCAACAATAGAATAAATAAACAAATATGAGATGTCGTAGCCACAAGTGATGCCAAGAATAACATTTTCTCTAATCTAACATAAGAGAAAATGTGTTACCGGGGTAACTGTAGAAAATTATTCCTTTCGTATGTATGTAAGTAAGTTTATTCAGGTATACACAAATACAGTTACATAGATTATCATACATAACAACATATGTGTAGAGAACCTAGGATAACCCAAAAAAGTCAGAGTGACTTATTTCCATTGCCTTCACTCAGAGCATCATTTCTTCTCAAAATGATGTTACATGAGAATGGGAGTGTTCTTCTTTATTTATTCTACCGTATCAATGTAGAGACAACCTGTACACAATGTAACTTGTACACAAACCAGACGTGTACACTTTGTTTGTTTACAAAACTTACCTTCGCCTGGTTTGTTTACATAACTCTGCGCCTGTACTCTCTGATGCACTCATTCTTTCTCTCTCTCATTTATTCGTTTTATCTCATTTACTTACTCCTGACCCTACATTAAGACTACAAATATTTTAAGGTAAGTAATGAGTGAACTGTATATACATTTTATCGCTCTGGGATGCTTAAATATCATGGAATATATGTGTGGGTGGGTTGGCCTGGTATGGTAGCCCGGCTGACTACCATACATACCACACTTGATTTTTTACAATAAATACTACTCATCTCACCCTGTATTTTAAGGTAAGTAATGAGTGAACTGTATATACATTTTATCGCTCTGGGATGCTTAAATATCATAGAATTGTATGTGTGGGTGGGGTGGCCTGGTATGGTAGCCTGGCTGACTACCATACATACCACACTTGATTTCTTAAAATAAATACTACTTGTCTCACCCTAGATTAAGACTATAAATATTTTAAGGTAAGTAATGAGTGCACTATGTGTGTGTATTGTACTTTTTATTGTTTTTTGATGCCTGGTTCTATTGCTAACTTAATATATGTTAGTGTAAACTTGTTATCTAGTGTTTGTATGCATTTGTAAGTGGAAAAAAAGGGTGTTCCACTTTATGGCGGTTTCCGCTTTACGGCGGTAGCCTGGAACCTAACCAGCCGTATAAGTGGGGCCTTCCTGTACTATGAAGATCTTTTCACATTCTGTTCAGTTTTGGATGCACTTATTCAATCACATTTACAGAAAATTGCATTTTATAGAGGAACTTTATAATAGTCACCTCTAGCAAATGTTATTTATACATGAATGCTTGTAATATAAAAGTTAATAGTAAATATTGATGAAAATATTTAATGCAAATGTTATATTAATTATTGATAATGGATGTATGTGCTATAACACTAATTATTATTTTACTTCCAGCAACAAGTAATTATGACCATTCAGAGAATGAGAATGATCCGCTGTTGCCTCAGCTGGAGAGAGTACGAGATTACTTGAGTAATTATACCGAGACTCTTGGAGATTTCCATTCCCCTCTGGAATCACCATTGGGTAAGTGGTAGTTGATGTAGATGTGACCTCTTGCTGTATCCAAAATGCATTATTTTGTGTTTACATTGAAACATGAAGAATAAGTCTTAATATATGGCTGGAACAAGTCACAAGTAATTATAAAGACACTTTTAGTAGGGAAACCCTTCATTAGGCAGTGGTTCATTCGTAGTGCTTTTTTAAGTACGTACAATTAACCCCTTGACTGTCGCAACCCCAAATCCTGAGGTGTGTCCTGGTGTCGCAAAATTTAAAAAAAAAAAGAAAATTATTATTTCTTATGAAATGATGGAGAATCTTTTCCTGATTGTAATGACACCAAAAGAACGAAATTTGATGGAAAACTGAAGGAATTATGCTCTCGCGAAGTTAGCTACCTCGGCGATATTTACGAATTGCGATTTTGCCCTCTTTGAGCCCTATTTTCGGCTAATTCCTTTGTTCCAGTTGACCAAACTCATAGCTATTTCTTTAGAACTCCATTTTTTCTATCGATTGAGTACAAGAAACTGCCCATTTACCGATTTATACTACCCAATAATGTGGTCAGAAATTTGCAATTTGGCCAATTTCACGAAAATTAAAAAATATGGCAATTTCAAAATATGGTCCAGAATGAACAATGCAGATATTCCTGGCTCTAAAATAACATTTTCTTTGTTCATCAGTCACATTTCCAGGCCCCTCTGATATTACTCTTGCTTTCTATTTTGAATTTTTATTCAAACAAAATATATAAGATTTACTGTTATGCAGACTACTGCAATATTGTAATAATTGTATAAATAATGTCAACCCATTCATAACTGCATATTAAAATGGTTACTTGGACATTTATTGGAAAATGACATTTGTTTACTTTTGGACATCGGCAAAAATCAAACATTTCCTCTACTTTGAGCTCCATTTCAAGGTTCTTTTTATAGTAAAACCAATCAAAATCACCTCTATTTCTATAATATGTTTAACATTCTATCAAATGAGACCAAGAAAACGAGAATACAACCATAAATACTATATGAAAATAGACCACAAAATCGGCATTTTATTTAAAAAAGACGGTCAGTTTTTTTTTTCTCATGCACTCCATGCTGCAGGATTTTTTTTATATGGTGCACACTGACCACACAGAGCCATTCTCTCACATGTGGGCCTACCAGCTTTCTCCTGCTTGATCTGAAGCCGCTAGAATTTATGAGTATGTTTACGTCAAAAACAGAGGCTCGTAAGACGTATATATACGACCAAAACAGTCGAAGGGTTAAATAATGAAAACACTTGTGTGATATATAAAAATATTGTGTTGTCAGGTCAGGCGGTTGAGAGGTCAGGTAAGGTGGTTAAGAGGTCAGGTTACGTGGCAGAGAAGTATGGTAAAGTAGTAGTTTAGAGATCTATAAAGACGAATGAAAGGGTGGGGCCTAGATCTGGTTATCAGGTCGAGGCGTTTTATATTTTAATGTATACATTCCTCTGGTTTATAGGTAGTAGGTTGGTAGACAGCAACCACCCAGGGAAGTACTACCGTCCTGCCAGATGACTGTGAAACAGAAACCTGTAACTGTTTTGCTTGATGGTAGGATTGCTAGTTTCTTTTTCTGTCTCATAAACACGCTAGATAACAGGGATATCTTGCTACTCCTACTTACACTTTGGTCACACTTCACAGACACGCACATGCATATATATATATACATACATCTAGGTTTTTCTCCTTTTTCTAAATAGCTCTTGTTCTTTATTTCTTCTATTGTCCATGGAGAAGTGGAAAAGAATCTTTCCTCCGTAAGCCATGCGTGTCGTATGAGGCGACTAAAATGCCGGGAGCAATGTGCTAGTAACCCCTTCTGTAGACATTTACTAAAAAAGAGAAGAAGAAAAACTTTATAAAACTGGGATGCTTGAATGTGCGTGGATGTAGTGCGGATGACAAGAAACAGATGATTGCTGATGTTATGAATGAAAAGAAGTTGGATGTCCTGGCCCTAAGCGAAACAAAGCTGAAGGGGGTAGGGGAGTTTCGGTGGGGGGAAATAAATGGGATTAAATCTGGAGTATCTGAGAGAGTTAGAGCAAAGGAAGGGGTAGCAGTAATATTGAAGGATCAGTTATGGAAGGAGAAAAGAGAATATGAATGTGTAAATTCAAGAATTATATGGATTAAAGTAAAGGTTGGATGTGAAAAGTGGGTCATAATAAGCGTGTATGCACCTGGAGAAGAGAGGAATGTAGAGGAGAGAGAGAGATTTTGGGAGATGTTAAGTGAATGTATAGGAGCCTTTGAACCAAGTGAGAGAGTAATTGTGGTAGGGGACCTGAATGCTAAAGTAGGAGAAACTTTTAGAGAGGGTGTGGTAGGTAAGTTTGGGGTGCCAGGTGTAAATGATAATGGGAGCCCTTTGATTGAACTTTGTATAGAAAGGGTTTAGTTATAGGTAATACATATTTTAAGAAAAAAAGGATAAATAAATATACATGATATGATGTAGGGTGAAATGACAGTAGTTTGTTGGATTATGTATTGGTAGATAAAAGACTGTTGAGTAGACTTCAGGATGCACATGTTTATAGAGGGGCCACAGATATATCAGATCACTTTCTAGTTGTAGCTACACTGAGAGTAAAAGGTAGATGGGATACAAGGAGAATAGAAGCATCAGGGAAGAGAGAGGTGAAGGTTTATAAACTAAAAGAGGAGGCAGTTAGGGTAAGATATAAACAGCTATTGGAGGATAGATGGGCTAATGAGAGCATAGGCAATGGGGTCGAAGAGGTATGGGGTAGGTTTAAAAATGTAGTGTTAGAGTGTTCAGCAGAAGTTTGTGGTTACAGGAAAGTGGGTGCGGGAGGGAAGAGGAGCGATTGGTGGAATGATGATGTAAAGAGAGTAGTAAGGGAGAAAAAGTTAGCATATGAGAAGTTTTTACAAAGTAGAAGTGATGCAAGGAGGGAAGAGTATATGGAGAAAAAGAGAGAGGTTAAGAGAGTGGTGAAGCAATGTAAAAAGAGAGCAAATGAGAGAGTGGGTGAGATGTTATCAACAAATTTTGTTGAAAATAAGAAAAAGTTTTGGAGTGAGATTAACAAGTTAAGGAAGCCTAGAGAACAAATGGATTTGTCAGTTAAAAATAGGAGAGGAAAGTTATTAAATGGAGAGTTAGAGGTATTGGGAAGATGGAGGGAATATTTTGAGGAATTGTTAAATGTTGATGAAGATAGGGAAGCTGTGATTTCGTGTATAGGGCAAGGAAGAATAACATCTTGTAGGAGTGAGGAAGAGCCAGTTGTGAGTGTGGGGGAAGTTCGTGAGGCAGTAGGTAAAATGAAAGGGGGTAAGGCAGCCGGGATTGATGGGATAAAGATAGAAATGTTAAAAGCAGGTGGGGATATAGTTTTGGAGTGGTTGGTGCAATTATTTAATAAATGTATGGAAGAGGGTAAGGTACCTAGGGATTGGCAGAGAGCATGCATAGTTCCTTTGTATAAAGGCAAAGGGGACAAAAGAGAGTGCAAAAATTATAGGGGGATAAGTCTGTTGAGTATACCTGGTAAAGTATATGGTAGAGTTATTATTGAAAGAATTAAGAGTAAGACAGAGAATAGGATAGCAGATGAACAAGGAGGCTTTAGGAAAGGTAGGGGATGTGTGGACCAGGTGTTTACAGTGAAACATATAAGTGAATAGTATTTAGATAAGGCTAAAGAGGTTTTTGTGGCATTTATGGATTTGGAAAAGGCGTATGACAGGGTGGATAGGGTGGCAGTGTGGCAGATGTTGCAGGTGTATGGTGTAGGAGGTAGGTTACTGAAAGCAGTGAAGAGTTTTTACGAGGATAGTGAGGCTCAAGTTAGAGTATGTAGGAAAGAGGGAAATTATTTCCCAGTAAAAGTAGGCCTTAGACAAGGATGTGTGATGTCACCGTGGTTGTTTAATATATTTATAGATGGGGTTGTAAGAGAAGTAAATGTGAGGGTCTTGGCAAGAGGCATGGAGTTAAAAGATAAAGAATCACACATAAAGTGGGAGTTGTCACAGTTGCTCTTTGCTGATGACACTGTGCTCTTGGGAGATTCTGAAGAGAAGCTGCAGAGATTGGTGGATGAATTTGGTAGGGTGTGCAAAAGAAGAAAATTAAAAGTGAATACAGGAAAGAGTAACGTAATGAGGATAACAAAAAGATTAGGTGATGAAAGATTGGATATCAGATTGGAGGGAGAGAGTATGGAGGAGGTGAATGTTTTCAGATATTTGGGAGTGGACGTGTCAGCGGACGGGTCTATGAAAGATGAGGTGAATCATAGAATTGATGAGGGGAAAAGGGTGAGTGGTGCACTTAGGAGTCTGTGGAGACAAAGAACTTTGTCCTTGGAGGCAAAGAGGGGAATGTATGAGAGTATAGTTTTACCAACGCACTTATATGGGTGTGAAGCATGGGTGATGAATGTTGCAGCGAGGAGAAGGCTGGAGGCAGTGGAGATGTCATGTCTGAGGGCAATGTGTGGTGTGAATATAATGCAGAGAATTCATAGTTTGGAAGTTAGGAGGAGGTGTGGGATTACCAAAACTGTTGTCCAGAGGGCTGAGGAAGGATTGTTGAGGTGGTTCGGACATGTAGAGAGAATGGAGCGAAACAGAGTGACTTCAAGAGTGTATCAATCTGTAGTGGAAGAAAGGCAGGGTAGGTGTCGGCCTAGGAAAGGTTGGAGGGAGGGGGTAAAGGAGGTTTTGTGTGCAAGGGACTTGGACTTCCAGCAGGCATGCTTGAGCATGTTTGATAGGAGTGAATGGAGACAAATGGTTTTTAATACTTGACGTGCTGTTGGAGTGTGAGCAAAGTAACATTTATGAAGGGGTTCAGTGAAACCGGCAGGCCGGACTTGAGTCCTGGAGATGGGAAGTACAGTGCCTGCACTCTGAAGGAGGTGTGATAATGTTGCAGTTTAAAAACTGTAGTGTAAAGCACCCTTCTGGCAAGACAGTGATAGAGTGAATGATGGTGAAAGATTTTCTTTTTCGGGCCACCCTGCCTTGGTGGGAATCGGCCAGTGTGATAATAAAAAAAAAAAATTCCTCTGGTTTGTTTTATGGTTCAGATGAAGTGGATAGTAGCTGCTTCAAGGCAGCTACTATCCACTTCACTTGTGCATTGCCCCAGCCCATGAGATGGAAAGGCAGTTTATGATAGACCACAAGCATTTTTGTTGTTTTTCAGTCTGCAGGTATACTTGTTTAGTGATGGAGTGTCTGTAAATCATGAACTTTTTCACTGATATAGAATTTCTTACATCCCTTACAAAATATGCTAGAAACTCCTGCAGTGCCTATGATTTTGTGGTAGTTTGAAGCTTTGGAAACCTCTTTAATGTTTTTGTGATGAGAACTGACTCTATTGAGAAGATGAGTTTGCCTGACTGCAACAAGTCCCATAGGGAGAGCCAACTGCCATGCCATGTTACTTCTAACTACTAGTGTTGGATGCCCTGAACATGCATCCTCCATGGACTTAATGTGGATTTAGCATGGAGATATTATTACTCCAACACAGATCCAAGAAGACCTAATATGTACAGTATTTTCAGCAGAGTTCTTATTAACAGAATGCCCTAAGTATTATAATTTAATTCTATTGTGCTCATTGGTATGTTGTATGATTGTTTTATAATTATTGAAATAGAATTGAGACTCCACCACTCCCAGCGCTGACTGACCCACATGGGTTTAACACTTCACAAGAGTATAATTCTGTAGTGTACCCAGAGATTATTTAATGATATCAAATTTGTTAGGTGTGATATTTATCATGACATAATGGTTTGTGTTCCAGGCTCAGATGAGGAAGATGAAGACAGCTCTTATGTCCGCAGAAAGTTGTCTCCACAAGTGAGTTTTTTCCTTATTTTTGTTTCCTTGACAAAACATTAATACAAGCAGGCCCTGCTTTTACAGCAGGTTAGGTTCTAGGCTACCACTGTAAAGTGAAAATTTGCTGTAAAGTGAAACATAGCCTTTTTTTCACTTTCAAATGCATATAAAAACCTTGTGTCATGTTTACACTGTCATTTATTAAGTGAATATTAAAACTAGGTATAAAAAAGGTACAGCCTCTCCTCACTTAGCAACGTACTCGTTTACCGACGCCTTGGACTTACAATGGGCTCTATGACCAGTATGCATACAATATACAGCACGCTACTGTATAAACATTTAAAAATATATACCAGCAATGTTATAACTGGTGCAAAGGTGACATTAAAATAATATCACAGATGGCTGACACAAACCCACTACCATTATAGTATGCTCCTCTCTTAGCAGTGAATTTGTTTAGTGACGTAGTTTTAGGAACAAAACTCCGTTGTTAAATGAGCAGAGGCTGTATATACAGTACACACATTACTTAGCCCTTAAACTGTCCAAACGTAGATCTACGTTCACACACGTAGCGCTCCGAACGTAGATCTATGTTCGATTTTGCATTCTTTCTTACGTAAAAAAAAATGTATATCTACGTTTGGAGTGCTACACGTATGAAAGTAGATCTACGTTTGGACAGTTTAAGGGAGGGGCGAACAGAATTACCAACTTTTTTTTTTTTATCAGATTTCAGTGGGATTGTGACAGTGGATTAAGCAGCTTTAAAAAAACATATAGGCTGTGTTTGTTTTGACTGTTAGCCTTCAAGTTAGATAGAAAAAAAATATTTTTGCACATTTTTATGGATCCTAGGACTTTCCACTTTCTACTAAATTGGGAAGATGTACAATGCTCTAGTTGACATCAGATGAAAGATAAAGGCTAGATTAATAATGACCCAGAACAGTTTAGCGATAATGTCAGTAGATTCCATAAAAAAATGTTGGTTAGTTTTTTTTTTTTTTTTAGAGGAGGAAAAAATCATTAACAAAAAGCTGTTCACAACATGGCAAATCCTCTCTGGGTGTTTGTAGAACCATCATTCCTCAATAACGTCTGCAAAATTATGACAATCCAATGAATACTTATCGCAGGAAATGGGTTACAATGTCAATAACGTATTACTGAATTTTTTTTGTGTGTGTGAAACTCTAGGGAAATGGCACTGCAACTTTCAGTGTGCTACACCCCTCCTACCTTCTTTACGGCCTGCTGGCTACTGAGGGACTTACTGTCTGCTCTCCACACACTAGCCAGCACACAAGTTGCCATGTAGAGTATTTACAATGAAATAATCATAAAAATCGTAATTTTGGGAGGAAAAAAAAAACTGCCAGTTGCCTACATATATTTTTGCTGACAGCAGAACAAAAAAAATGCATTTAATGAAAAACATACTTAGAAATATGATAGAAACAAGCTGATTATATCAAAATGTTGCCAGAATTTTGCACTATTTTTCAGTAAGAAATAATTTTTTCCATAATTTTTCAATTTCAATGTCCTGATCACTGAAAAAAGGCTCGCCCGTCCCTTAAGCGAGGGGCGAGCAAAATCACCAATTTTTTTTTTTATTGATGAGATTTCAATGGGATTTTGACAGTGGATTAATCAGCTTAAAAAAAACATATAGGCTGTGTTTGTTTTGACTGTTAGCCTTGAAGTTAGATAGGAAAAAAATATTTTTGCACAATTTTATGGGTCCTAGGGCTTCCCAAATTTTACTAAATTGGGAAGATATACAATGCTCTAGTTGACATCAGATGAAAGATAATTATGACCCAGAGCATTTTAGTGATAATGTCAGTAGATTCCATAAAAAAAAATGTTGAAATTACTATTTTTTTTTTGTTTTTTAGAGGAGGAAAAAATCATTAACAAAAAGCTGTTCACAATATGGCAAATCTTCTCTGGGTGTTTGTAGAACCATCATTCCTCAATAACATCTGCAAAAATCATGACAATCCAATGAATATGTAACGAAAAAAATGGATTAGAATGTCAACTTATTACCGAGATTTTTTATTTTAGTGTGTGTGAAACTCTTGGGAAGTTGCGCGCCACCGTTCAGCGTGTTGCACTCCTCCTATCTTCTCTACAGCCTGCCGGCCACTGACGGGCTTACTGTCTTCTCTCCTCACACTAGCCAGCACACAAGTTGCCATGTAGAGTATTTACAATGAACAAAATCATAAAATTCGTAATTTTGGGAGGAAAAAAAAAAACTCCTAATTGCCAACATGTATTTTTGCTGACAGCAGAACAAAAAAAAAATACATTTAATGAAAAACATGCTTAGAAATATGATAGAAACAAGCTGATTACATCAAAATATTGCCAGAATTTTGCACTATTTTTCAGTAAGAAAACATTTTTTTCCATAATTTTTCAATTTTAACCCTTTCAGGGTCCGTCCCGTAGATCTACGGCTTTACGTTCAGGGTCCAAACCGTAGATCTACGTCATGAGCTCAGCTCACTCTGATAAACTGTGAGTGGTAAATTTGGGCCTAGATATGAGAGAATACATCTATGTGGTATGTGTGCACCACATAAAACAAATCCTGCAGCACACTGTGTACAGTGGACCCCCGCATAACGGACGCCTTGCATAGCGGACAATCCGCATAGCGGACGCTTTGTTCGCTAAAATTTTGCCCCGCATAGTGGACAAAAACCCGCTCAGCGGCCTTCGTCCGAGACGCGTCCAATGTGCGGCCTGAGCCAAGCTCACATGTTCCGCGGGTGGCATTGTTTACCAGCCAGCCTCCGCGGTAACATCCAAGCATACAATCGGAACATTTTGTATTATTACAGTGTTTTTGGTGATTTTTTTCTGGAAAATAAGTGACCATGGGCCCCAAGAAAGCTTCTAGTGCCAACCCTACAGCAATAAGGGTGAGAATTACTATGGAGATGAAGAAAAAGATCATTGATAAGTATGAAAGTGGAGTGCGTGTCTCCGAGCTGGCCAGGTTGTATAATAAACCCCAATCAACCATTGCTACTATTGGTGGTACAGCTGCTGCTGCTGCTGTACCACCGTCAGCTGCTGCTGCACTGTCAGCTGCTGCTGCTGTACCACCGTCAGCTGCTGCTGCTGCTGTAGTACCGTCTGCTGCTGCTGTAGCATCGTCTGCTGCTGCTGTAGCATCGTCTGCTGCTGCTGTAGCATCGTCTGCTGCTGCTGCTGCTGTAGCATCGTCTGCTGCTGCTGTAACATCGTCAGTTGCTGCTGTAGCATCGTCTGCTGCTGCTGTAGCATCGTCTGTTGCTGCTGTAGCATCGTCTGTTGCTGCTGTACCACCATCAGCTGCTGCTGCTGCTGTACCACCGTTGTTGGTGTGGCTTATTGAGAATACCAAGAAACAATTAACCCCAGAGGGTTAGCTACCCAGGATAACCCAAGAAAGTCAGTGTCATCGAAGACTGTCTAACTTATTTCCATTGGAGTCCTTAATCTTGTCTCCCAGGATGCAACCCACACCAGTTGACTAACACCCAGGTGAACAGGGAAAATGCCTGGAACTAGTGCTCATATTGGTGAATTTAGAGCCAGCAAAGGTTGGTTTGAGAGATTTAAGAATCGTAGTGGCATACACAGTGTGATAAGGCCTGTTCTGGAAGAAAATACCAAACAGGACCTACAGTACTCAGGAGGAAAAGGCACTCCCAGGACACAGTGTCTCATCAGTCATTGCTGCATCTTCAATAAAGGTAAGTGTCATTTATTCTTCATTTAGTAGAGTAGTACATGCACAATATATATTGAGCATGTACTACTCTATTATTGTGCATGTATCCTTCTCTTTGTGTGTAGGAAAATGTATATTTCATGTGGTAAAAATTTTTTTTTCATACTTTTGGGTGTCTTGCACGGATTAATTTGATTTCCATTATTTCTTATGGGGAAAATTCATTCGCATAGCGAACATTTCGCATAACAGCCAGCCCTGTTGCACGGATTAAGGTCGCTATGCGGGGGTCCACTGTATAATGAGAGGAAAAAACTGAGACCGTGATTTTCGATTAAAACAGCGACTTTGCAGTGGTGTTTTTTCGTATGTTTTTTATAGTTGTATTTGTGATTTCTTGGTCTCATTTGATAGAATGGAAGACATATTACAGAAATAGAGATAATTTTGATTGGTTTTAGCACTGGAAATGGCTTGAAACTGAGCTCAAAGTGGCGGAAATGTTAAATTTTTGCCGATGTTCAAGAGTAAACAAACGACCTCACACGTCTAATACATGCCAGCTGGTGGGTCTAATATACATTCATAAATGTGGTGATGATATTTATACAATTATTACAATATTGCATAACAGTAAATCTTCTATTTATTGGTGTGAATAAAAATTCATTATGTGAATAAAAAATCAAAATGGAATTTATTTGTAAAGCCTCAAAACGTAACTAATGAACAGAGGAAATGTTAGTTTAGTGCCAGGAATACCTACATTGTTTATTCTGGATCCTATTTTGAAATTGGAATATTTTGAACTTTGTGTTAAATTGGCCAAATTACCAATTTCCGGTCACTTTATTTTGTAGTTGAAACAGTTGACTTGGCGATTTCTTGTGCTCAATCGATAGAATAGAAGTAATCCTAGTGAAATAGCTAAGAATTTGGTCGACTGGAATAATGTAATTGGCCTAAAATGGGAGTCAAAGTCGGCAAAATCGCCGATTCGTAAATATCGCTGACACATCAAAATTCATGAGAGCATAATTTCGTCAATTTTCCATCAAATTTCGTACTTTTTATTTTATTACATTCACAAAAAGATTCTCTACCATTTCATAAGAAAAAAACAACAATTTTTTTTTTGAAAATTCTTGGACACTGGGGCACCACTTCAGATTTTGGCCTTGGACCCTAAAAGGGTTAATATCTTGTTCACTGGAAAAAGGCTTGCCCCTCCGTTAATGCTACACTTTATCGCTGGCTTGCCCTATAACTTTTATAGATTCCTGCTGCTTTAGTATCGTACATATTGCAGAATCAATGGAAAAGACACATTTTCCCCTCTCTCTAGTGCCAGCCAGCCCTTTACCAAAGGGCAAAAAGGGTGAGAATTACTATGGATATGAAGAAAGAGATCATTGCTAAGTATGAAAGTGGAGTGCGTGTCTCCGAGCTGGCCAGGCTGTACACAAAACCCCAATCAACCATCGCTACTATTGTGGCCAAGAAAACGGCAATGAAGGAAGCTGTTCTTGCCAAAGGTGCAACTATGTTTTCGAAACTGAGATCGCAAGTATTCGAAGATGTTGAGAGACTGTTATTGGTGCGGGTAAACGAAAAACAGATAGCAGGAGATAGCATCTCTCAAGTGATCATATGTGAAAAGGCTAGGAAGTTGCATGACGATTTAATTAAAAAAATGCCAGCAACTAGTGGTGATGTGAGTGAATTTAAGGCCAGCAAAGGTTGGTTTGAGAGATTTAAAGGGAAGGGGAGTAACCCCGGAAAAGGACTTGCCACCTCAAGTCCTAATGGAAGGGGATTTCCCTTCTAAACACTAAGACCATCAACACTCTCCCCTCCTCCCATCCCATCAATTATCACCAGATCTTCAATAAAGGTAAGTGTCATGTAACTGTGCATGTCTTCTTCAGTTTGTGTGTATTAAAATTAATATTCCATGTGGTAAAAACAATTTTTTTTTCATACTTTGGGGTGTCCTACATGGATTAATTTGATTTCCATTATTTCTTATGGGGAAAATTAACTTGACTAACGATAATTTTGACTAACGATGAGCTCTCAGGAACGGATTAATAGCGTTAGTCGAGGGTCCACTGTATACCCCTTTTTCAAAAATTCAGATTTCCTACAATAAATATATTCATCTAGGTAGCAGGTTGGTAGACAGCAACCTCCCAGGGAGGTACTACCGTCCTGCCAAGTGAGTGTAAAATGGAAGCCTGTAATTGTTTTACACGATGGTAGGATTGCTGGTGTCTTTTTTTTCTGTCTCATACACATGCAAGATTTCAGGTATGTCTTGCTACTTCTACTTACACTTAGGTCACACTACACATACATGTACAAGCATATATATACACACCCCTCTGGGGTTTCTTCAATTTTCTTTCTAGTTCTGGTAGTATGTTGGTAGGCAGCAACCACCCAGGGAAGTACTACCGTCCTGCCAGATGACTGTGAAACAGAAACCTGTAACTGTTTTGCATGATGATAGGATTGCTGGTTTCTATTTCTGTCTCATAAACACGCTAGATAACAGGGATATCTTGCTACTCCTACTTACACTTTGGTCACAATTCACAGACACGCACATGCATATATATATATATACATACATCTAGGTTTTTCTCCTTTTTCTAAATAGCTCTTGTTCCTCTTTTTTTCCTCTATTGTCCATGGGGAAGTGGAAAAGAATCTTTCCTCCGTAAGCCATGCGTGTCGTATGAGGCGACTAAAATGCCGGGAGCAATGGGCTAGTAACCCCTTCTCCTGTAGACATTTACTAAAAAAGAGAAGAAGAAAAACTTTATAAAACTGGGATGCTTGAATGTGCGTGGATGTAGTGCGGATGACAAGAAACAGATGATTGCTGATGTTATGAATGAAAAGAAGTTGGATGTCCTGGCCCTAAGCGAAACAAAGCCTAAGGGGGTAGGGGAGTTTCGGTGGGGGGAAATAAATGGGATTAAATCTGGAGTATCTGAGAGAGTTAGAGCAAAGGAAGGGGTAGCAGTAATGTTGAATGATCAGTTATGGAAGGAGAAAAGAGAATATGAATGTGTAAATGCAAGAATTATGTGGATTAAAGTAAAGGTTGGATGCGAGAAGTGGGTCATAATAAGCGTGTATGCACCTGGAGAAGAGAGGAATGCAGAGGAGAGAGAGAGATTTTGGGAGATGTTAAGTGAATGTATAGGAACCTTTGAACCAAGTGAGAGAGTAATTGTGGTAGGGGACCTGAATGCTAAAGTAGGAGAAACTTTTAGAGAGGGTGTGGTAGGTAAGTTTGGGGTGCCAGGTGTAAATGATAATGGGAGCCCTTTGATTGAACTTTGTATGGAAAGGGGTTTAGTTATAGGTAATACATATTTTAAGAAAAAGAGGATAAATAAGTATACAAGATATGATGTAGGGCGAAATGACAGTAGTTTGTTGGATTATGTATTGGTAGATAAAAGACTGTTGAGTAGACTTCAGGATGTACATGTTTATAGAGGGGCCACAGTTATATCAGATCACTTTCTAGTTGTAGCTACACTAAGAGTAAAAGGTAGATGGGATACAAGGAGAATAGAAGCATCAGGGAAGAGAGAGGTGAAGGTTTATAAACTAAAAGAGGAGGCAGTTAGGGTAAGATATAAACAGCTATTGGAGGATAGATGGGCTAATGAGAGCATAGGCAATGGGGTCGAAGAGGTATGGGGTAGGTTTAAAAATGTAGTGTTAGAGTGTTCAGCAGAAGTTTGTGGTTACAGGAAAGTGGGTGCGGGAGGGAAGAGGAGCGATTGGTGGAATGATAATGTGAAGAGAGTAGTAAGGGAGAAAAAGATAGCATATGAAAAGTTTTTACAAAGTAGAAGTGATGCAAGGAGGGAAGAGTATATGGAGAAAAAGAGAGAGGTTAAGAGAGTGGTGAAGCAATGTAAAAAGAGAGCGAATGAGAGAGTGGGTGAGATGTTATCAACAAATTTTGTTGAAAATAAGAAAAAGTTTTGGAGTGAGATTAACAAGTTAAGAAAGCCTAGAGAACAAATGGATTTGTCAGTTAAAAATAGGAGAGGAGAGTTATTAAATGGAGAGTTAGAGGTATTGGGAAGATGGAGGGAATATTTTGAGGAATTGTTAAATGTTGATGAAGATAGGGAAGCTGTGATTTCGTGTATAGGGCAAGGAGGAACAACATCTTGTAGGAGTGAGGAAGAGCCAGTTGTGAGTGTGGGGGAAGTTCGTGAGGCAGTAGGTAAAATGAAAGGGGGTAAGGCAGCCGGGATTGATGGGATAAAGATAGAAATGTTAAAAGCAGGTGGGGATATAGTTTTGGAGTGGTTGGTGCAATTATTTAATAAATGTATGGAAGAGGGTAAGGTACCTAGGGATTGGCAGAGAGCATGCATAGTTCCTTTGTATAAAGGCAAAGGGGATAAAAGAGAGTGCAAAAATTATAGGGGGATAAGTCTGTTGAGTATACCTGGCAAAGTGTATGGTAGAGTTATTATTGAAAGAATTAAGAGTAAGACGGAGAATAGGATGCCAGATGAACAAGGAGGCTTTAGGAAAGGTAGGGGGTGTGTGGACCAGGTGTTTACAGTGAAACATGTAAGTGAACAGTATTTAGATAAGGCTAAAGAGGTCTTTGTGGCATTTATGGATTTGGAAAACGCGTATGACAGGGTGGATAGGGGGGCAATGTGGCAGATGTTGCAAGTGTATGGTGTAGGAGGTAGGTTACTGAAAGCAGTGAAGAGTTTTTACGAGGATAGTGAGGCTCAAGTTAGAGTATGTAGGAAAGAGGGAAATTATTTCCCAGTAAAAGTAGGCCTTAGACAAGGATGTGTGATGTCACCATGGTTGTTTAATATATTTATAGATGGGGTTGTAAGAGAAGTAAATGCGAGGGTCTTGGCAAGAGGCGTGGAGTTAAAAGATAAAGAATCACACATAAAGTGGGAGTTGTCACAGTTGCTCTTTGCTGATGATACTGTGCTCTTGGGAGATTCTGAAGAGAAGTTGCAGAGATTGGTGGATGAATTTGGTAGGGTGTGCAAAAGAAGAAAATTGAAAGTGAATACAGGAAAGAGTAAGGTTATGAGGATAACAAAAATATTAGGTGATGAAAGATTGGATATCAGATTGGAGGGAGAGAGTATGGAGGAGGTGAATGTATTCAGATATTTTGGAGTTGACATGTCAGCGGGTGGGTATATGAAAGATGAGGTGAATCATAGAATTGATGAGGGGAAAAGGGTGAGTGGTGCACTTAGGAGTCTGTGGAGACAAAGAACTTTGTCCTTGGAGGCAAAGAGGGGAATGTATGAGAGTATAGTTTTACCAACGCTCTTATATGGGTGTGAAGCATGGGTGATGAATGTTGCAGCGAGGAGAAGGCTGGAGGCAGTGGAGATGTCATGTCTGAGAGCAATGTGTGGTGTGAATATAATGCAGAGAATTCGTAGTTTGGAAGTTAGGAGGAGGTGCGGGATTACCAAAACTGTTGTCCAGAGGGCGGAGGAAGGGTTGTTGAGGTGGTTCGGACATGTGGAGAGAATGGAACGAAACAGAATAACTTCAAGAGTGTATCAGTCTGTAGTGGAAGGAAGGCGGGGTAGGGGTCGGCCTAGGAATGGTTGGAGGGAGGGGGTAAAGGAGGTTTTGTGTGCGAGGGGCTTGGACTTCCAGCAGGCATGCATGAGCATGTTTGATAGGAGTGAATGGAGACAAATGGTTTTTAATACTTGACGTGCTGTTGGAGTGTGAGCAAAGTAACATTTATGAAGGGGTTCAGGGAAACCGGCAGGCCGGACTTGAGTCCTGGCGATGGGAAGTACAGTGCCTGCACTCTGAAGGAGGTGTGATAATGTTGCAGTTTAAAAACTGTAGTGTAAAGCACCCTTCTGGCAAGACAGTGATGGAGTGAATGATGGTGAAAGTTTTTCTTTTTCGGGCCACCCTGCCTTGGTGGGAATCGGCCAGTGTGATAATAAAAAATAATAAAAAATTCTGGTTCTTGTTTATTTCCTCTCACCTCCATGGGGAAGTGGAACAGAATTCTTCCTCCGTAAGCCATGCGTGTTGTAAGAGGCGACTAAAATGCCAGGAGCAAGGGGCTAGTAACCCCTTCTCCTGTATATATCACTAAATGTAAAAGGAGAAACTTTAATTTTTTCTTTTGGGCCACCCCGCCTCGGTGGGATACGGCCGGTGTGTTGAAAGAAAGAAGAAATATATTCATAACTCACTATAAGCTAAGGACAAAAATATTCTAACCCTTAACTGTAGCAAGTAAGTTAAGCGATTAATCAATAGAAAAAGGAGAGCATAAACCTAACTCCTCCAATGTTGTTGGAGTTATATAGGGTGACTGACAACACCGCTGCCTCTACCACCTCTGCTGCCGCCTCCACCACCACTGTGTATGGCTTATGCTCTCAGTGGCCCTTATGCACCCAACAACAACAACAACAACACAGCAACACTCGTGACATGCTTAATAACATATTTTATTCATTCTAGAGTATATGTCATGTTTCTATGTTATTAGTATTGTTTATTATGTCATATTAGATGAATTGTGCTAGATAAGTAAGTTACTAAATGCTGTAAAGAGTTTTTTTGAGGATAGTGAGGCTCAGGTTAGGGTGTGTAGAAGAGAGGGAGACTACTTCCCGGTAAAAGTAGGTCTTGGACAGGGATGTGTAATGTCACCATGGTTGTTTAATATATTTATAGATGGGGTTGTAAAAGAAGTAAATGCTAGGGTGTTCGGGAGAGGGGTGGGACTAAATTATGGGGAATCAAATTCAAAATGGAAATTAACACAGTTACTTTTTGCTGATGATACTGTGCTTATGGGAGATTCTGAAGAAAAATTGCAAAGGTTAGTGGATGAGTTTGGGAATGTGTGTAAAGGTAGAAAGTTGAAAGTGAACATAGAAAAGAGTAAGGTGATGAGGGTATCAAATGATTTAGATAAAGAAAAATTGGATATCAAATTGGGGAGGAGGAGTATGGAAGAAGTGAATGTTTTCAGATACTTGGGAGTTGACGTGTCGGCGGATGGATTTATGAAGGATGAGGTTAATCATAGAATTGATGAGGGAAAAAAGGTGAGTGGTGCATTGAGGTATATGTGGAGTCAAAAAACGTTATCTATGGAGGCAAAGAAGGGAATGTATGAAAGTATAGTAGTACCAACACTCTTATGTGGGTGTGAAGCTTGGGTGGTAAATGCAGCAGCGAGGAGACGGTTGGAGGCAGTGGAGATGTCCTGTTTAAGGGCAATGTGTGGTGTAAATATTATGCAGAAAATTCGGAGTGTGGAAATTAGGAAAAGGTGTGGAGTTAATAAAAGTATTAGTCAGAGGGCAGAAGAGGGGTTGTTGAGGTGGTTTGGTCATTTAGAGAGAATGGATCAAAGTAGAATGACATGGAAAGCATATAAATCTATAGGGGAAGGAAGACGGGGTAGGGGTCGTCCTCGAAAGGGTTGGAGAGAGGGGGTAAAGGAGGTTTTGTGGGCAAGGGGCTTGGACTTCCAGCAAGTGTGCATGAGCATGTTAGATAGGAGTGAATGGAGATGAATGGTACTTGGGACCTGACGATCTGTTGGAGTGTGAGCAGGGTAATATTTAGTGAAGGGATTCAGGGAAACCGGTTGTTTTCATATAGTCGGACTTGAGTCCTGGAAATGGGAAGTACAATGCCTGCACTTTAAAGGAGGAGTTTGGGATATTGGCAGTTTGGAGGGATATGTTGTGTATCTTTATACGTATATGCTTCTAAACTGTTGCATTCTGAGCACCTCTGCAAAAACAGTGATTATGTGTGAGTGTGGTGAAAGTGTTGAATGATGATGAAAGCATTTTCTTTTTGGGGATTTTCTTTCTTTTTTGGGTCACCCTGCCTCGGTGGGAGACGGCTGACTTGTTAAAAAAAAAAAAAAAAAAGTAAGCCATAGAGCTGATATTAGTGTCATATTGAAGGATTATCTTATCCTGTCTCCCAACACAATTCCTAACATTTGCCAGAAACAGACATCTCTGGAATACTTTTTTGAGTGACAGGGGTCCAGTGACTCTCAAGCTGGTCCTAGTGGCATTAAAAAACAAAGGAGGGAAGTAACCCAGGATAAGGACTTAGTACCTGAAGTCTTTGTGGAGTGGGATTCCCCTTCTAAACAGTTGTAAACTTCTCCATCCTCTCCCTTCCTCCCATCTTCCATGTCTTCCATAAAGGTAAGTGTGATGTTATTATTGTTTTATTCTTCATGTATCATTCTTTTCTGTGTAGGTAAATGTATATTTCATGTAGAATTTTTTTTTTAAAACTTTTGAGTGTTTGAAAAGGATTAATTGGATTTCCATTATTTCTTATGGGGAAAATTAGTTCAGAATAAGTCACTCTCTCTGGAACGAATTAATTTCGTAATCTGGGGGTCTGCTGTACTTACTTTCACTACCCAGTAAAGTGATCAGAAATTGGTGATTTGGCCAATTTCACACAAAATTTAAAAATTGCAAGTTTAAACATAGGTTATGCAGACTACTTCTCTATTGTAATAATTCTATAAAAATTATCAATTCATGTGTGAACACATTAGACTGATCAGTTGGACATGTATTAGATGAGTGATGTAATTTGTGCACTGTGAAACAGTGGAGAAAATAGAACACTTCTGTTAATTTGAGCTCAATTTCAAGCTACTTTCACTCCTGAAACCAATCAAAATCATCTCAATTTCTCTAATATATCCTCCATTTTATCAAATGAAATCATGAAACCTGGAATACATCCATAAAAACCTTACAAATATACACCACAAAGTTGCTATTTTAACCCTTAAATTGCCCAAACTTAGATCTGTGTTCGTACCACTAGCGCTCCAAACGTAGATCTACTTTATATTTTTCCTGCCTCCAAATTTGGCATGATTGGCCTGAGATTCTTGGTCGTCACACTCCGTGTGCGCAGTATTAACCCTTTCAGGGTTTCGGATGTACTAGTACGACTTATGCACCAGGGTTTTTGACGTACTAGTACGCCTAAATTCTAGCGCCCTCAAATCTAGTGAGAGAAAGCTGGTAGGCCTATATATGAAAGAATGGGTCTATGTGGTTAGTGTGCGCAGTATAAAAAAAATCCTGCAGCACACAGTGCGTAATGAGAAAAAAAAACTTTGACTGTGTTTTTGGATTAAAACAGTGACTTTGCACTGTATTTTCGTATGGTATTTATTGGTGTATTCTAGTTTTCCTGGTCTCATTTTATAGAATGGAAGACATATTACAGAAATTGAGATGATTTTTACTGATTTTACAAAGAAAACTACCTTGAAATTGCGCTCAAAGTAGCAGAAATGTTCGATTTTTACCAAAGTTCAAAAGTAAACAAATCATGCTATGCGACCAGTACACGTCAACTGGTGAGTCTAATATTCTTTCACAAGTGCGCTGATAATATTTATACCATTTCTACACCAATGCAGTAGTCTGCATAACAGTAAATCTTCTATTTTTTTGTGAGAATAAAAATTCAAAGTGGAGAGCAAAAGAATGTAAGAGGGGCATGGGGACATGACTAATGAACAGAGGAAATGTTATTTTAGTGCCAGGAATGTCTTTCATGTTTATTCTGGACCCTATTCGGAAATTGGCATCTTTTGAAATTTGTGTGAAATTGGCAAAATTTATTGCTGTTCTTACTGCTGAACAGCAGTTTAGTGCCGATGAAGGTAGCATAGGTAGCAATGATACGGCCGTGGACTAGTTTGGCTTTAATTGGATAGGAGTGAGTACACAACGGGCAGTGTGAATGAGTGACCGCAAGCCAGTCCGTGGAGGGGGAGCACTTGTGTCTATCAAGTCGGTCAGCCTAGGAGTGAGGGCGGATGGGCTCAGCCTCCCACTGACCTGAGTGAGCCTACAGAGGGCAGCACCTAAATGCCGCGAAATATGAACTAGTCAGAGCAGACGGCTAGGCTGTGTGTTCTGACAGTACAGGCTGTCTACATTTGCTCGGCCACGCACCTCGCGTCGTCCCGATGCGACAATACTGGTGGGCCCGCAGGTATAAAGGAATTACTTACACTAGCTACCCCAGAGAGGGACTGGCTTTCGCTCACTAGTAAAAAAAAAAAATGGACATAAAAATGCAACAGGCAAAAAAAAACTCTCCCATCCAGGGGAAGAGAAAACTGGTTTGCCCGCGCTGTTTCATCGAGGAGAGAGTCCGGAGACGTCAGCACTGGAACTAAAATCTTCTATATGCAGGTTGTCCGCAGGGCTGAACATCAGTTTACCACTCATCTACAAACGTTGTTGCACCCTCACATCTGCAAACAATGACTGACAGTAGCATTTCCTAAGGTGTGACATGTGACTCAGAGGGCAGCACTGCCCTGACCGTAATACAGGCTCTTTTTTTTTTATATAAAAACACTGGGTGCACATACCTACAATAATACTATATCCATGGAATTCATTACACTCTGGGTACGCTTCTAAAAGTATTTACATAATTACATGATGTTGTCCACCCTGACTCCATTATCGACTAGCTATACAATGTGTGTGCATTTATACCCATTTCTGCAAGCAAACTATTAGCATAACTAGCGTAGGAGTCAGACAAGTCAGTAGGTACGTCAATGTCACAGAAATGTACTGTTGTCCTGGGTCGCAGGCCATAAGTATGGAGCCTTACTGGGCCGTCTTCCGTACCAGTAGTAGTGGGAGACGGGATAGATGGGTTGTCCCTAGCATTGGTCTGATTGTGACGTTGCAACGCACGCAACTCCAGCTCTGCTTCGGCCTGCACATGGTCCACATACTTCATGTGATCAAGGTGGGCTTCCTTGATAGTTCCCGTAGCAATCTCCCTCACCTCGAACTTATTGCCATGGAGCTGTCGTAGGACACGGTAAGGACCCACGAATTTTGGGACAAGTTTGTGCATACCTGGGGTCTGTGCTGGGTTGAGCAACATAACTTTGCAACCTGGTTCCACTTTGCTTTCCTTGGCGCGGGCATTGCGCTCAGATGTGAACCTATCAGTAGCTTTCATAAGGTTCTCTCGTACCCGCTGGAAGACAAGTTGCATTGTTCTCATCTTTACTACACTGGGGTTATCAGTATCGTAAGTAGGTCTAGGTGGAGCAAACAGAATTTCATATGGTAAGCGCTTGTCATAGCCATACAAAGCAAAATGAGGTGTCTCACCGATCGAGCTGTTGAGGGAGGAATTTAATGTACACTGAACATCTGGGATAGCCTCATCCCATGTAGTACAACTTGGGTTAACAGTTACTCTGAGCACCTCCAGGACTTTGCGATTTATACGTTCAGCAAGACCATTACTCGCAGGGTGGCGTGGAGCTACTGGCGCTTGGTGAATGTTGAATCTGGAGCAAAGATCCTGCATTATGCCATTTATAAACTCAGACCCACTGTCTGACAGAAGGACAAGTGGGCAAGTATGACGAAGAACAACATGCTCACGGAAAGCACTAGCGACCGTTTCGGCGGTTTTATCAGGAATGGGTACTAATTCACTGTACCGCGTCAAGTTATCTACCATTACAAGCAGGTGCTTATTTCCCTTCTCCGAGGTCGAGAAGTTCGTCAACAGGTCGACAGAAGTTCTCTCCCAGGGCTCCTTTGTAATGGGATACTTTAGAATGGGGTTAGGACCTGTAATGGTACCCTTGTGCTGTAGGCAAACAACACACTGGTGTACATGCTTGGCAATGTCCGCTGCCATCTTAGGCCAGAAATATTTCATTCGTGCCTGTTTGATACTGCGGTCCTTCCCGGGGTGCGCTACACCTGGGACATCGTGGATCAACCTAAGAGTAGCTGGTATCATGGACTCTGGTATCACCAGTTGGTATATGGTTCTGCCGGGGTCCACCAGCTGTGCAACACAGCACAGTACTCCTTGGTTGACCACTAAATCCTTCAGTGGAACGGGAGACTTGACCTGTAAGTCAACGTCCTCCTTGGTCAGGAAACGAAGGACTGGAGACCACACAGGGTCCTGTCGTTGGGCTCTCTCGAGATCCTCAACAGAGAACGAGTTGCCGACACTCACGAATGCTATATGCCTCGACAGGGCATCAGCTACAACATTTTGCTTGCCTGTGACATAGCAAATTTCAGGGTTGTAGTCATTGAACGTGAGCGACCACCGAGCATGCTTTCCCGAGAGGTTCTTATTCGCAAAAAGGGCCAATAAGGGTAAATGATCTTTGTAAATCTTGATAAGATAATGATAGATGATATCCCGAAAATGACTCAGGGCCCATACAATGGCTAAAGCTTCTAGCTCTGTCACTGAATAATTGACTTCCACTTTAGTAAGGACACGGCTAGCATAGGCAATAGGCTGTTGCTTACCATTAGATTCCTGTGACAAGACTGCACCGATGCCAACTTTGCTGGCATCAGTTGTCAAGGTAAATGCCTTGGTGAAATCAGGGAATCTAAGGGTTGGGGCTGATGTTAACTTGTTCTTAAGAATGACAAAAGCTCGTTCCTGATCACACGTCCACTCAAAAGGGGCATCCTTCTTGAGTAAGCGTGTCAGGGGTACAGCAATGGTGGAGAAACCTGCGATAAAGGTTCGGTAGAAACCCGCCAGGCCTATGAAGGACCGGACTGCATCCGCCGTCATGGGTCTGGGGAATTTCTGCACGGCCGAGATTTTAGACTCTTCCGTCTTTATGCCATTCTGAGTCACTACGTGACCCAGAAATTTTATTTCCTTCCGGAGGAAATGACATTTGGAGAGCTTTACCTTAAGGTTTGCCTGAACTAGCCTGTCCAATACCCTGTCAAGTTTCTCAAGATGTGACGGGACATCTTGCGACATGACTATGAGATCATCCAGGTAGACCATGAGCGTGCCACCTGGGAGGGTACGGAAAATTGTCGTCATCAAACGACTAAACGTGATTGGGCTTCCGCGCAAGCCGAAGGGCATCCTCCTGAACTGGTAATGACCAGTTGGAGTAGAGAAAGCTGTCAACTCTTTGCTCTCATCATCGAGGGGGATCTGCCAGAACCCTTGAAGAAGATCAAGAGTTGAAAAGACCTTATTATCGCCGATGTTCTGCAACAGGTCGTTCAGAACTGGCAACGGAAAGCGGTCTGGGATCATACATGCATTCAGTTTCCTGTAATCGATATCAGGGCGCCAGGTTCCGTCTTTCTTGGGGACCAGAATAAGGGGAGCATTCCATGGGGAAGTGGACTCTTCAATAACTCCATCACGGAGCATCCATGTAATGAGTTCTTCGGCGAAGACTCTTTGCGCATGTGGCAGGCGATACGCAGGTACATAAATGGGTTTAGTACCTTTGTCAAGTGGAATACAGTGAGAGATCAGTGGGGTCAAACCCATTGACTCACCATCTAGTGCGACTGCAGAGCGTGCACGATTGAGAACCTGGAGAAGTTTTGGGACCTCTTCAGGATAGTCTGTCAAAGCTAGAGCATCTTCCTGCACTGGCCGGGTGTTGGAAGAGTCAGCAGCAGACTCGCCTGGGAGAACTGCACTCACGAGGAAGTCAGCTGGGGCTTCACCCTCCACTCTTACCGGGAGAGGGAATCTGACAAGGTCGTCAAGTGAGGTATTCTTCCGCAGGGGAAATTCTCGACTGTGCATGTTGACGACAAGGACTTGCAACTTACCACGTTGCACTGTGTGCAAGGATGGTTCAAGGGAGAGGCCCTTGACTCGGCACGTGTCATTGTCAACCAGCACATGGTCTCCTTCAAACGCTCTGCTCACGTACACCATAACAGGAGTGAGCGAGTTAGCTGACAAAGTGATGTCATACTTTGTACAAGCAGTAACTCTGCTCGCTGATGCCATGACATGAGTCAGACAGTCGCCTGCCGACAGGGATACTGCGGCTTGACAACTGCTGTTCTCTACAACAGCATCAGAGTTAGAGTGAAGGTTAGACTGGGCGTCCCCAGACTGGGTTTCACTGGTAACTAAGCGCTGATGGCCAGGAGGTGATGGGCAACGAGCTCTACTACGAGGTCGATCAGGACAAGAGACCGACCCCGGGGAGAATGTGCTATGGAAACCACCGGTTTCCAACGATTCCAGGCACTGTGCATACTCTGAGACAGAGTAGCATGTAGTAGATCCTAAGCGCACGCCCCAGAAGGGCACATCCACTCCGTTGAATTCTGCTTTCCACTCAGCTGGATCTAAGCGGATCCTAAGTTCTGCCATGGTTTTGAACCCTATGAGCAGGTCACCATGGAAAACAATACTATCTATGACCAAGAATTTTGCGGACAGCTTGCGACCCTGGACCGCAAATTCTAACGTTGTACGACCACGAACTGTCAGCGGATTACCTGAGACTCCTCTCAAGGTCTGAATGACAGACGGCTCTGTCAACATGGCCGCGTGAAGGCCAATGTCTCGGAAAAGAGTGGAGCGGACAATGTTAACCACCGAACCTGTATCTAGGAAAAGCTGGACAGGCTTATGGTGGACAGTGGACTCGATGAGCGGTCCACACGGGTTGTCATACCAAACATGAAGGCATGACAGGCCGACGAAATCCCCGGAGTCGCAGCTGCTTGAGGCTCGACGCTTGTTGACGAGGCTCGACCTGGAAGGTACGGTACGAGTCTCGGCAACAACGTCAAGACACTCTGTTTCCTCAGTGTCGGCAAGCGTATCACTGCCCAGGGCGGCGAATGCATTGCGGACAGGGACGGAATACAGCGACTCCGACAGGGTTACGATGTCTTTCGCTGGTTTTGCGGACGCGCCTCTTCCCCCGAACTAGTGGAAGGGCTTCTACGAGCACGTGCATTGTGCGACGACTGCTTGCTCCACTCAGCTGACAGCATACTTCGCAGCTTGCGACACTCATGGGAGGTATGACTGGAAGTATTGTGGTACATACAGACTCCCTCGCGAGACTGAGCATGGGGACGGTGATGGTTACTTTGATACTGAGCATGGGGATGGTTATGGTTACTTTGATACTGAGCATGGGGACGGTTATGGTTACTTTGCAGGGACTTAGGTTTGTAACGCTCCGATCAGTAGTGCCCACGTTTCCCACAGTTGAAACAAGTCACCACGCGCTTAGCAGGTGAAGTTGGAGGTGGTGTTTGCTGGCGACGTTTTGCCTTGGTCCAGGAGGTCGATGACTGCTTTTTTGTATGAGACTGACTGTTATTACTGTGGTCAATATTTTTACTTGGGCGAGTGTTAGTGGGACTGGGGTTAGAAACTTTGTGGGCTGGCTGTCTGACAGCAGCGGCAAAAGTGACTTCCGGCTGCACCCGCGGGGTCACTGTGGACGGCGCCGGAAGGATGGGTATAGGATCATCCGCAAAGCGACAAACCTTGCCTTTCTCGGCAGGTGGCTTGATCCCGTCAATGGCATCATATGCACCCAGGACGTCGTGCTGAGGGCCGAGTCCTAGCGCATCAATGGCACCTCGGAGGTTAGGGGGGGGCATCCCTCCGCATGATGCCTACAGCCAGCATGGGGATGATGTCTTCAGCTTTAATACAGTTGTCACCATTCACCCACTTAGTGGAGCTGATGGCATCAGTAAAGTCTTTGGCGGCTTGCTCAAACCGGCAAATGCAAGCCAGGGGGCTTTCGTGCCGGTATTGACATTTGGTCAAGACGCTGGTAACGATGTCAATTTAATGGCGTTGGCGACTACGCCGAAAATAACGCCTAAATTCCTCCTTAAGCTCGTCCCAAGACTGAATCTTACAAACGCGATTGAGCTGCACAAAGGCACCTATATCATCCCGGGTGAGATCCACTGCTGCAACAGCAGCACGAATGTACTGTGCATCCGTGGGACTATCAAATAGGGCCTTAACAGTCGTCTCGACTGACTGCAGCCATGGCTCTAACCTATTTGAACGACCGTCAAAAAGAAGGGTCAGGTATGGACGAGTAGCCGGCCCACTGGTGGTCGAGACTTGAGCCACAAGTTGACCAAATGTCACGGGGGCTTCGATGCCCTGCCGCGTGCTCACGCTAGCTGAGGCACCATTGCTAGCATCAGCAGAATCTGGACTAATGGTACGGCCACTGCGTGTCTTAGTCATGACGTCAATTGTTTAAACGCAAGCAGGTCACGAAGAGGGTAAACAGGTCAGAGCAAGAAATGGTATGCACTGGCTACAATTCAACACAGAGTCAGAGAGAACATGGCAGCACTGTACTAGGTAAACTGCTTAGTGATGGAAATAATTTGAGCAAAACAACAAAAAAAAAAGTGGTACACTCTGAAACACAAAATAAGAGATGTATGCAAGAGAATGAACTACAGGGAAGTGCACAAAATGAAGCTAAGGGTGGTCAATAATTTCACCAGGAGACTGGCAACAAAATTTATGAAAAGGAGTTGAACTGTAAACGCTGGTAGCAAAAATTGCACAAAATTTAAAATAAATCAAGTACTACACAACAGTAAACTGTGCTGCAAGCACAGTGTTAAAAAGATTGCAGGTGCTGGCAGTTGCAAATTGGAATGCAAAAAAAAAGGTAATTCACTTGTACAGAGGGAAGTTGGCACAGCAAAGATATCAGAGTATGGGATAGTGCCAAAAATCACAGAAAAACAAATACACTGTATCAAGAAATGCTATATTGCACACAAAATAAAATTAATAAAAATGCAAATTATTAAATTCAAGAATAGGGCATAACATGTGTATAACTGGTGTTAGCAGGGTGTACACTGGCAAAAACAAAAATTTCACAATCTCAAGATCAAAATTAATGAACTTCACAAGTAATTTTGGTAATTAATGGTAAATAAGCAGGTTCCCAAAAATGTACTCAATGACTTGGGTATACAAAATAGCAAAATGCAATGCACATTGGTGAATATTCACAGATAAAACAGAATACAGGAGGGCCCCGCTTTACGGCGTTTCGCTTTACGGCGTTCCGCTAATACGGACATTTCAAATTATGACCAAAACTCGCTATACGGCTCCCCCCACCTGTCTTTCTAATACGGTCACAGCGTCCCACCGAGTTTGTTTACATTCTCCCTGAGCACATCTTATTATGTCTGGAAACTTTCCAAAATTTCAAGTGTTTTAAAGTTATTGTATATTTTATATGTATTGTACTTGATAATTAAACTTGTGTACACCTGTACCTAAATAAACTTACACACTGTGCTGGCATGTAGGTACACATTAAAATCACTAAGTCTCTCTACTCTTGATGCAATAATAATAATAATAATAATAATAATAATAATAATAGTAATAATAATAATCTCTTGGGCGCATTAATATCGCATATTACGTTAATATAGACATTTCCCTTAATCTATGATATTTTCTTCAAAATTATATAAGAAACACATTATGTAACACACAAACATGATACATGCACCCACAATATAAAAATTTATACAAATATATATGAGATGTTTACCAAACGGTTTGTAGAAGTGTCGGAAGAACTACGTTTTCTCTAGCCCGTCACCTGTTACTAGGGATAACTGTAGAAAAATATTCCTTTCGTATGCCTTCACTTTATAGCTATAATTCTGTACTAACTTGTACACAGTGTAAGAGTATTTGTTTCGTGATTTAATTATTATAATAATAATAAAAATATTATAAGGTAAAAGTTTCACAAACTCTTACAAATGTACATGAATGAACTAAAACTGGACACGTATTAATACCATCTATTTCGCCTGACCGAGTGATCGTCCACAACCTGTTCAGTTTGTTTGTTTACGCTGTCTGAGCTCGGTGTATCATTAAATGTTGTATATTACGTTAATATACACATTTTCATTAATCCATCCGTGATATTTTTTTCAAAATTATATAATAAACATGATACATAACATAAATACATAACAACATATGTGTAGAGAACCTAGGATAACCCAAAAAAGTCAGAGTGACTTACTTCCATTGCCTTCACTCAGAGCATCATTTCTTCTCAAAATGATGTTACATGAGAATGGGAGTGTTCTTCTTTATTTATTCTACCGTATCAATGTAGAGACAACCTGTACACAATGTAACTTGTACACAAACCAGACGTGTACACTGTTTACAAAACTTACCTTCGCCTGGTTTGTTTACATAACTCTGAGCCTGTCCTCTCTCATGCACTCATTCTTTCTCTCTGGTATGGTAGCCTGGCTGACTACCATACATACCACACTTGATTTTTTACAATAAATACTACTCATCTCACCCTATATTTTAAGGTAAGTAATGAGTGAACTGTATATACATTTTATCGCTCTGGGATGCTTAAATATCATAAAATAGTATGTGTGGGTGGGTTGGCCTGGTATGGTAGCCTGGCTGACTACCATACATACCACACTTGATATTTTACAATAAATACTACTCATCTCACCCTATTTTAAGGTAAGTAATGAGTGAACTGTATATACATTTTATCGCTCTGGGATGCTTAAATATCATAGAATAGTATGTGTGGGTGGGGTGGCCTGGTATGGTAGCCTGGCTGACTACCATACAAACCACACTTGATTTCTTACAATAAATACTACTTGTCTCACCCTAGATTAAGACTATAAATATTTTAAGGTAAGTAATGAGTGCACTATGTGTGTATTGTACTTTTTTATTGTTTTTTGATGCCTGGTTCTATTGCTAACATAATATATGTTAGTGTAAACTTGTTATCTAGTGTTTGTATGCATTTGTAAGTGGAAAAAAAGGGTGTTCCACTTTACGGCGGTTTCCGCTGGAACCTAACCCGCCGTATAAGTGGGGCCCTCCTGTATATGTAAAGCAAATAAATGGGGAAACAGGAGAAAAGTGTAATGGGCTAGGCACAGATTGTATCACTGCAGGTAGAATAAACTATTACTTAAGTACTTGAAGATTACACTTATTAAAGAAAAGAAAACACTAACAAACAAAACAGTGCAGGGTTGTCAACAATCTGTGGCTAACTTGCAGGTGCAACTAACCAAATTAACAGCACACAGGAATTACTTGCAAACTGTATGTGAGAGGTAAATTGTATAAATGGTTAACACTGAACAAATTAAATCAATAACTGAGGTGCAAGATGCAGAATAAAATACTGGAATTTAAAATGTAGGAGTGCAAAATAAATGTACAAAATTTAAGTAGCTGTGGATAAGTGGCAAAATGTACTCTGATGACTAAAACTGAACAATTTACTGAAGTATGGCTTCAGTAACTGTAACTGTATTGGTGCAGGACAGTTAAATAATGTCACAAAATATTAGGAAATGCTAGGTAAGTCACTGTTTACTTAACTTTGAGTGCAGGAGATGGACGAAGGTACTGGGTGCTGCAGGTCCTGAAACTTTCAGTGATGCTCTAGTAACACTACACGCCTCGTAGCATTTGTATACTGCTATGGGGCTTCAATGTCGTAGGAAAAATTATCAGAATGGACTTGGGAAGAACAGGAAAGACCGGGGGTTACTCTGTGGAGGTATAAGATATTAGAAGAACGTGGCTAACTCAGCGTGAGCCACAGCTGTGCGTGGTTTGTTTACACTGGCAAGCGTGTCTGGGCGCGCTGACTGACTGCGGCTTCAGCACACGGAGGACAAAACATTTACTGCACTACTCGCACGTGCTAAAAACAAGCTTAAGTGAAACTATGAACTAGGACGAGGAAGATTTACTGTAACAAATCACTGGGGAAAACAAAACTGGTGATGAACTGGGAATGTAACAGCAAGGGAAAGAAAAAAAAAAAATTTTTTAACTGGGCAACACAAAAAAAAACTGCACTGGCTGGAGATATGTAGACGCTGAGTAGTTGTAGACACAACGATGAGTCACGAGCTGCTGTAGACGGCGTGGGGGCTGAACTGAGCTGGCTTAGGGGCTAAGCCAACTGGGTTCCCACGTGGTTAAGCCAGGTAGAACTTCTTGGAGGAAACTGGGACGAACACAACACACATGGACGGCGAGATGGACGTCGTTGCGTAGCAGAGAAGGCTGTAGAGGAGGCTGGTGCGTTTACACGCTGCCTAGGGTATCAACCAACCCCAGAGCTGCCTCGTGGTCATGAGTGGAGCCACACGAAGCCAACACACTCAACGACCTCACCTCTACTTCTTGTAGCTGAGAAGGGCGTAGGGATGCTGTAGGAGGCAGGAGAATGGTGCTGGAGAGTGTTGAAGGGCTGTAGAGAGGGTGATGAGGTGAACACATGACTGCTAAGGCTGGAGATGACGCCGTGATGCCTATGTTCAGATTTTGTGGGAAAAAATCTAGGACAAAGATCTATCTCAGGTCCCATCAAGACACTGGGAGTAACAGATAACTCTTTAGGCCAGCAGGTGCGTTGGATGACGACGGATGATGTTGACTGGCGTCAACCGATGGTGTTGACTGGCATCAACCCCTCCACCCTGAGTAGGCTCACGATGCCGTTGACTCCGCTGTCACCACTGTTATTGCTGTTCTTACTGCTGAACAGTGGTTTAGTGCCGATGAAGGTAGCGTAGGTAGCAATGATACGGCCATGGACTAGTTTGGCTTTAATTGGATAGGAGTGAGTACACAACGGGCAGTGTGAGGGAGTGACCGCAAGCCAGTCCGTGGAGGGGGAGCACTTGTGTCTATCAAGTCGGTCGGCCTAGGAGTGAGGGCGGATGGGCTCAGCCTCCCACTGACCTGAGTGAGCCTACAGAGGGCAGCACCTAAATGCTGCGAAATATGAACTAGTCAGAGCAGACGGCTAGGCTGTGTGTTCTGACAGTACAGGCTGTCTTCAAATTGCTAAATTCTGACCACTGTATTGGATAGTTGAAATCAGTAAATGGGTGGTTTCTTGTACTCATTTGATAGACAAAATGGAGTTCTAGCAAAATAATTATGATTTTTGTCAACAAGTACACTGGAATTGGCCGAAAATAGGGCTCAAAGTGGGCAAAATCGCAGATGCGTAAACATCGTCGAGACTGCTAACTTTGTGAGAGCATAATTCCGTAATTTTTCCATCAAATTTCATACTTTTGGTGTCATTATGATTGGGAAAAGATTATCTTTTCATAAGAAATAATAATATTTTTTTTTTTTTTGAAGTTTGGCCGACCCTGAGAACAAATCTCTGAGAGGGCCTGTCGACCCTGAAAGGGTTAAGGGTTAAGAGGAAAGTGATGTTGACCCAGAGTTTAGTGGCTTTGAGATGGATGTGGCCACAAGTGGGAGAGGAAATATCAAAAACCTCGATAATAACCCATATGCAACATTTGTGCAACATCCTTTCATTTCTGATACCACTGATAGTGTCATCCTGCCAGAATGTCGAATAACCTATGCCCTAAGTAAAGAGAAACGATACTGGAACATGGGTAATATGTATTAGGCTGGCTGGCCGGCCGGCTGAGTGGCCAGCTGGCTGGCTGGCTGGCTGGCTGGCTGTCTGGCTGTCTGGCTGTCTGGCTGGCTGTCTGGCTGGCTGTCTGGCTGGCTGTCTGGCTGTCTGTCTGTCTGTCTGTCTGTCTGTCTGTCTGTGTGTCTGTCTCTGTCTCTGTCTCTCTGTGTCTCTCACAGGTACACAAGTGCTATACAGTGCTTGTAGATACAAGGCATAATAAGCATGACACAAGTAATACGCATTTTCACTTGATCAGGGAGCGGCTCGTAAACCTGTTGGTTTACAAGCCGCTTCCTGAGACAGGGACAAGCAGATGGAAAGACACACACACACATAGGCAGACAGAAAGACAGATAAGCAGAGCTAGACAGACAGACATGTTTGTGTATAACAGTGAAAACAAATAAAGCCAGGGTTCCCTGGAGCAATACACATTCATCAAGTGTCACTGCACTGTCAGCAGTTTACTGACACTCGTCATAACACCATGCTTCAAGGAGTTTTATATATACTCCAGCTTGTCTAAAACATTGCAGAGAGCTATAAATACTTTGTATTTATTTCTAGACAATAGTAAATGACCAAGGCAGGTGAAAGTGTTCACCTGTCAATGTGTTTGTGGCTATTTGAGTACTATTTCAGTACCTAATATTAGTGTCAGAACAAAGATTGGCTTTGAAATCACAAGAACTATTATAAATTGTAATTATCAGAACATAATTTTTTTTTTTTTCAACAAACTGGCCATATCCCACTAAGGCAGGGTGGCCCAAAAAGAAAAACGAAAGTTTCTCTTTTAAAATTTAGTAATTTATACGGGGGAAGGGGTTACTAGCCCCTTGCTCCTGGTATTTTAGTCGCCTCTTACAACACACATGGCTTACGGAGAAAGAATTCTGTTCCACTTCCCCATGGAGATAAGAGGAAATAAACAAGAACAAGAACTAGAAAGAAAATAGAAGAAAACCCAGAGGTGTGTGTATATTTATTTATTTATTTATTTATTTAAACATGATACAGAGAAGTACAAAGAATACAATTTTTAAAGTGCAGCATGCCAAAGCCCCTTGTATGCAGAGCATTAGGGGCAGGCTTAAAAATAACTTAAGATTAACTAAGCAATGATATATTCAGTGGTACAAAAATTATTATAAAACAGATAACAATTTAGTACAAATGAGTATTACAAAGACAGGTCATATGGTCATTTACTGTGTTGCTGTGTAATCTGTAGAATGGAGTATTCTGTTAGGTAAAGTAATTAAAAAATAACAAAGTTTGATTGGGTCACAGGTTAAACATTTATGGGATACAATAATGAGAAACATTTATGAGATACAATTATTCAGTATTTATTTAGTTGTGGGTGTGTAAGTGATTTTTGAGAAGAGACTTGAATTTATAAACAGACAGTGTTTCTTTTATATTCACAGGTAATGAATTCCAGATTTTAGGGCCTTTTATGTACATTGAGTTTTTGCAAAGCGTGAGATGGACACGAGGAACATCAAAGAGTGATCTGTGCCTTGTGTTATGGTCATTTGTTCTGTTGAGGTTGGTAAAGAGATGTTTGAAGGGAGGGTTTATGTCAGAGATAAGTGTTCTATGTATGTAGTAGGTGCAGTAATAAGTATGGATGTTTTGTATTGTGAGTAGGTTTAGAGTTTTGAATATTGGTGGAGTGTGCTGTCTGTAGTGGGAATTTGTTGTCGTTCTGACTGCAGCCTTTTGTTGGGTGATTAGTGGTCTGAGATGGTTTATTGTTGTTGAGCCCCATGCACAAATTCCATAGGTTGGAGGGAGGGGTAAATAAGTGAGTGATATAGGGCCAGGAGGGCTGACTGTGGAACATAGTACCGTATCTTCGATAGTATGCCTAGGGTCTTGGAAATTTTTTTGGAAATTTGTTGTATATGTGTTTGAAATTTGAGTCTATTATCAAGGTGGATTCCTAAGAATTTTCCCTCTGTACATGCTTGTACATGTATGTGTAGTGTGACCTAAGTGTAAGTAGAAGTAGCAAGACGTATCTGAAATCTTGCATGTTTATGAGACAGGAAAAAGGACACCAGCAATCTTACCATCATGTAAAACAATTACAGGCTTTCGTTTTACACTCACTTGGCAGGACGGTAGTACCTCCCTGGGCGGTTGCTGTCTACCAACCTACTACCTAGAAACATAAAAATTATATAAATTAAAATAAATACTAGAGGAAGAGGTATATTGGCAACACTTTTGCAAGTGGCAGGACTTGATGTTGCCGTCAGGTGAGCATCCTTCGCCAACTTCGTGGGCTTATATCTCGCTAAGTACAGACCCTAAACAAATTTTTTATCCTATAACATGTAGAAAAATGCTATGCGAGTGAACATAGATCTACTTTTGGACAGTTTAAGGGTTAACCCTTAAACCGTTCAAACGTATATTTAGATTCACTTTCGTAGCACTCTGAATATTTGTGGAAATTTTTTTTTTTTTTTTTTTTAAATGAAGAGCAAATGTTTCCCAGCATCCCCAAATTTTGCCATACTCACACACTGAGTACACAGACCCATTCTCTCATGTCTAGGCAACTCAGGCCTATAGTGCCAAGGTTGAAAGCATGTAAAATAAAATGTAGATCTACATTCGGAGTGCTACACACGTGAACATAGATCTACGTTTGGACAGTTTAAAGGTTAAACAAAAACATGGTAGCAGTTTTCTCCCCATTATGCTCTTCATGCTGCAGGATATTTTATATGGTGCACATTTACCACATAGACCCATTCCCTCATATCTAGGCACAAGCTTATT
Source organism: Cherax quadricarinatus (assembly GCF_038502225.1). Classification (NCBI taxonomy): domain Eukaryota; kingdom Metazoa; phylum Arthropoda; class Malacostraca; order Decapoda; family Parastacidae; genus Cherax; species Cherax quadricarinatus. The sequence goes on from NC_091305.1 coordinate 35,556,516, forward strand.
TGAATGAGCTGAGCCCATCACGTAGAACAGTGGGACAACCCAAGCTTCAAAACCATTGTACAATGGAACCCAGCCTGAAATGGTTAATAAATTGCAGTCTGCATCCTGATCAGTCAAGCTGTTGGTAAAAGCTATTATTTATGAGGTATATCAGGAAGTGTATGTGCACTTTTGTAGTTTACCAAAATATACAGCCTCTCCTCACTTAGCGATGTATTCATTTACTGATGCCTCAGACTTATGACTGGCTCTCTGACCAGTATTCATACCTAAATAATGTATATTAGAGCTGATTTCCTTTATTTTGTTTATTTTATTATACAGTACTGTATAAACATTTAAAAATATACCAGAAATATTATAAATGGTGCAAAGGTGACTTTAAAACACTGTCAAAGATGGTTGACAAACTCACTGCCATTATAGTATGCTCCTCACTTAGCGATGAATTCATTTAACATTGTGGTCTTAGGAACAGAACTCTGTCATTAAGTGAGGAGACGCTGTATTTGTGAAACTTGATGAAACACCTACTTAACCTGATGTAGTTACAGCCTCTCCTTACTTAACGACAGAGTTCTATTCCTAAGACCACGTCGGTAAATGAATTCATCACTAAGTGAGTTTGTGTCAACCATCTTTGATATTGCTTTAAAGTCACCTTTGCACCATTTATAAAATTTCTGGTATATTTTTAAATGTTTATACAGGTCCGCCATCACAAATCCGGCAATCAGTTATTCGGTTCCTTCAGTTATTCGGCACTAATTTTGGCTAGCATAATTTCAAATTTCCAGGGTCACCACACCAACCTGCTGCTACTGTTAGGTGGTGCTACTTGCTGCATAAGTCATTCCAATTTCTTTTTCTCCATTTATTGTTTTAACCTGCTTACTTTTACCCCTAGCCATGGTTCCAATGAATAAAAGAAATTCTTCTCATTATGTAAAGCACCTACACAGTACATTATCCATTAAAGATAAGGTGGCTTTGAAGCCACTGTCGGTTGCCATGAGCTCAGTCTCATGAAGCAGGAGAATATGTTTTATTATTACGCTAATATCAACACTACAGCTTATTTGCCTATCACAATTGATCTAATATGACATAATAAACAATATAAATAACATAAAACATGTTAAATACTCCAGAATGAATAATATTTGGCATAACACCGAGCAGTTCGACAGAGTTATGAAGAGGATATGGTAAACAAATACCATTCTCCTATCCTTGTCTTGGTGGCTTATATTAGAGAAAACGGAGCATAGCACAGGGCTAACTATGATATACACTCGTACTCCACCATAAACATGAAACAAAAAAGTTATTTTCTCTCTATAGATTATCACACATAGCAGCATATGTGTAGAGAACCTAGGATAACCCCAAAAAAGTCAACATGGCTTATTATTAGTACCTGGCTTGGGTTAGCCATATATGATTTTTGGTAAATATTCGATTCCCAGCCAGGGTAGAAACATTAGGTGTGTTTCTTTACACCTGTTGTCTATGTTTACCCATCAGTAAATGGGTACCTGGGTGTTAGTCGACTAGTGTGGGTGTTATCCTGGGACACTGACCTAATTTTCATGAAATACTCAGCATAACAAATGCCTTTCTTTACAGTAGTATGTCACTGATGTCAGCTAGGCCTGTATACCTTGTACATGTACGTGTAGTAAATAAAGATATTATTATTATTATTATTATTATTATATTATTATTATTATTATTATTATATTATTATTTTCTCAGTTGTTTGTTGGGTTATCTTATTCAAACTTGGGCAATGTATGATGGAAAGATACTTCACGTACACCAAAAATGAAAGAAATCAAACCATAAATAGCGGGGTTCACTTCTCAGCCATTAGCGGCCGCTTAGCGGTATATTTTTGTATGGTTGTTATGGTTATATTCTCATTTTTTCGGTCTCATTTGATAGAATGAGAGATATATTACAGAAATAGATATGATTTTGATTGCTTTCATGACGAAAAGTACCTTGAAATTGCGCTCACAGTAGCAAAAATGTTCTATTCTTTAGCGAAGCTCAAGAGTAAACAAATGACATCACCGTCCAATACCTGTCCACCTGCCAGTCTAAATTCCAATACGGAGTCAAGAATGGATTGACATTATTTATACAGTTATTACAATAATGCAGTAGTCTGCATAACACTAAATCTTTTTTCTTTTTTCTGTGAATAAAAATTCCAAATGGTAAGCAAGAGTAATATAAGAGGGACCTGTAGCCGTGACTAATGAACAGAGAAAATGTTATTTTAGTGCCAGGAATGTCTGCATTGTTTATTCTGGATCCTATTTTGAAATTGGTATCTGTTGAAATTTGTGTGAAATTGGCCAAATTGCCAATTTCTGACCACTTTATTGAGTAGTTGAAATAAGTGAATGGGCGGTTTCTTGTACTCACTTGACAGACTAGAAATAAATAAGTTTATTCAGGTATACACAAAACGGTTACATAGATTATCATACATAGCAGTGTATGTATAGAGAACCTAGGATAACCCAGAAAAGTCAGACAAAGTGACTTATTTCCAGTACCTGGCTTGGGCTTGCCATATATGATTTTTGGTAAATATTTTTTTTTCTTGGTTGTTTGTTGGGCTATCTCATTGAAACTTGGGCAATGTATGATGGAAAGATGCTTCTTAATGTACAACAAAAATAAAAAAGACGGACGATAAATAAGGGAGTTCACTTCTCAGCCATTAGCCGCCTCTTTGCAGTATATTTTTGTATGGTTTTTATGGTTGTATTTTCATTTTTTTGGTCTCATTTGATAGAATGGAAGATATATTACAGAAATAGACATGATTTTGATTGCTTTCATGACGAAAAGTACCTTGAAATTGAGCTCAGAGTAGTGGAAATGTTCGATTTTTGCCGATGTTCAATGAACTGTGTAAGTCAAGTTGGTTATTTTATTAAGTGTATTCTAACCTAACCACTCTGTAATTCGGCAAACTCAGTAATCCGGCACACCACAGGTCCCAGTGATGCCGAATTTGTGATGGAGGACCTGTACAGCTATGTATTGTATATTGTAATAAACAGAATAGAGGAAATCAGCTCTAATATACATTATTTAGGGATGCATACTGGTCAGAGAGACGGTCATAAGTCCAAGTCGTCGGTAAATGAGTATGTATTATTAATGTTAATGATGAATTGTTAGCCCTTTCACTGTTGAGGGGCCTAAAGTTAAATGTTGCTTCTGTGTTGCAGTTTAAAAAAAAAACTTTTGAAAATGAAGATTTTTTTTTTTTTTTTTTTAGCATGCTGGCTGTCTCTCACCAAGGCAGGGTGCGCCCCCCCCCCCCCCCCAAAAAAAAAAAACACTTTCACCATCATTCACCCTTTCACACTATTTGCAGAGGTGCGTAGATACGACAGTTTAGATGTCACTCTAAACAGCAAATATCCCAAACCCTTCCTTTACAGTGTAGGCATTGTACTTCCCACTTCCAGGACTCAAGTCTGGCGAGCCAGTTTTCCCTGAAACTTTTCTCAAAATATTACCTTGCTCACACTCCAGCATCTCGTCAAGCCCCAAAAACCATTCATCTCCACTCCTATCTAACATGCTCACACATACAGAATGAAAATTGGGTTAGTACTTGCAGTGAAACGAGGACGTAAAATTGAAGGTCATTGATTCCGAGACAGTAACATCAAGTATTGCATGTACTGTGCATTAAATGTTCTTAACTTTTTTTTTTCCATTTTCAAGTTTCTTTCAGTTTGGTGACACAAATGTGAGCTAGAACTCTCATTTTACAATCCCAGTGTCTTTTGGTTAAGCCTTATTATACATCAAGATAATTACATTAACAGTGTCAGCAGTATACTATTTGTTTCTACTCAAAAAAAATTCATGCAAACATATACACTTACTGTAACATTTGCTTTAATTTTCTACTGTTCTAACTTATGTACACATATAGGCACTGGTTGATCAGTTCATCCACCAGGAGGCCTGGTCTGGGACTGGGTCAATGCCACGAGGGTGTTGACCCTCTGAACACATTACAGGTAGGTTACAGTATGTGGAACTCCTTGAAGCTTGGCTGCTTACACTGTGGTATTTCACATTCCTCATGCATAAATTGTGTATCTCTGCACTTAGCTGGTCATCTTGTGATGTGAGCACACACACAGCCTCTTCTGAACCCATTTATTCTTGTCAGTAGCAGGAAGTGAAGTTAGAAAGTGATTACTGTGTCTCAAACAAGAGGGCATTTGGTCATCAGTGTGGAGGTGTGTATTGTGACCTGGTATTTCCATATTATTTGTCTGATGCTGCTGTTCCCAGTCTTAATTTGGTAGATACTGTACGCATTCACCATTACAGTGTCTATAAGATGAAATGACAGTTTTATGTACCACTTGTAACTGTTTCACACTCAGTCAACAAACCCAGTCAGCTTGTTCTTATTACCATGTTCCATGTATCATTAGCATCCTTATTGATCCAAATCATATTAGCTTCCATATTGATTTTCACATTATCACCAGTCTATTTCAACATACATTAATCTCAAAATATCATAATTCTTATTCCATATTGTTACAGTTTTTAATGTCAAATATTGCAAGCCATAGCATTATAATAAACTACTATATGTGTCTCATTGTCTTTAAATTATAAAGTACTTGTAAGGCTGTACAAGAATGGTATACAATACTGACAAGATGAAAATTGAGACACATGTGCAACATCTGGGTATCTTTATTGTAAAGATACCCAGATGTTGCACGTGTCTCGATTTTCGTAGTTGTAAGGCTGCCCAAAATGCTTTGCATAACAAGTTGCTTTCTATAAAGTTGTTTATACATGTCATAGAAATCAAGTTGCTTGTTTGTTAACCCCTTAACTGTCTAAACATAGATATACGTTCACTCGCCCAGCACTCCGAATATTTTGAAAAAAAAAAAAAAAAAAAATTTTTTGTTTAAATAAAGAAGACATTTTTTACATAAGTAATGTAAAAAAATCTAGAGTCAGTACTTACAGAGGTATAAGGCCGCAAAGTCGGCACTTGTTGCTCACCTGACAGCAACATGAAGCGCTGCCACTTGCAGATGCATTGCCGCTATACCTTTTTTCCTCATTTTTTTTTTTAATTCGTATAAGTTTTATGTTCTGATAATGACAATTTGTAGTAGTTCTTGTGATTTCATAGTTAATTTTTGTTCTGAGACTAATATTAGGTACTGAAATAGTACTCAGTCACAAACGCACTTGACAGGTGAACATTTTCGCCTACCTTAGTCACATAGTATTGTCTAGAAATGTATACATAGTATTTATAGGTCCCAGTAATGTTTTGGATACATGGGAGTATATAAAATAAAACAATAATAATAAGTTCCCTTGAAGCATGATGTAAGGGTGTCACTCGTCTTATCTTATCACTCCACTGCCGACAGTGGTAACATTTAATGAGTGTCGTCTTATCACCTCACTAATGACAGTGGTGACATTTGATGAGTGTCGTCTTATCACCTCACTAATGACAGTGGTGACATTTGATGAGTGTCGTCTTATCACCTCACTAATGACAGTGGTGACATTTGATGAGTGTCGTCTTATCACCTCACTAATGACAGTGGTGACATTTGATGAGTGTCGTCTTATCACCTCACTAATGACAGTGGTGACATTTGATGAGTGTCGTCTTATCACTCCACTAATGACAGTGGTGATATTTGATGAGCCTTCGCTTGATTTGTTTTCACTGTTACACACAAACATGCCTGCCTGTCTGTCTGTCTAGCTCTCTGCTATCTGTCTAGCTTTCTGTCTGTCTAGCTCTCTATCTGTCTGGCTCTCTGTCTACCTTTCTGTCTAACTCTGTGTCTTTCTGTCTGCCTGTGTGTTTCTTTCTGTCTGCTTGTCTCTCTTGTCTCAGAGTTGCTCATGAACTAACTGGTATTATTACACATGATCACTATCTACAAGCACAGTATAGCACTTTGTCTGGATTTTTTAGGTTATTCTAGGTAATTTACACAATGTATAATTGTATTCGCATATGTGTTTCTGTGAGATGGAGACAGAGATAGGGACAAAGAGATAGACAGATACAGACAGACAGACAGATGGAGATAGAGACAGCCAATCAGCCAGCCAGCTGGCCAGCCAGCGTGCCAAAATTACATGTTAATAATAATAGTAAGTCAGTTGAGTATACCTGGGGATAAGTTTGTTGAGTATACCTGGTAAAGTGTATGATAGAGTTATTATTGAAAGAATTAAGAGTAAGACGGAGAATAGGATGCCAGATGAACAAGGAGGCTTTAGGAAAGGTAGGGGGTGTGTGGACCAGGTGTTTACAGTGAAACATATAAGTGAACAGTATTTAGATAAGGCTAAAGAGGTTTTTGTGGCATTTAGGGATTTGGAAAAGGCATATGACAGGGTGGATAGGAGGGCAATGTAGCAGATGTTGCAGGTGTATGGTATAGGAGGTAAGTTACTGAAAGCAGTGAAGAGCTTTTACGAGGATAGTGAGGCTCATGTAAGAGTATGTAGGATAGAGGGAGATTATTTCCCTGTAAAAGTAGGCCTTAGACAAGGATGTGTGATGTCACCGTGGTTGTTTAATATATTTATAGATGGGGTTGTAAGAGAAGTAAATACGAGGGTCTTGGCAAGAGGCGTGGAGTTAAAAGATAAAGAATCACACATAAAGTGGGAGTTGTCACAGTTGCTCTTTGCTGATGACACTGTGCTCTTGGGAGATTTTGAAGAGAAGTTGCAGAGGTTGGTGGATGAATTTGGTAGGGTATGTAAAAGAAGAAAATTAAAAGTGAATACAGGAATGAGTAAGGTTATGAGGATAACAAAAAGATTAGATGATGAAAGATTGGATATCAGATTGGAGGGAGAGAATATGGAGGAGGTGAATGTATTCAGATATTTAGGAGTGGACGTGTCAGCGGATGGGTCTATGAAAGATGAGGTGAATCATAGAATTGATGAGGGGAAAAGGGTGAGTGGTGCACTTAGGAGTCTGTGGAGACAAAGAACTTTGTCCTTGGAGGCAAAAAGGGGAATGTATGAGAGTATAGTTTTACCAACGCTCTTATATGGTTGTGAAGCATGGGTGATGAATGTTGCAGCGAGGAGAAGGCTGGAGGCAGTGGAGATATCATGTCTGAGGGCAATGTGTGGTGTGAATGTAATGCAGAGAATTCATAGTTTGGAAGTTAGGAGGAGGTGCAGGATTGCCAAAACTGTTGTCCAGAGGGCTGAGGAAGGGTTGTTGAGGTGGTTCGGACATATAGAGAGAATGGAGCGAAACAGAATGACTTCAAGAGTGTATCAGTCTGTAGTGGAAGGAAGGCAGGGTAGGGGTCGGCCTAGGAAAGGTTGGAGGGAGGGGGTAAAGGAGGTTTTGTGTGCGAGGGGCTTGGACTTCCAGAGGACATGCGTGAGCATGTTTGATAGGAGTGAATGGAGACAAATGGTTTTTAATACTTGACGTGCTGTTGGAGTGTGAGCAAAGTAACATTTATGAAGGGATTCAGGGAAACCGGCAGGCCGGACTTGAGTCCTGGAGATGGGAAGTACAGTGCCTGCACTCTGAAGAGGGGTGTTAATGTTGCAGTTTAAAAACTGTAGTGTAAAGCACCCTTCTGGCAAGACAGTGATGGAGTGAATGAAGTTTTTCTTTTTCGGGTCACCCTGCCTTGGTGGGAATCGGCCAGTGTGCTAATATATAATAAATAATAATAGTAATAATATTTTATTAGGACATGATGCATAGTTGTACAAGGTATTATAGTAGTTGCGTGTACATGTCGAAAGCCCCTTGTATGCAGAGCATTACAGGCAGGCTTAAAATTAACTTAAGACTATCTAAGCTATAATAGCAGTTACTGTAGACAATTTACAATATCAAGTACAATTTGAGTTATTTAAAACAATGAATTTGAACATTTCAATTTTCAAGCATTATAGTTTGACAGTTTTGTAACATCACAGTTAGTAATATAACAAAATGATCAGTTTACTATATGTAGTCATATAATTTAATAAACAGATCTAATCAAATCAAATCAATGATTTGTAGTGCAGTAACAGTTCATATGGTCATTAGATGAGTTACAGTGCATTCAAGAGAATGGATTATTCTATTAGGCAGTGCTATGAAAACATAGTTTGATAAGGTTTCTCTATACAACTGGGTTATACATTTATGAGATATAAGTTATTCAATATTTGCATTTGGTTAGATATGAGAATTTATTGATCTGTGAGCATTTAATTATGGGGTCCTAAGGCTAGGGGAGTAACACGGTGAGTATTTTTTTTTTTTTTTTTTTTTACACAGGGTTTGACAAGGTTAAGGATCCCTAGCTTTATTGACAAGCTATTTAAAGGTTAAGGATTCCTAACATTATTGGCAAGCGAAGAGCTGTTACCTACATCAGCTCATTTGAAAGCATTTTTATTGTTATGAGGCGTACAAGTAGGGAACAGGATGAAGTTGGAGCCATCTGTGGGCCAGCATTTTCATGTGATCAACTGACTATCTCGTTGACATCATTATGCTGTACAAATGTGTTCCATACTCGAGTCATCCTGGGTATATATGATCTCAGATGGAGTGATGTTCTGGAGAAGGGTACAGCCAGAGTGAAGTTGCTGCTTTCTGCTCGTCTTGTGGCATAAAAGCTTGTTTCACGCTGTCCTCGAAGTGGATCCAAGTGTGGTACTTTGACAATATTGGCCTTGTACATAACAGTAAGGCCACCCACATCCCTCCTATGTTGAAGGCTCTGCTGAAATGACAGATCTATCCAGGATGGGTCCAGGCGAGAGATGAGACGTCTTGCTCTGTTCTCTACTCTGTCAAGCAGTCGCAGGTGAGAGGGGGGGCAGGCAGACCAAGAAAGTGGAGCATACTCAAGGTGTGAGCGTACTTGTGCCTCGTACAGAATCTTGCAACCCCTACTGTCAAGCAGATGTGAGATACGGCGAAGTGCTGTTAGCTTCCTGGCTGCCTTGTTTGCAAGATTTACAACATGGTTCTTCATTGTTAGTTTGGAGTCAAATTTCACCCCAAGGATATCAACTTCTTCTCCAGGTGCCATTACCCTCCAATTCATCCTTACTACTGCACCAGCATTACCATCATGGTGCCCAGAGACGATCATCATTTGCGTTTTCTCAGGTGCAAATGTTACTTGCCATCTATTTCCCCAAGCTGATATAGCTCTCAGCTGGTGATTGATGTAGCTTAGAGCAGCTGGCATTTCTTCTCTTGGATAAGTGAATGTCAGTGTACAGTCGTCTGCATGTGCATGTGATTCTGGGATGAGATGAAGAAGGTCGTTGAAGTAGACATTCCATAACAATGGTCCCAGTACGCTTCCTTGTGGAACACTTGCCCCAATAGGATGTCTTGCTGATTCCGTTCCATTGAGAACTACACTTAGAGATCTACCGTGAAGGTAATCACTGAGGAGACATAATGTAGAGCCTGCAATTCCCAGTGCTTGAAGTTTTGCTAAGAGGCCCTGGTGCCACACCTGGTCGAAAGCGCCAGCAATGTCCAGTGCTACCACACAGCTGACTTTGGATTCATCCAGTGACTGGTGCCACTTAGTGGAGAGGTTTACAACAGATCAGCAGCAGAGTAACCTTTCCTGAAGCCATATTGACGATCATAAAGTAGTGAGTGGTAGTCAGAAAACTCATTTGTCTTGAGATTATTGTCTCAAGGATCTTACCAGTGATTGACAGGAATGACACTGGTCTGTAGTTGCTGATTTCTGCTCTGCTCTTCTTTTTGTGAACAGGGACTACATTTGCCTCTTTCCATAGAGAGGGCCATTTACACTGTGCTAGGCAGTGCTGAAAGATGCAAGTTAGAGGTACTGTTAGCTGGTCTGCACATCTTCTCGGCAGTCTTGGGCTCAACTTGTCTGGGCCCACAGCCTTTTCTTGGTCAAGCGATTTAAAAAGGAAATGCACCTCCTCCTGCCTTATTGTCACCACTGACAGTTTTGACACAGTTCTTGCAGCTAGCCAAGGAGGGTCCCTTGCTGGATCAGGAACTTGCATTTTGGTAGCAAAGTGTTAAGCAAAGAGGTCCGCCTTCTCTTGACTACTAGTAGAGGTGGTCCCATCCTGTCGATTTAGAGGTGGAATGAGTTCATCAGGCAGATAACATTGTCTGTCCTTGACCAGGGACCACCAGGTTTTGGAGCCTACCCTACCTGATGCTAGCTTTCTTTTAGTGTCCACCTCCCATTTAGCAATGGCAGTAGAAAGTGATTTGTTAACTATGTAGGTAAAGTTAAATTAAATACTGTGTAATTTGTTTTGGGTGAGTAAGTGGTTTTTAAGAAGAGTCTTGAATTGATATACAGACAGTGTTTCTTTGGTATTAACTGGTAATTAATTCCAGATTTTTGGGCCTTTTATGTGCATTGAGTTTTTACATAGTGTGAGATAGACATGGGGAACATCAAAGAGTGATCTGTGTCTTGTGTTATGGTCGTGTGTTCTGTTAAGGTTGGTAAGAAGTTTGAGGGGAGGGTTTATATCGGAGTTTAATGTTCTATGTATGTAGTAGGCACAATAATAAGTATGGATGTTTTGTACGGTGAGTAAGTTTAGACTTTTGAATATTGGTGGAGTGCTATCTGGAGTGGGAATTTGTTATTCTGAATGCAGCCTTTTGCTGGGTAATTAATGGTCTGAGATGATTTATTGTTGTTGAGCCCCATGCACAGATAGGTAAGATAGGGGTAAATAAGCGAGTGATAAAGGGCAAGGAGAGCTGATTGTGGAACATAGTACCGTATCTTCGATAGTATGCCTACGGCCTTGGAGACTTTCTTGGAAAGTTGTTGTACATGTGTCTGAAATTTGAGGCTATTATCAAGGTGGATTCCTTAGAATTTTCCCTCTGAGAGTTTTGTGATAGGTGATCCGTTAATCATTATGTTAAGGGGAACATTTGTAGCTCTGTTCCCAAACTGAATGAAATAGGTTTTGTCAGTACAGTGGACCCTCGCCTAATGATATTAATCCGTTCCTGAGAGCTCAATGTTAAGCGAAATTATCATTAGCCGAATTAATTTTCCCTATAAGAAATAATGGAAATCAAATTAATCCGTTCCTGACACCCCATAATATGAAAAAAAGATTTTTACCACATGAAATATTAATTTTAATACACACAAACTGAAGAAGACATGTACAATTACATGACACTTACCTTTATTGAAGATCTGGTGATGATTGCTGGGATGGGAGGAGGGGAGAGTGTGGATGGTATTAATGTTTAGAAGGGGAATCCCCTTCCATTAGGACTTGAGGTATCAAGTCCTTTTCCGGGGTTACTTCCCTTCTTCTTTTAATGCCACTAGGATCAGCTTGAGAGTCACTGAACCTCTGTCGCACAACATATCTGTCCATAGAGGCCTGTACCTCCTTTTCCTTTATGACATTCCTAAAGTGTTTCACAACATTGTCAGTGTAATAGTCACCAGCACGGCTTGCAATAGCTGTGTGAGGGTGATTTTCATCAAAAAAGGTTTGCACTTTAAGTCACATTGCACACATTTCCTTAATCTTTGAAGTAGGCAACTTCCTCAATTTCTCTATCCCTTCCTCTGGAGCAGTTTCCTCAGGTCTGGCCTCTTGCTGTTGAAGATAATCTTGCAGCTCATCATTGGTTAGTTCTTCATTGTCCTCCTCCACCAACTCTTCCACATCCTCCCCACTAACCTCCAACCCCAAGGACTTCCCCAATGCCACAATTGATTCCACAACTGGCATAGACTTCTCAGGGTTAGCCTCAAATCTTTCAAAATCCCTTTTGTCTACACCTTCTGGCCACAGTTTCTTCCAAGCAGAGTTCAAGGTCCTCTTAGTCACTTCCTCCCAAGCCTTACCTATAATGTTTACACAATTGAGGATGCTAAAGTGATCTCTCCAAAACTCTCTTAGAGCCAAATGAGTTTCTGAGGTCACTGCAAAGCACCTTTCAAACATAGCTTTTGTGTAGAGTTTTTTGAAGTTTACAGTAACCTGCTGGTCCATGGGCTGCAGGAGAGGAGTGGTATTAGGAGGCAAAAACTTGACCTTAATGAAGCTCATGTCCCCACAAAGTCACTCTGCCACGTCTGAAAGATGACCAGGAGCACTGTCTAATACCAGGAGGCACTTAAGGTCCAGTTTATTTTCCAGAAGGTAATTTTTCACAGTGGGGGCAAATGCATGGTGTAACCAGTCATAGAAAAGGTCTCTAGTGACTCATGCCTTACTGTTTGCCCTCCACATCACACAAAAATTAGCCTTGAGGACATTGTTTTTCCTGAATACTCTGGGAGTTTCAGAGTGATACACCAATAAAGGCTTCACTTTGCAATCACCACTAGCATTAGCACACATCAACAGAGTAAGCCTGTCTTTCATAGGCTTATGTCCTGGGAGTGCCTTTTCCTCCTGAGTAATGTAGGTCCTGCTTGGCATTTTCTTCCAAAACAGGCCTGTTTCGTCACAATTAAACACTTGTTCAAGTTTCAATTCTTCACTGTCTATGTACTCCTTGAATTCCTTCACACATTTTTCAGCTGCTTTGTGGTCCGAACTGGCAGCCTCACCATGCCTTATCACACTATGTATGCCACTACGATTCTTAAATCTCTCAAACCATCCTTTGTTGGCCTTAAATTCACTCACATCACTACTAGTTGCAGGCATTTTTCTAATTAAATCGTCATGCAACTTCCTAGCCTTTTCACATATGATCGCTTGAGAGATGCTATCTCCTGCTATCTGTTTTTCGTTTATCCACACCATTAACAATCTCTCAACATCTTCTATCACTTGCGAACTCTGTTTCAAAAACAAAGTTGCACCTTTGGCAAGAACAGCTTCCTTGATTGCCATTTTCTTGGCCTCAATAGTAGCGATGGTTGATTGGGGTTTTGTGTACAACCTGGCCAGCTCGGAGACACGCACTCCACTTTCATACAATGATCTCTTTCTTCATAGCCATAGTATTTCTCAACCTTTTTGCTGTAGGGTTGGCACTAGAAGCTTTGTTGGGACCCATGGTGACTTATTTTGCAGATGCAGTCACTAAAAACACTGTGATAATATGAAATGTTCTGATTGTATGTTTGGATGCGACCGCGGTGGCTGGCTTGTAAACACTGGCACCCACGGGACAAGTGAGGCGCACTCAGGCCACAAGTGGACGCTTCTCAAATGGAACGAATCGCATTGAGCGAGTTTTTTAGCACTAGCCGAGGCAAAATTTTTGTGTTAAAATGTATCGCTTGTCGGATTTAATGTTATGCGAGGGTCCGCTGTATTGATAGTAAGCTTGTTAATCATCATCCAGGTGGATATTTTCTGTAATTCAGTGTTTACAGTATTGGCTAGTATGACTGGGCTTAGATGAGAGCAGACGTATGTAGTGTCATCTGCAAATAGTATGGGTTTGAGTAGTTGAGATGCATTTGGTAGGTCATTTATGGAAATGAGAAAGAGAAGTGGGCCAAGGACACCTTCCTGTTGGACACCGGACACTAAGTGTAATTGGTTGTGTGGAAGAGTTAGCTCCATTTGTGTACATATATTGGCTTCTTTTGCTAAGGTATGACTTTAGGTAGTTGAGGGAGTGCCCTCTTATACCTTAATGTGATAATTTTATGTGTAACAAATTGTAGTCAACTGTATCAAAAGCTTTACACATGTGTATAATAGCATCATTCCTGTTTTTATTAGGCCTGAACCCAAACTGACAGGAGTTGAGTATGTTGTGGGAGACGAGGTTGGAATAGATCTGCCTATGAATTAATTTTTCAAAGGTTTTAGAGTGAAGCGGTAAGTTAGATATTGGCCTATAGTTATTCAGGTCTGTTTGATCTCCTCCTTTATGTATCAGGGTGACCCTCGCTATTTTGAGAATTGAGGGGAAGGTAGAGGATTCGATGGATTTGTTAAAGAGTGTTGCAATGATTGGTGACAGCACTTAAGAAGTTTTTTTGTATATAAAGGGTGATAAGTTATTTAAATATCCTGCCTTGTTCTTTGGTGTGTTAATAAGTGAGACTTCTGCTGGGTTGGTCGAGCTAGGAATAGTGTGTTGAGGTAGGTACCAGTGAGGTAGTCGTTAGGAGGGTGTTTGAGCTTGGGATTTTGCTTGCTAAGTTTTTTCCTATAGTGGAGAAGAAAACATTGAGCCTGTTTGCTGTTTCAGTCGGTGGGAGTAGGGGTTCATCTGGTTTTGTTAGTTTGATTGTTCTGTTTCCTGGTAATTTTTTAGTTTCTAGAATTTCAGATAGGGTTTTCCAGGTCTTTTTCATATCACCTTTTAAGTTAAGTAATCTATTCTCATAATACAATTTTTTTGCCCTTCTTATCGGGCTGGTTAGGATTAACGAGTAACATCATGTGTGATCTCTGGTTATTTGGCCCATTCTGTACTATTTTTCATACTGGTGCTTTATATATATATGGATTTGAGGATGCTGGCTGTTAGCAAGGGACTGTTCAATCTCTTAGCTGTGATCTGTTTAGCACTGGGTTTTTTTTTTTTTTTTAGAAAATTATTAATACATTCATCGTTATCTGTATAGATTTCTAGCTCAGTTTGCCAGTCGATGTTGGTTATTGCTGTTGTGAAGTTATTAATAGCTGTCTCATTATGAAGTCTGAAGGTAACTTTTGTAGTGTCTTGGGGTAATTTACCTAGATTGGTTATAAGAAAGGTAGGGTAGTGGTCTGTGGTGTTCTCTGTGATTATGCCTGATTTTAAAGGGGATACGGTGTTGGTCTAGATGTGGTCTAATGAGGAAATGCTAGTCTCTGAGATTCTTGTAGGTTTTATTACTGTTGGTAGCAGCAAGCAGTTGCTCATAGTGTTTGTGAATTCAGTTACTTGTGGGTCCTGGTCTTGCAGGAGATTTATATTGAAGTCTCCTGTAAGTAGTAAGTGGTCTTTGATCATGTGTGCATCAGTTATCATGCTTCCTAGTTTTTCACTAAATTGGTTAATATTTGACTGTGGCACTCTGTAGATGTTTATCACTGTGAGAGGTTTTTGCATGTGTTTGGATTTAAATTTAGCTATGATATATTCTCCATGTTCATCCCTTGTGCAAGTACAGGTCCTCCATCACAAATCCGGTATCATTGGGATCTGTAGTGTGCCGGATTACTGAGTTTGCCGGATTACAGAGTGGTTAGGTTAGAATACACTTAATAAAATTAACCAACTTGACTTACACAAAGTTCATTGAACATTGGCAAAAATTGAACATTTCCTCTAATTTGAGCTCAATTTCAAGGTACTTTTCATCATGAAAGCAATCAAAATCATGTCTATTTCTGTAATATATCTTCCATTCTATCAAATGTGTCCAAAAGAATGAGATTACAACCATAAAAACCATACGAAAATTTACTGCAAAGAGGTGGCTAATGGCTGAGAAGTGAACTCCCTTATTTATCGTCAGTCTTTTTTTTGTTGTTGTTGTACGTTAAGAAGCATCTTTCCATCATACATTGCCCAAGTTTCAATGAGATAACCCAACAAACAACCGAGAAAAAAAAAATATTTACCAAAAATCATATACACTGTATTGCAAGTCCAAGCCAGGTACTGGAAATAAGTCACTTTGACTTTTTTGGGTTATCCTGGGTTCTCTATACATACACTGCTATGTATGATAATCTATGTAACTGTATTTATGTATACCTGAATAAACTTATTTACTTCTAGTCTGTCAACTGAGTACAAGAAACCACCCATTCACTTACTTCAACTACCCAATAAAGTGGTCAGAAATTGGCAATTTGGCCGATTTCACACAAATTTCAACAGATACCAATTTCAAAATAGTGTCCAGAATAAACAATGTAGACATTGCTGGCACTAAAATAACATTTTCTCTGTTCATTAGTCACGGCTACAGGCCCCTCTTGTATTACTCTTGCTTACCATTTGGAATTTTTATTCACAAAAAAAAAAAAAGATTTACTGTTATGCAGACTGCTGCATTATTGTAATAATTGTATAAATAATGTCAATCCATTCTTGACTCCGTACTGGAATTTAGACTGGCAGGCGGACAAGTATTGTTTATTCTTGAGCTTCGCTAAAGAATAGAACATTTTCCCTTCTGTGTGCGCAATTTCAAGGTACTTTTTGTCATGAAAGCACTCAAAATCATATCTATTTCTGTAATATATCTTTCATTCTATCAAATGAGATCGAAAAAATGAGAATATAACCATAACAACCGTACAGAAATATACCGCTAAGCGGCCGCTAATGGCCGAGAAGTGAACTCTGCTATTTATGGTCTGATTTCTTTCATTTTTGGTGTACGTGAAGAAGTATCTTTCCATCATACATTGCCCAAGTTTGAATTAGATAACCCAACAAACAACTGAGAAAATAATAATAATAATATAATAATAATAATAATAATAATAATATTGGCAGTTTGGAGGGATATGTTGTGTATCTTTATATGTGTATGCTTCTAGACTGTTGTATTCTGAGCACCTCTGCAAAAACAGTGATAATGTGCGAGTGTGGTGAAAGTGTTGAATGATGATGAAAGTATTTTCTTTTTGGGGATTTTCTTTCTTTTTTGGGTCACCCTGCCTCGGTGGGAGACGGCCGACTTGTTGAAAAAAAAAATAATAATATCAATATCTTTATTTACTACATGTACATGTACAAGGTATACAGGCCTAGCTGACATCAGTAAGTAAGTTTATTCAGGTATACACTAATACAGTTACATAGAATTATCATACATAGCAGCATATGTGTAGAGAACCTAGGATAACCCAAAAAAGCCAGACACAGTGACTTATTTCCGTTGGGGTCCTTTTACCTTATTTTTATAATATAAATGTTATAATTTTTTTTATTAGTCTATAATGAAGATGACATCTTATTATCATACTAAAAAGACTATCTACTACACGAGGGTCATTAAGACTATCTACAATACGAGGGTCACTATCTACAAAACGAGTGACATACTACTGTATAGAAAGGCACTTGTTATGCTGAGTATTTCAAGAAAATTAGGCGAGTGTCCTAGGATAACACCCACACTAGTCGACTAACACCCAGGTACCCATTTACTGATGGGTAAACATATACAACAGGTGTAAAGAAACACGCCTAATGTTTCTACCCTGGCTGGGAATCGAATATTTACCAAAAATCATATATGATTAATCCAAGCCAGGTACTAAAAATAAGCCACGTTGACTTTTTTGGGATTATCCTAGGTTCTCTACACATATGCTGCTATGTGTGATAATCTATAGAGAGAAAATAACATTTTTGTTTCATTTTTATGGTGGAGTATGAGTGTATATCATAGTTAGCCCTGACTTAAGAAATCGTAATGACACGATTGCAAATAAACCATACCGCGGGTTCAATCCCGGCCGGGGGTATGGTATAGTTAGCCCTGTGCTATACTCCGTTTTCTCTAATATAAGCCACCAAGGCAAGGATAGGAGAATGGTATTTGTTTACCATATCCCCTTCATACCTCCGTGGAACTGCTCGATGTTATGCCAAATATTATTCATTGTGGAGTAAATAGCATTTTTTTGTTATTTATATTGTTTCTTATGTCATATTAGATCAGTTGTGATAGGCAAATAAGCTGTAGTGTTGATATTAGCATAATAATAAAGCATATTCTCCTGCTTCATGAGACTGAGCTCATGCCAACCGACAGTGGCTTCAAAGCCACCTTATCTTTAATGGATAATGTACTGTGTAGGTGCTTTACATAATGAGAAGCATTTCTCTTATTCATTAGAACCATGGCTAGGGCTAAAAGTAAGCAGGTTATAACAATAAATGGAGAAAAAGAAACTGGAATGACTTATGCAGCAAGTAGCACCACCTAACAGTAGCAGCAGTTTGGTGTGGCGACCCTGGAAATTTGAAATTATGCTAGCAAAAATTAGTGCCGAATAACTGAAGGAACTGAATAATTGATTGCCAGATTTGTGGTGGTGGACCTGTATATGAACTATGGTAGTTATTTTAAGTTAAAATAAAGGAGCTAGTGAGTATAATTTTAAAACAGTGAAAGTAAAGCACTTTAGCACCTGTAATAGCACCTTAATTATTATTAAAACTTAGAGTAAAGGAATTACTGAATAAAGGGCAGTATGGTATTGGTATGTAGAGAACTATTTTAGGAGAAAATATAAAAGGGACTGAAATAATTAGTGGTAAACAAAGTTAAATGGGCAGATAGTAACTATGATATAATATTTAGTAGTAAGATTTGACTTGTAATATAAAATATGAGCAATTAATAGCACTAAAAAAAGTAAAAAGTATATGAGGTAGTTGGTACTAGCTAGTAAAAGATAGTACAAGAAATTGCACAATAATGAAATAGGAACATGCGCTATATGCACCACACGTATATATGTGTTAAGGACACATAAGAACATAAGGACATAAGAAAGAAGGAACACTACAACAGGCCTAATGACCCATGTGGAGCAGGTCCATGTCCCCCCTCCCCCCAGGATTAGACCAGTGACCCCCCTCCTGGATTAGCCCAATGACCCCCTTCCCTGGATTAGCCCAATGACCTCCCCCCCCCCAGATTAGCCCAGTGACCCACCCAGTCTGGTCACCTCCTTGAGTCACTCAAGGATGGAGCACTGCTCCAGACCCAGCAGCACAAGCTCGTCAGGTCCAACTCACACCCACCCACACCCACTCGTGTATTTATCTAACCTATTTTTAAAACTACACAATGTTTTAGCCTGAATAACTGTACTCGTGAGTTTGTTCCACTCATCCACAACTCTATTACCAAACCATTGCTTTCCTATATCCTTCCTGAATCTAAATTTTTCCAACTTGAAACCATTGCTGCAAGTCCTGTCTTGGCTGGAAATTTTCAGCATGCTATTTACATCCCCTTTATTTATTCCTGTTTTCCATTTATACACCTCGATCATATCCCCCTTAATTCTACGCCTGTCGAGAGAGTGCAGATTCAGGGCCCTCAGTCTATCCTCATAGGGAAGATTTCTGATACATGGGATCAACTTTGTCATCCTCCTCTGTACATTTTCCAGAGCATTTATATCCATTCTGAAATACGGTGACCAGAACTGAGCAGCATAGTCTAAATGAGGCCTAACATAGGATATACAGAGTTGAAGAACAACCTGAGGACTTCTATTATTTATACTTCTAGATATGAAGCCAAGAATTCTGTTAGCTTTATTGCGAACACTAATGCACTGTTGTCTTGGTTTTAGATTACTGCTAACCAGAACTCCTAAATCCTTTTCACAATCAGTAGTATTAAGATCTACATTACTTAGTTTATATGTGGCATGCTTATTTAACTGTCCAACATTTAGAACTTTGCATTTGTCAATATTAAACTGCATTTGCCACTTCTCTGGCCATTGCATCAGTTTATTCAAATCATCCTGGAGTGCTCTAGTGTCCTCATTAGAATGAATTGGATGGCCTATTTTGGTGTCATCAGCAAATTTGCTTATGTCGCTATTTATTCCCTCATCTATGTTGTTTATGTAAATTGTGAACAACAACGGGCCCAACACTGACCCCCTGAGGAACACCGCTTGTGACGTGCCCCCATTCTGATTTCTCCCCATTTATGCAAACTATCTGCTGCCTATTTGTCAGCCATGCCTCTACCCAGGAAAAAATTTATCCTCCTATTTCGTGTGCCTTAAGTTTCCTCAATAGCCTCTGGTGTGGAACTCTATCGAAAGCCTTACTGAAGTCCATATACACAATATCATATTCATTACCATGATCTACCTCCTCAAACACCTTAATGAAAAAAGTTAGTAAATTCGTAAGACAGGAACACCCCTTTGTAAAACCGTGTTGAGATTCATTAATCAATCTGTGCCTTTCAAGATGGCTTCGAATTGCTTTGGCAGTTATTGATTTCATAAATTTTCCCACTATGGAGGTAAGGCTTATTGGTCTATAGTTTGAAGCCAAGGACCTGTCACCTGCCTTGTAAATAGGTATTACATTTGCCATTTTCCACTTATCAGGCACTATGCCAGTTTGTAGTGATATGTTAAAAAGATTAGCCAAAGGTATGCTAAGTTCCTCTTTACATTCCTTTAACACCCTTGCAAACAGTTCATCAGGGCCTGGGGATTTGTTAGGTTTTAGTTTCTCTATTTGTCTGAGGACCATGTCACTAGTTACCGCAATCGTACATAGTTTATTATCATCCTGTTCTACATAATCTATTATTTCAGGAATATTGCTAGTATTTTCCTGGGTGAAAACTTAAGCTAATCTGTTACAGAAATGTCAGCTTTTCTAAGGAAGGTAGAGAAATCATATTTATTTGAGATGATATATTGTTGTCCTGTTGCTGTTTTTCTAACTACATTTATTATTTTCCCATCTCGAGTGAAACACTGATGGATTTTGTTTTCCTGTATAAGTTTTCTCAACCTGAACAGAAGGTTTAGACGTTTTCTCATTAGACACTTGTTGATGTACACTCCATTTTCATTGTAATTGCTGCTTTAATTAGGTCCTTTTTTTTTATCAGCAGTTAGGGTAGGCAGTTAGGGTAAGATATAAACAGCTATTGGAGGATAGATGGGCTAATGAGAGCATAGGCAATGGGGTCAAAGAGGAATGGGGTAGGTTTAAAAATGTAGTGTTAGAGTGTTCAGCAGAAGTTTGTGGTTACAGGAAAGTGGGTGCAGGAGGGAAGAGGAGCGATTGGTGGAATGATGATGTAAAGAGAGTAGTAAGGGAGAAAAAGTTACCATATGAGAAGTTTTTACAAAGTAGAAGTGATGCAAGGAGGGAAGAGTATATGGAGAAAAAGAGAGAGGTTAAGAGAGTGGTGAAGCAATGTAAAAAGAGAGCAAATGAGAGAGTGGGTGAGCTGTTATCAACAAATTTTGTTGAAAATAAGAAAAAGTTTTGGAGTGAGATTAACAAGTTAAGGAAGCCTAGAGAACAAATGGATTTGTCAGTTAAAAATAGGAGAGGAGAGTTATTAAATGGAGAGTTAGAGGTATTGGGAAGATGGAGGGAATATTTTGAGGAATTGTTAAATGTTGATGAAGATAGGGAAGCTGTGATTTCGTGTATAGGGCAAGGAGGAATAACATCTTGTAGGAGTGAGGAAGAGCCAGTTGTGAGTGTGGGGGAAGTTCGTGAGGCAGTAGGTAAAATGAAAGGGGGTAAGGCAGCCGGGATTGATGGGATAAAGATAGAAATGTTAAAAGCAGGTGGGGATATAGTTTTGGAGTGGTTGGTGCAATTATTTAATAAATGTATGGAAGAGGGTAAGGTACCTAGGGATTGGCAGAGAGCATGCATAGTTCCTTTGTATAAAGGCAAAGGGGATAAAAGAGAGTGCAAAAATTATAGGGGGATAAGTCTGTTGAGTGTACCTGGTAAAGTGTATGGTAGAGTTATAATTGAAAGAATTAAGAGTAAGACGGAGAATAGGATAGCAGATGAACAAGGAGGCTTTAGGAAAGGTAGGGGGTGTGTGGACCAGGTGTTTACAGTGAAACATATAAGTGAACAGTATTTAGATAAGGCTAAAGAGGTCTTTGTGGCATTTATGGATTTGGAAAAGGCGTATGACAGGGTGGATAGGGGGGCAATGTGGCAGATGTTGCAAGTGTATGGTGTAGGAGGTAGGTTACTGAAAGCAGTGAAGAGTTTTTACGAGGATAGTGAGGCTCAAGTTAGAGTATGTAGAAAAGAGGGAAATTTTTTCCCAGTAAAAGTAGGCCTTAGACAAGGATGTGTGATGTCACCGTGGTTGTTTAATATATTTATAGATGGGGTTGTAAGAGAAGTAAATGCGAGGGTCTTGGCAAGAGGCGTGGAGTTAAAAGATAAAGAATCACACACAGGGTGGGAGTTGTCACAGCTGCTCTTTGCTGATGACACTGTGCTCTTGGGAGATTCTGAAGAGAAGCTGCAGAGATTGGTGGATGAATTTGGTAGGGTGTGCAAAAGAAGAAAATTAAAGGTGAATACAGGAAAGAGTAAGGTTATGAGGATAACAAAAAGATTAGGTGATGAAAGATTGAATATCAGATTGGAGGGAGAGAGTATGGAGGAGGTGAACGTATTCAGATATTTGGGAGTGGACGTGTCAGCGGATGGGTCTATGAAAGATGAGGTGAATCATAGAATTGATGAGGGAAAAAGAGTGAGTGGTGCACTTAGGAGTCTGTGGAGACAGAGAACTTTGTCCTTGGAGGCAAAGAGGGGAATGTATGAGAGTATAGTTTTACCAACGCTCTTATATGGGTGTGAAGCATGGGTGATGAATGTTGCAGCGAGGAGAAGGCTGGAGGCAGTGGAGATGTCATGTCTGAGGGCAATGTGTGGTGTGAATATAATGCAGAGAATTCGTAGTTTGGAAGTTAGGAGGAGGTGCGGGATTACCAAAACTGTTGTCCAGAGGGCTGAGGAAGGGTTGTTGAGGTGGTTCGGACATGTAGAGAGAATGGAGCGAAACAGAATAACTTCAAGAGTGTATCAGTCTGTAGTGGAAGGAAGGCGGGGTAGGGGTCGGCCTAGGAAGGGTTGGAGGGAGGGGGTAAAGGAGGTTTTGTGTGCGAGGGGCTTGGACTTCCAAGAGGCATGCGTGAGCATGTTTGATAGGAGTGAATGGAGACAAATGGTTTTTAATACTTGACGTGCTGTTGGAGTGTGAGCAAAGTAACATTTATGAAGGGATTCAGGGAAACCGGCAGGCCGGACTTGAGTCCTGGAGATGGGAAGTACAGTGCCTGCACTCTGAAGGAGGGGTGTTAATGTTGCAGTTTAAAAACTGTAGTGTAAAGCACCCTTCTGGCAAGACAGTGATGGAGTGAATGATGGTGAAAGTTTTTCTTTTTCGGGCCACCCTGCCTTGGTGGGAATCGGCCAGTGTGATAATAAAAAATAAAATATGAATGAATTCTGATTATAACACTGTGTTTACTACCTTGTTTTCCTAGCAAACACATTTCTTTGATTTCATTGTTTTGCACGATAACTTGTACGTGGTCATGTATTATCCTGATAGCAGTTTCTCTGCACTGTGCTTGGGTTATGTCACTAGGAATGTGTGGGCTGTTTATTTTAACTGCATCAGACAACTTATCTTGTTCAGTTTTGTCATCTTGGAAATCAAGGTATTCATTCAGTCGAGTGTGCATGTTCTGATTCCAGTCCTTGATTGCTTCTTCAGTCTTCATATTTAGGGTTGTTGTTTGCTCAGTGTGACTGGCTATAGCTGTTTTCTGAGTATTTTCTGTGTCAGCACTTCCCGATGTAATCTTCTCTTACGAGGTTTTGGATCTTGTTCTCGAGTATGGTTACCTTGGATTCATATTGTGCAAGTGTTGCTTTAACCCTTTGACTGTTTACGCCGTATATATATGTCTTACGCACAACTGTTTCTGACGTATTTATACGCATAAATTCTAGCGGCTTCAAATCAAGCAGGAGAAAGCTGGTAGGCCCACATGTGAGAGAATGGGTCGCCATGGTCAGTGTGCACCATATAAAAAAATCGGGGAGCCAGTGGTGCATTGTGGGAATGCCATTTCAGTTGTCCTTTTTCAGCATGCTTAGCAGTAAGAAATATGTGACTCCCCAGCAAATCTGGGACTCTTCTCTTCCCAAGTGATGCTCTAATGCAGATAGAAGTGTCAGTGAAGATCAATTTCATGATTTGGAGGAGTTTGAGACCAAAAGCAATGGAGGAGGAGGAGGAGGAGGAAGAGGAGAAGAAGAAAGAGAAGAAGAAGGAGAAGGAGAAGAAGGAGAAGGAGAAGAAGAAGGAAAAGAAGGAGAAGAAGGAGAAGGAGAAGAAGGAGAAGGAGGAGGAGAAGGAGGAGAAGAAGGAGAAGAAGGAGGAGGAGGAGGAGAAGGAGAAGAAGGAGAAGGAGAAGAAGGAGAAGAAGGAGAAGAAGAAGAAGAAGAAGAAGAAGAAGGAGAAGAAGGAGAAGAAGGAGAAGGAGAAGAAGGAGGAGAAGGAGGAGGAGGAGAAGGAGAAGAAGGAGAAGGAGAAGAAGGAGAAGGAGAAGAAGGAGAAGGAGAAGGAGAAGAAGGAGAAGAAGGAGAAGGAGAAGAAGGAGAAGGAGGAGAAGTAGGAGAAGAAGAAGAAGAAGAAGAAGAAGAAGAAGAGAAGAAGGAAGGAGAAGGAGGAGGAGGAAGGAGAAGAAGGAGAAGGAGGAGAAGGAAGGAAGAAGAAGAAGGAGAAGAAGAAGAAGAAGAGAAGAAGAAGAGGAAGAAGAAGTAGAAGGAAGAAGAAGAAGAGAGGAGAAGAAGGAAGAAGGAGAAGAAGAAGAGGAGAGAAGAAGGAGAGAGAAGAGAAGAAGAGAAGAAGAAGGAGGAGAAGAGAAGAAGAAGAAGAAGAAAGAGAAGAAGGAAGAGAGAAGAGGAGGAGAAGAGGAGGAGGAGGAGAAGAAGAGGAGGAGGAGAAGAAGAGAAGAAGAAGAAGAGAAGAAGAAGAGGAGAAGAAGAAGAAGAAGAAGAGAAGAAGAAGGAGAAGGAGAAGAGAAGAGAGAGAGAGAAGGAGAAGAAGAGAAGGAGGAGGAAGAGGGAGAAGAGAGAGGAGAGAGAGAAGAAGAAGGAGAAGAAGGAGGAGAAGAGGAGAAGAGGAGAGAAGAAGGAGAGAAGAAGAGAAGAAGGAGAGAGAAGAGAAGAAGAGAGAAGGAGGAAGAGAGAGAAGAGAAGGAGAAGGAAGAAGGAGAAGAAGGAGAAGAGAAGAAGAGGAGAGAAGAGAGAAGGAGAAAGAGGAGGAGAAGGAGGAGAGGAGGAGAAGGAGGAGGAGAAGAAGGAGAAGGAGAAGGAGGAAGAAAAGGAAGGAGGAGGAAGAGGAGGAAGAGCAGGAAGAAGGAGAAGAAAGAGAAGGAGGAGAAGAAGCAGATGAAGAAGAAGAAGAAGAAGAAGAAGAAGGAAGAAGAAGAAGAAGAAGGAAGAAGGAGAAGAAGGAGAAGGAAGAAGTGAGAAGGAGATGAGGAAGAAGAAGGAGAAGGAAGAAGAAGAAGAAGGAGAAGAAGAAGGAAGAGGGAAGGAGAAGATGAGAAGGAGAAGAAGAAGAAGGAGAAGAAGGAAGAAGAAGAAGAAGAAGAAGAAGGAGAAGGAAGGAAGAAGAAGGAGGAAGAAGGAGAAGAAGAAGAAGGAGAAGGAAGAAGAGGAAGGAGGAAGAAGGAGGAGGAGAAGAAGGAGAAGAAGAAGGAGAAGGAAGAAGAAGAAGGAGGAAGAAGAAGGAGGAAGGAAGGAGAAGGAGAAGGAAGGAGGAGAAGAAGGAGGAAGGAGAATAGGTTGAAGGAGAAGAAGAAGGAGAAGGAGAAGGAAGGAAGGAGGAAGAAGAGAAGGAGAAGGAGAAGAAGAAGGGAGAAGAAGAAGGAAGAAGGAAGAAGGAGGAAGAAGGAAGGAAGGAGGAGAAGGAGAAGGAGGAAGAAGGAGGAAGAAGGAAGGAAGGAAGGAGGAAGAAGGAGGAAGAAGGAGTTAATGAAGGAAGAAGGAAGAAGTGGAAGAAGGAGAAGGAGAAGAAGAAGAAGAAGGAAGAAGAAGGAAGGAGAAGGAGAGAAGAGAAGGAGTAAGAAGGAGAAGGAAGGAAGAAGAGAAGGAGGAAGGAGGAAGAGGAGAATGGAGAAGGAGGAGAAGGAGAGGGAAGGAGGAGGTATGATAATGAAGGAGGAGGAGGAGGAGGAGGAGGAGGAGGAGAAGAAGGAGAAGGAGGAGGAGGAAGAAGGAGGAGGAGGAGAAGGAGGA
>NC_091305.1:35587349-35614849 GCF_038502225.1 Cherax quadricarinatus
TTCGGTGACTGTACATTGGTATATACAGTGGACCCCCGCATAGCGACCTTAATCTGTGCAAGAGGGCTGGTTGTTATGCGAAATGTTCGGTATGCGAATGAATTTTCCCCATAAGAAATAATGGAAATCAAATTAATCCATGCAAGACACCCTAAAGTATGAAAAAAAAAATTTTTACCACATGAAATGTTAATTTTAATACACACAAACTGAAAAAGGCATGCACAATTACATGACACTTACTTTTATTGAAGATCTGGTGATGATTGATGGGATGGGAGGAGGGGAGAGAGAGTGTTAGTATTTAGAAGGGGAATCCCCTTCCATTAAGACTTGAGGTGTCAAGTCCTTTTCTGGGGTTACTTCCCTTCTTCTTTTAATGCCACTAGGACCAGCTTCAGAGTCACTGGACTTCTTTCGCACAACATATCTGTCCATAGTGGCCTGTACCTCTCGTTCCTTTATGACATCCCTAAAGTGTTTCACAACATTGTCAGTGTACAGGTTGCCAACACGGCTTGCAATAGCTGTGTGAGGGTGATTTTCATCCATGAAGGTTTGCACTTCAAGCCACTTTGCACAGATTTCCTTAATCTTTGTAGTAGGCAACTTCTTCAATTTCTCTCTCCCCTCCTCTGAACCAGTTTCCTCAGGTCTGGCCTCTTGCTCTTGAAGTTGATCTATCAGCTCATCAGTGGTTAGTTCTTCATTGTCCTCCTCCACCAACTCTTCCACATCATCCCCACTAACCTCCAACCCTAAGGACTTTCCCAATGCCACAATGGATTCCTCAACTGGCATAATCCTCTCAGGGTTAGCCTCAAACCCTTCAAAATCCCTTTTGTCTACACATTCTGGCCACAGTTTCTTCCAAGCAGAGTTCAAGGTCTTCTTAGTCACTCCCTCCCAAGCCTTACCTATAAGGTTTACACAATTGAGGATATTAAAGTGATCTCTCCAAAAGTCTCTTAGAATCAGTTGAGTTTCTGAGGTCACTACAAAGCACCTTTCAAACAGAGCTTTTGTGTACAGTTTTTTGAAGTTTGCAATAACCTGCTGGTCCATGGGCTGCAGGAGAGGAGTGGTATTAGGAGGCAAAAACTTCACCTTAATGAATTTCATGTCCCCATAAAGTCGCTCTGCCACATCTGTAGGATGACCAGGGGCATTGTCTAACACCAGGAGGCACTTAAGTTCTAATTTCTTTTCAGTTAGGTAATCTTTCACATTGGGGGCAAATGCATGGTGTAACCAGTCATAGAAAAAGTCCCTAGTGACCCATGCCTTACTGTTTGCCCTCCACAGCACACACAAATTCTCCTTGAGGACATTCTTTTGCCTGAACGGTCTGGGAGTTTCAGAGTGATACACTAATAAAGGCTTCACTTTGCAATCACCAGTAGCATTGGAACACATCAACAAAGTAAGCCTGTCTTTCATAGGCTTATGTCCTGGGAGTGCCTTTTCCTCCTGAGTAATGTAGGTCCTGCTTGGCATTTTCTTCCAAAACAGGCCTGTTTCATCACAATTAAACACTTGTTCAGGTTTCAGTCCTTCAGTTTCTATGTACTCCTTGAATTCCTGCACATATTTTTCAGCTGCTTTGTGGTCCGAACTGGCAGCCTCACCATGCCTTATCACACTATGTATGCCACTACGCTTCTTAAATCTCTCAAACCAACCTTTGCTGGCCTTGAATTCACTCACATCATCACTAGTTGCAGGCATTTTTTTAATTAAATCCTCATGCAACTTCCTAGCCTTTTCGCTTATGATCGCTTGAGAGACGCTATCTCCCGCTAGCTGTTTTTCATTTATCCACACCAATAAGAGTCTCTCAACATCTTCCATCACTTGCGATCTCTGTTTCGAAAACACAGTTAAACCTTTGGCAAGAACAGCTTCCTTGATTGCCTTTCTGTTGCCCACAATAGTAGAGAGGGTTGATTTGGGTTTCTTGTACAACCTGACCAGGTCGGCAACACGCACTCCACTTTCATACTTATCAATGATCTCTTTCTTCATCTCTATTGGAATTCTCACCCTTATTGCTGTAGGGTTGGAACTAGAAGCTTTCTTGGGGCCCATGGTCACTTATTTTCCAGATAAAGCACCGAAAACACTGTAATAATACGAAATATTCCGATTGTATGCTTGGATGTTGCCGCGGAGGCTGGCTGGTAAACAATGCCACCGGCGGAACATATGAGGCTGGCTCAGGCCGCACATTGGACGTGTCTCGGTCGAAGGGCGGTGTGCGGGTTTTTAAGCGGTATGCGAGGCAAAATTTTAGCGATCAAAGCGTCCGGTATGCAGATTGTACAGTATGCGATGCGTACGGTATGCGGGGGTCCACTGTATATTATAGAACAATAGTAATGAAAATTTTTTTGTATTGTTTATTTTTGTAAACAAGTTTTGTAAACAATATATTGATAATTATGTTTGTTTGCTTATTGTGTTGTATACAACGAGTGTATATATGTACATTGCACCTTATTTTGGTCTCATAGGCCACATAAGTTATGTGAAAAAATAAAATAGTGAAAAAAATAAAAAACCTTCAAATACAAGTAAACTAAAGTTTACTGGGTGAGCGGCAGTCGCCGCTGTTGCCATACGCGGCTCATTTTCTGCAAACTTCACAGCTCTATATTTCGGTAAGTACTGATGGCAACAATTTTTTTTTTTTTGGACTAAAACACTCAGAAAAATAATCTTTATTTTCATAAGAAAAAAATAATTTTTTTTTTCGTATATTTTGCGACATAGAATGACAGTTTCAGAAAGGGGCCTGCGACAGTCAAAGGGTTAATATCTTTGTTTTTGTTTTCTAGGGCAACATTGTATTCCCTAATAGTGTCAGGAATAATCATACCTGGGTGTTCGTGAGCGAATCCTTTGAAGGGAGTGGAGTTGGAGGGGGAGTCAGCCACGTTTGTTGTTGTTGTTGTTTCCTGGGCAGTGGTGACTGGGGTTGATGATACACCTGTGCCCTGCTGGGTCAACATGTTGAGTTGTAGAGTCCTTGGCATTATTCTTTTGTTACTGCTGTTCTTTCTTCTGTAAGTTCCTTTCATAATATCACTAAAGTAGATGCTGTGAAGCTATGGAGGAGAAGGCTTTATTTCCCTGAGCTTGGGTTAAGTGTTCGTCAGGCAGTAGAGGCAGTGCTTGGGTTTGCAGGGCTGTCTTTCTTGGATCATCTATTTTCTCAAGGTTTGGGTTGCATTCTCAGTATTCTTGGGTCATTTTGTGGTCTACATGGGTTCATTCAGTTGTACCTTCAATTAGGCCATCACAAGCTTTGATGAGTGATGGTTTCTTCAAGAATAAGAGCTGGTAGGATGCCACTGCTGCTTCACCGCTGCTACCGCTACCGCTACTTCCAGAATTGTATCTTTTTACTTAGGGCATAGGTTATAGGACATTCTGGCAGTGCGGCAAACAGTGTTTGCCGCACTGTTTGCTCCAGCTGGCACTCAATTGAACTGGTGTTCCCACAGGGTGTTAAGTAATCCCAGATTTTGTTTTAATACTGTGCACACCGAGGGTTAAGACCCATTCTATGCTGACCAGGCATCTTAGGCTAATCATGCCAAATTTGGAGACAGGAAAAATAAAACCTAGATCTATGTTTGGAGGACTA
The DNA here is from genome assembly GCF_038502225.1 of Cherax quadricarinatus. NCBI lineage: Eukaryota > Metazoa > Arthropoda > Malacostraca > Decapoda > Parastacidae > Cherax > Cherax quadricarinatus. The sequence goes on from NC_091305.1 coordinate 35,590,999, forward strand.
ATGGTAAGAACATAAATCTACGTTTGGACAGTTAAGGGGTTAATCTATGACAACAGTTGGTCTCACAATAGATCCATACATTTCTCTGCTCATCTTTCCTATTTGTTTCATCTTGTTCTTGTGTATGATGTCATCAATGTCACATCACATTTGTCATTCCATCAAAATGCCATGATGTCATTGGCATGAAATACCTGCATTGAACTTTGGCATATGTTTTCATACTCCATGAATTATAGAATTTATTTCTGTCATGTTCCATTGGAAATGCTCACTATTTACAAGTCATTTACAAGTTATCAGTTTATAATGTATGGTTCCATCACCCAAGATTCATAATAACTTAGTAGTATCTTCCACTGTTTTCTTTCTTGTGTACATAATCAGATTTAATACCAGTGGGGATTTGGCACAAAATTTGCATCTTCCTGCCAATCCCAGATGGTCTGGTAGTGGTTGCTGGTTTTCTTTGACTAGCTGTAGTAGTGGTGGTATTGTGTAGTGGTGGTGGTGTTGTGTAGTAGTGGTGATGTTGCTAATAGTGGTTAAGTTGTGGGTGTATGGGACATGGCTCCCTCCCAGGGCTGGCACTGGCATCACATGCTGACTGCCCCATTCAAAGCAGGAGAAATATCAGAGCTGGAACAAACAGAGATTGTTTACTGCTCAAATTGAGCCAGTAAAGCACCTAAATTCCTGGGAACACCTTCAAGTCTTGAACATGTACTCATTGGAAAAGAGGAGAGAGAGTTACATGATAACATATACAGTGGACCCCAAGTTTCGTGATTAATCCATTCCAGAGAGCCTGCTGAAAGTTGAAATTCACAAATGGCAAAACATTTTTCCCCATAAGAAATAATAGAAATCCAATTAATCCATTTCAGACACCCAAATATATTAAATATTTTTTTTTTTCAAATTAAATAAAGATTTACATACAGAAAATAATGAGAAATCAAGTACATACATATATATAATAATAACATTACACTTACCTTTATTGAAGACTTCTGGGTGGAGGGCAGATGGGAGGAGGGGAGAGGATGAAGGTACACTATTGTTTAGAAGGGGAATCCCCTTCCATAAAGACTTCAGGTACCAAGTCCTTTTCTGGGGTTACTTACCTTCTTTGTTTTTTCATGGCACTAGGACCAGCTTGAGAGTCACTGGACCCCTGTTGCACAAAATATCTGTCTAGAGAGCTCTGTTTCTGGCATTTCTTTAAAACATCCCTAAAATGGGACACAACATTGTCATTGTACATATTGCCAACACAGCCTGCAACAGCTTTGTCAGGGTGAAGTTCATCCATAAATGTTTGCACCTTTGTCCACATTGCACAAGTGTCTTTAATCTTTGAAGAAGGCACCTTCCTCCATCTCTCTTCCTCCTCCTCTGAAGCAATTTCCTGAGCTGTGGACTGGTGCTGCTACAGGTGAAGGTCTTGCAGCTCTGTAGTGGTTAGCTCTTCATTGTGGTCCTCCACCAACTCTTTCACATCCTCGAAACTCATATCCAACCTCATGGAATTCCCCAATGCCACAATACTTTCCACAGCTGGAATAGGCTCCTCAAGGTTAGCCCCAAATGCTTTAAAATCCCTCTCTTGCACACATTGTGGCCACAATTTTCTCCAAGCAGAGTTCAAAGTCCTGGAAGTCACTCTCTCCCAAGCCTTACCTATAAGATTTATGCAATTGAGGATACTGAAGTGATCTTTCAAGAATTCTCTTAGGGTAATTTCAGTGTCTGAGGTCACTTCAAAGCACTTTTGAAACACTGCTTTGGTGTACAGTTTTTTGAAGTTTGAAATGACCTGCTGCCATGGGCTGGAGGAGAGGAGTGGTATTAGGAGACAAAAACTTCACTTTGATAAATCTCAACTCCCCCGCAATTTGCTCTTGCAAGTCTGGAGGATGAGCAGGAGCATTGTCCATTACCAGGAGGCACTTGAGTGACAATTTATTTTCCAGGAGGTACTTTTTCACAGTGGGACTAAACATGTTATAGAGCCAGTCAAGAAAAATGTCCCTAGTGACCCATGCCTTACTGTTTGTTCTCCACATCACACACAATTTAGTCTTGTCGACATTGTTTTTCTTGAACACTCTGGGAGTTTCAGAGTGATACACGAGTAAAGGCTTCACTTTGCAATCCCCACTAGCATTACTACAAAACTTTAGAGTTAACCTGTCTTTCATAGGCTTGTGTCCTGGGAGTGCCTTTTCCTCCTGAGTAATGTAGGTCCTGTTTAGCATTTTATTCCAAAACAGGCCTGTTTTGTCACAATTGAACACTTGTTGGGGTTTTAATTTTTCAGTGTGTATGTACTCCTTAAAGTTCTGCACATATTTTTCAGCCGCTTTTTTATCAGAACTGGCAGCCTTACCATGCCTTGTCACACTGTGTATACCACTACGATTCTTAAATCTTTCAAACCAACCTTTGCTGGCCTTAAATTCATCAACAGCAGCACAATTTGGAGGCATGTTTTTAATGAGATCTGCATGCAACTGCCTTGTCATTTCACATATTATTGACTGAGAAACACTTTCTCCTGATAATTGTTTCTCGTTTATCCACACCAACAACAGTCTCTCCACATCTTCGAGTACAGTGGACCCCCGGTTAACGATATTTTTTCACTCCAGAAGTATGTTCAGGTGCCAGTACTGACCGAATTTTGTTCCCATAAGAAATATTGTGAAGTAGATTAGTCCATTTCAGACCCCCAAACATACACGTACAAACGCACTTACATAAATACACTTACATAATTGGTCATATTCGGAGGTAATCGTTATGCGGGGGTCCACTGTATTTGTGATCTCTGTTTTGTAAACATACTTGCACCTTTTGCAACAATAGCTTCCTTAATTGCCTTTTCGTTGGCCAAGATAGTAGTGATAGTTGAATGGGGTTTGTTATATAACCTTTCCAACTCCGAGATTCGCACTCCACTCTTGTACTTTGCGATTACAGTGGACCCCCGGTTCGCGATACTAATCCGTTCCTGAGAGCTCATCGTAAACCAAAAATATCGGAAAGCGAATCAATTTTCTCCATAAGAAATAATGGAAATCAAATTAATCCGTGCAAGACACCCAAAAGTATAAAAAAAAAAACTTTTACCACATGAAATGTTAAGTTTAATGCAATAGAATAGTAATTACAATAACAACAATAACAATAAATAACAATAAATAACGAAAGAATAATTGACACTTACCTTTAATGAAGATCTGGTGATGATTGATGGGATGGGAGGAGGGGAGTGTGTGGATGGTGTTAGCATTTAGAAGGGGAATCCCCCTCCATTAGGACTTGAGGTAGCAAGTCCTTTTCCTGGGTTACTTCCCTTCTTCTTTTAATGCCACTAGGACCAGGTTGAGAGTCACTGGACCTCTGTCGCACAACTTAACTGGCAGCCTCACCATGCCTAATCACCCTATGTATACCACTACGATTCTTAAATCTTTCAAACCAACCTTTGCTGGCCTTAAATTCACTCACATCACCACTAGTTGCAGGCAATTTTTTTACCAAATCATCATGCAACTGCCTAGCCTTTTCACAAATGATTGCTTGAGAGATGCTATCTCCTGCTAATTGTTTTTCATTTACCCACACCAATAACAGTCTCTCAACATTTTCTAACACTTGCGGTCGCTGTTTCGTAATCACAGTTGCACCTTTTGCAAGAACAGCTTCCTTGATTACCGTTTTCTTGCTCACTATAGTAGAGATGGTTGATTGGGGTTTACTATACAACCTGACCAGCTCCGACACACACACTCCACTTTTGTACTTTGCAATTATCTCTTTCTTCATTTCAACAGTCATTAGGACCCTTGGTCTCGAAGGGTTGGCACTGGGAGCTTTCTTGGGGCCCATGGGGACTTATTTTGCAAAAACAGGCACCAAAAAGAGTGATAATATGGATAATATGGAATGTACCGAATGTATCCTTAGATGCGCGCACACTGGCTGGCTTGTAAACACTTGCACACACTGGGCAGTTCAGGCCACACATGGACACGTCTCGTATGAACCACATCACATACCGGGTTTTGTATCAGGAAGGGAGGCAAATTTTCTGCGATATAATGCATCGGTTACCGGATTTATCAGATACCGATGGCATCGCGAACCGGGGGTCCACTGTATCTCTTTCTTTAATTCAATAGTACACCTCACCCTTTTTACTACAGGGTTGGCACTAGAAGCTTTCTTGGAGCCCATGGTGGCTTATTTAGCAGTTACAAACACTAAAAACACTGGAATAATAAAAAAATATATTGCATGTATGTGTGGAATCGTCCTCACTGGCTTAGTTAACAATGACACACTGGCTGTACACGGAGTGAGTGGCCGGGCCCTCTCAGACTACACGGACACGTTCGGGATGAAAGCCCTTAGCCGAGTTATTTGGCATTAGCCGAGCCAATATTTTTACACCATAGTGAGCCGTCAGCCAATTTTGGCGCTAACCGATGAAGCCTTTACCCGAGGGTCCACTGTACATATAATGAAAATGGGAAAGATGAAAATGAATACAGTAGGGCCCCGTTTTTCAACGTTTTGCCTTACGGCGTTCTGCTGATACAGCAATTTCAAATTGTGATTAGAACTTTCTATACGGCAAGTGGTCTTTCAAATACGGTGCGGGCCACCCGGTTTGTTTACATTCTCCATGAGTACATCTGTCTATTATGTAATTGTAATCACTCTTGGGCACATTACATGTCTAATTTTATGTCAATATAGACATTGTCATTAATCCATCTATGATATTTTCTTCAAAATTATGTAAGAAACACATTACATAGCATATAAACATGCTGCTTATATGCTATGAGGTGTGGTTGCCAGGTGAAGGGAACACATTACGTAATACTAATAATAATCACTTTTGGGCACATTAAAAGTCTTATTTTACGTTAATATAGATATTTTCTTTAACCCATCTATTATATTTTCTTCAAAATTATATAAGAAACATATTATATAACATATAAACAAATATAAAAGTTTGAGTTTGGGATATTGGCAGTTTGGAGGGATATATTGTGTATTTTTATACGTATATACAGTTGGGCCCCGCTTTACGGCATTTTGCTTTACGGTGTTTTGCTTTACGGCATTCCGCTAATACGGTCATTTCAAATTATGACCAAGACTCGCTATACGGCTCCCCCACCTGACTTTCTAATATGGTCATCTCGCCCCACCCGGTTTGTTTACATTCTCTGTGAGATCCGTAAGCACTAAGTCTCTCCATTATGTCTGGAAACTCCAAAATTTTAAATGTTTTTAAAAGTTATTTCATATTTTATATATACTCTGATAATTGTACTTGTCTATACCTGTACTTAAATAAACTTACATACTGTGCTGGCATGCAGGTACACATTAAAATCAGTAAGTGTGTTTTATGTCTCCAGACGTCATATTAGTAATGATAATAATAATCACTGAGTCTCATTTAAATGTCGTATATTACGTTAATATACACATTTTCATTAATCCATCTATGATATTTGTTCAAAATTATATAATAAACACGATGCATAACATATAAATATGATAAATATACCCCACAATAGAATAAATAAACATAAATATGAGATGTGATAGCAGATGACTTGCACAAGTGATGCCATATTAGAAATAATAATAATAATCATCATTGAGTCTCATTAAATGTCGTATATTACGTTAATATACACATTTTCATTAATCCATCTATGATATTTTTTCAAAATTATATAATAAACATGATACATACCATATAAAGATGATAAATACACCCCACAATAGAATAAATAAACATAAATATGAGATGTGGTAGCCAGATAACTTGTACAAGTGCCGCCAAGAATAACATTTTCTCTAATCTAACATAAGAGAAAATGTGTTACTGGGGGTAACTGTAGAAAATTATTCCTTTCTTATGTTTACCTGGAGTTTACCTGGAGTGTGTTCCGGGGGTCAACGCCCCTGCGGCCCGGTCTGTGACCAGGCCTCCTGGTGGATCAGAGCCTGATCAACCAGGCTGTTACTGCTGGCTGCACGCAAACCAACGTACGAGCCATAGCCCGGCTGGTCAGGAACCGACTTTAGGTGCTTGTCCAGTGCCAGCTTGAAGACTGCCAGGGGTCTGTTGGTAATCCCCCTTATGTATGCTGGGAGGCAGTTGAACAGTCTCGGGCCCCTGACACTTATTGTATGGTCTCTTAACGTGCTAGTGACACCCCTGCTTTTCATTGGGGGGATGTTGCATCGTCTGCCAAGTCTTTTGCTATCGCAGTGAGTGATTTTCGTGTGCAAGTTCGGTACTAGTCCCTCTAGGATTTTCCAGGTGTATATAATCATGTATCTCTCCCGCCTGCGTTCCAGGGAATACAGGTTTAGGAACCTCAAGCGCTCCCGGTAATTGAGGTGTTTTATCTCCGTTATGCGCGCCATGAAGGTTCTCTGTACATTTTCTAGGTCAGCAATTTCACCTGCCTTGAAAGGTGCTGTTAGTGTGCAGCATTATTCCAGCCTAGATAGAACAAGTGACCTGAAGAGTGTCATCATGGGCTTGGCCTCCCTAGTTTTGAAGGTTCTCATTATCCACCCTGTCATTTTTCTAGCAGATGCGATTGATACAATGTTATGGTCCTTGAAGGTGAGATCCTCCGACATGATCACTCCCAGGTCTTTGACGTTGGTGTTTCGCTCTATTTTGTGGCCAGAATTTTTGTACTCTGATGAAGATTTAATTTCCTCATGTTTACCATATCTGAGTAATTGAAATTTCTCATCGTTGAACTTCATATTGTTTTCTGCAGCCCACTGAAAGATTTGGTTGATGTCCGCCTGGAGCCTTGCAGTGTCTGCAATGGAAGACACTGTCATGCAGATTCGGGTGTCATCTGCAAAGGAAGACACGGTGCTGTGGCTGACATCCTTGTCTATGATTTAAGGCATTCAGGCTTAATTCAAGGAATTTTTTTTTTATATTTTATTGAAAATACACTTCATTACAACAATGAACCCTGTAACCAAGGGTGAAAAACAATTAAATCATAAAACATACAATGTTGCACCATACCGGCATACAGTTTACCTATAACCCATTACATGTGACAGACAAAAGCTAACAGATACACACTAGGGATACATATGACTGAACATACGTTATAGAAGAATCACCTACACCAAAAATACAATACATTAATATACACATCCCTGACCATATTATGAACTTTGCCTCTGAACAGCACTTACTAAACATGTACCTATATGGCTAGGCTCACAAAGAAAAGGTACAGTATATATGGTACTAACCAGTAACTTGGCCTGACACTACATCAGGTTATAAATTTAACTAGAGCAATTTAATAAGTACATACATGATGCATGCATCTGTTAAAACCAATAAAAGAACATACTACCGTATAGTGACTTATACCGGCCTTTCCCACTTCCCTAAACAGATTACAACTCGTGCCTAATAAATTGATTATTTCCCCTCCTATACACTATGCCAAACGACACAACGGCTACATCATACATTCCCAAATACACCTAAAACATAGGTATGTTATACCACAAGAATACAAATGCATACCCAATCATACAATTATAAACCCGTCATGTATCCAAGCCCTCACCTTGCATATCACTTAATTTTTTCCCTCTCAACATGATCTCAATCATGTTACTCCCTCCCACCCCCCTCCCTGCTATACCCACCCCTCTGGACATCCCCACATTGTTCCATAAGTCAGGATCACAAGATGTGTTTGACTTTCCATAATATTATTAACATAACCTTAAGTACCATGATATCATACCTGAATTAGTTTACAATGGGAGTCAAATCCTATCTTTTTTGCTGTCCCATGCAGCGTTATACGCTACTACAAAGGTTTTCTTCAGAAGGCATTAATTAACAAATATGAATTAACACAAAGAACACCTGAACTCAGTACTCCCTTGCACATCCCAATTACACACAATCCTTCTCACGTGCACCTAACACTCACCCACACACATGCACGCCAAACCAACATCTTTCGTTTGGCAAGCCCGTTTGGTACACCCTTCCTTTTATCGAACGCGTTACACAACAATCTAAACTCGCTTCCCCCCCTCTCACAACTCTAGCAACTCCCCAACGGTGATTGACCTGTAACCCTCAGTGAAATCTCCCTCCCATCTTCTTCCATAAATTTCCCGATTCCTATTCATTGTCCTACAAAAACACCTCGCTAAAACTCGTTTCCTCGTCTCCCCATTATCCACCCCTCTCATTCCCCACGATATGTACACGAAATCCACCATTATATAAGCGACACCCTGTGCTACATTCTCCCCCACCTCCCCTATATCAAGACTTAGTGCTCTCAACACCGACACCCCAGTCCCTCCTATCCTCCTGACCACTTTTCCCAGCCATTCCCTCACACTCCCCAAATAATCGCAAAAGTATACCACGTGATAGGCTGTCTCCAACTCCCCATATAATCCACACCAACCCTCCTCTATGACACGTCTATTTCTGAGGACTGATCCAGTAGGCCGAATCCCATGTAAAAATTTAAACATGATCTCACGCACCCTGGGCCCTAGCTTTAGTTTACCAAACAGACTCCATATAGCACCCCATACATACATCGGGAACAGCCGCTCAATTGGGGCCATCTCCTCTACCCTCAATATTCGATATAAATCCCTCACCTTTAATTTCTCTGGCCTGCACTCCCACAAAAGTATCCTCAACAAAATTTCTCACTCCCTCCATTCCCCACACCTCCATACATTCCCCTCAAAATGTCATGCAACCTTTTCATGTGTGGCCCCCTCTGTCCCCCTAGTCTTTTCCACTCCCACCTGATGAAAATGCATTTCACCCTCCTTCCCAGGTCCAACAAACCTAAACCTCCCTTCTTCACCGGCAAAGTCACCACCTCCCTCTTCATCCATTCACATCCTGAGCCCCATAAGAACCTAAAAACACCTCTAAGAATACGAGTAATCTCAGCCCTCATCAATGGAAAAACTGCTGCTACATACCATGCCTTACTGTACAGCAATACATTAATAACAATCGCCCGTTGCAATAATGTCAAGTGATAAAGCCGTAACATCCCCAACCGATGTTCCACGCGTTCCACCATTCTTGACGAATTCGCCTCCCTAGTATGGTCGCCCCATACAAAATGCCTCATATTAATAACTGCCCTTCCCACCTTCTCACCACGTCACAGTCCCAATCAACTCTGTCTCTCCACATCCCCAGCCCCATGATCTTTGTTTTCTCTACATTTACCGTCATACCTGTCGCCCCTCCAAACATGCAAACCACCCCTCCCAGCTTACTCAATCTTGTTCCCTTCCGGACTAGGAGTGTCGTGTCATCTACGTAACCTACCACATGATGCCTAATCAAGCCCTCCCTCGACCCCTCCCTCCCACACACTTTGGTTTCTACCAACCTATAAAATGGATCTTGCACACATGCAAATAATAACTGTGATAGCGGGCAACCCTGCCTCAAGCCCCTATCCATGTTCACCACACTTCCCACACGTCCATTGATCTGAATTCTCGCTTTTGCCCCCTTGTACAACGTTTCAACCCACCCCACAATCTCATCCCCAAAACCTTGTTTGCTAAGGATCTGTCTTAAACCCTCCCTTTCCACCTGATCATAAGCACCCTGCCAATCAATCGCCACCATACCCCCTCCTTCCTGCATTCCCTCAAAATTCTCAACAAACCCCTTTAGGATTTCGTGCCCCATTACCATCGACCGTCCTGGCAAACCTAGTTGACCTTTTGATACTACTCTTCCCACTACACATTTTAACCTATTCCCCAAAATCTTCGCGAACAATTTGTAGTCCGCACACATGAGAGTAATCGCCCTGTAATCCTTGAGTGTACTCTGCACTTTACCCTTAGGCACAAGCACAACGACCCCTGTACTTTGCTTCTCGCCCAATACTCCCCCCTCTTTCATTCTATTGAACAGCGATACTAAAAATCCCCTTAACTGATCCCAATTTTTTAAGTAAAATTCACTTGGCAGTCCATCAATACCTGGTGCTTTGCCCCTGTGCATGTCTACAAGCGCCCTCCATACCTCCCCTTCTTCAATATCACCACCCAAAGCTTCCCTGTCCTTTCTCCCCAGAGCTACGGGCTCTACAGCACACACCCCATCAAGATCCTCCCTATTTACCCCTTTACTTTTCCAATATTACCCATACCACTCATCTGCAAACATACTCATCCCCTCCATTGTTTCTAACACCTGCCCCTCCCTAAAACCTTTCACCTCAGAGTTCGCTTCCAAATCCGCTATCGTGGTCGCTGTCCTCCTCTGCTGTATGTATGTAAGTTTATTCAGGTATATACAAATACAGTTACATAGATTATCATACATAACAGCATATGTGTAGAGAACCTAGGATAACCCAAAAAAGTCAGACAGAGTGACTTATTTCCATTGCCTTCACTCAGAGCGTCATTTCTTCTCAAAATGATGTTACATGAGAATGGGAGTGTTCTTCTTTATTTATTCTACAGTATCAATGTAGAGACAACTTGTACACAATGTAACTTGTACACAAACCAGACATGTACACTTTGTTTGTTTACAAAACTTACCATCACCTGGTTTGTTTACATAACTCTGCGCCTGTCCTCTCTCATGTGCTCATTCTTTCTCTCTCATTTATTCGTTTTATCTCATTTACTTACTCCTGACCCTACATTAAGACTACAAATATTTTAAGGTAAGTAATGAGTGAACTGTATATACATTTTATTGCTCTGGGATGCTTAAATATCATAGAATATATGTGTGGGTGGGTTGGCCTGGTATGGTAGCCAGGCTGACTATCATACATACCACTCTTGATTTTTTACAATAAATACTACTCATCTCACCCTAGATTAAGACTACAAATATTTTAAGGTAAATAATGAGTAAACTGTATATGCATTTTATCGCTCTGGGATGCTTAAATGTAATAGAATATTATGTGTAGGTGGGGTTGGCCTGGTATGGTAGCCTGGCTGACTACCATACATACCACACTTGATTTCTTACAATAAATACTACTTGTCTCACCCTAGATTAAGACTATAAATATTTTAAGGTAAGTAATGAGTGCACTATGTGTGTATTGTACTTTTTTATTGCTTTTTGATGCCTAGTTCTTTTGCTAACTTAATATATGTTAGTGTAAACTTGTTATCTAGTATTTGTATGCATTTATAAGTGGAAAAAGAGGGTTTTCCACTTTACGGCAATTTCCGCTTTATGGCGGTAGCCTGGAACCTAACCTGCCGTATAAGTGGGGCCCTACTGTACTTCTAAACTGTTGTATTATGGGCACCTCTGCAAAAACAGTGATAATGTGTGAGTGAGGTGAAAGTGTTGAATGATGATGAAAGTGTTTTCTTTTTGGGGATTTTCTTTCTTTTTGGGTCACCCTGCCTTGATGGGAGATGGCCCACTTGTTGAAAAAAAAAAAAAGTTATATTTTACAAAGCTGCATCTCGGCGTAACACCCCTAGCCCCAAGACAGTAGATCACACCAGGAATAATGACACCAGGTTCTTGTGAATAATTAGCCTTATCTGGAAACTAGAATGACTTTTCTATCTGTTGGCTAAAAAGAGGCTAGTTGAGAGCAGTTCTTCTTGATATCTTGTCAGCTTATCATTAACCCTTTGAGGGTCGACAGGCCCTCTCCGAGACTCGTTCTCAGGGTCGGCCAAATTAAAAAAAAAAAAATTTCTTATGACAAGATAGAGAATCTTTTCCCGATCATAATGACACCAAAAGCAGGAAATTTGATGGAAAACTTATGGAATTATGCTCTCGCGAAGTTAGCGGTCTCGGCGATGTTTACGCATCAGAGATTTTGCTCACTTTGAGCCCCATTTTTGGCCAATTCCACTGTACAGTGGAACCCCACATACCGTTGGCCTTACATAACGTTAAATCCGCATACCGCTACATTTTATCGCTAAGATTTTGCCTCGCATACCGCTAAAAAACCCGCTCAACGCTGTTCGTCTGAGACGCGTCTATGTGCGGCCTGAGTCACCCTCACATGTTCCGCCGGTGGCATTGTTTACCAGCCAGCCTCCGCGGTAACATCCAAGCATACAATCGGAACATTTCGTATTATTACAGTGTTTTTGGTAATTTTATCTGCAAAATAAGTGTCCATGGGCCCCAAGAAAGCTTCTAGTGCCAACCCTACAGCAATAAGGGTGAGAATTACTATAGAGATGAAGAAAAAGATCATTGATAAGTATGAAAGTGGAGTGCGTGTCTCCGTACAGCTGCTGCTGCTGCTGTACCACCGTCAGCTGCTGCTGCTGCTGCTGCACTGTCAGCTGCTGCTGCTGCTGTAGCACTGTCAGCTGCTGCTGTACCACCGTCAGCTGCTGCTGTACCACCGTCAGCTGCTGCTGCTGCTGTAGCACTGTCAGCTGCTGCTGCTGCTGCTGTAGCACTGTCAGCTGCTGCTGCTGCTGCTGTAGCACTGTCAGCTGCTGCTGCTGCTGCTGCTGTAGCACCATCAGCTGCTGCTGTACTTCTGTCAGCTGCTGCTGCTGCTGCTGTAGTACCATCTGCTGCTGCTGTAGCACTGTCAGCTGCTGCTGCTGTTGTACCACCGTCAGCTGCTGCTGCTGTTGCTGTAGTACCATCTGCTGCTGCTGTAGCATCGTCTGCAGCTGCTGTAGCATCGTCTGCTGCTGCTGTAGCACTGTCAGCTGCTGCTGCTGCTGTACCACCGTCAGCTGCTGCTGCTGCTGTAGTACCGTCTGCTGCTGCTGTAGCATCGTCTGCTGCTGCTGTAGCACTGTCAGCTGCTGCTGCTGCTGTACCACCATCAGTTGCTGCTGCTGCTGTAGTACCGTCTGCTGCTGCTGTAGCACTGTCAGCTGCTGCTGCAGCACCGTTGTTGGTGTGGCTTATTGAGAATACCAAGAAACAATTAACCCCAGAGGATTAGCCACCCAGGATAACCCACCCAGGATAACCCAAAAAAGTCAGTGTCATCAAAGACTGTCTAACTTATTTCCATTGGGGTCCTTAATCTTGTCTCCCAGGATGCAACCCACACCAGTCGACTAACACCCAGGTGAACAGGGAAAAATGCCTGGAACTAGTGCTCATATTGGTGAATTTAAAGCCAGCAAAGGTTGGTTTTAGAGATTTAAGAATCGTAGTGGCATACACTGTGTGATAAGGCCTGTTCTGGAAGAAAATGCCAAACAGGACCTACAGTACTCAGGAGGAAAAGGCACTCCCAGGACACAGTGTCTCATCAGTCATTGCTGCATCTTCAATAAAGTTAAGTGTCATTTATTCTTCATTTAGTAGAGTAGTACATGCACAACATATATTGTGCATGTACTACTCTACTATTGTGCATGTATCCTTCTCTTTGTGTGTAGGAAAATGTATATTTCATGTGGTAAATTTTTTTTTTCATACTTTTGGGTGTCTTGCACGGATTAATTTGATTTCCATTATTTCTTATGGGGAAAATTCATTCGCATAACGATAATTTCGCATAACAATGAGCTCTCATGCATGGATTAATATCGTTATGCGGGGGTCCACTGTACTAGTTGACGAAAAACATGAATATTTCGCTAGAACTCCATTTTTTCTATCGAATGAGTGCAAGAAACCACCCATTTACCAATTTCAGCTATCCAGTACAGTGGTCAGAATTTAGCAATTTTGCCAATTTCACACAAATTTCAAAAGATGCCAATTTCCGAATAGGGTCCAGAATAAACAAGAAAGACATTACTGGCACTAAAATTACATTTCCTCTGTTCATTAGTCATGTCTCAAGGCCCCTCTTACATTCTTTTGCTTTCCATCTTGAATTTTTATTCTCACAAAAAAAAGAAGATTTACTGTTATGCAGACTACTGCATTAGTGTAAAAAAGTGGTATAAATAATATTGGCGCACTTGCAAAAGAATATTAGACTCACCAGTTGACGTGTATTGGATGCTTGGTATGGTTTGTTTATACTTTTAAACTTTGGTAAAAATCGAACATTTCTGCTACTTTGAGCTCAATTTCAAGGTACTTTTCATTGTAAAACCAGTCAAAATCATCTCAATTTCTGTAATATGTCTTCCATTCTATAAAATGAGACCAAGAAAACTAGAATACAACAATAAATACCATACGAAAATACAGTGCAAAGTCGCTGTTTTATTCCAAAAAAATGGTCAGTTTTTTTTTTCTCATTATGCACTGTGTGCTGCAGGGATTTTTTTATACTGTGCACACTGACCACATAGACCCATTCTTTCATATGTAGGCCTACCAGTTTTCTCCCACTAGATTTGAGGGCGCTAGAATTTAGGCGTACTAGTACATCAAAAACCCTGTGTCGTAAGCCGTACTAGTACGGCCGAAACCCTCAAAGGGTTAATATGTCTATAGTCAGGGAAGAGGGAGAGCAGGCATGTAGACAGTCAAGTCTCTCGATCATATCCCAGCTTTTATACCAAGTTACTATAATCACATAAAGTAACTGCAAGATAAAAAAATTACATATTAGAAATACAACAGATATTTGAATAGTTGTTTAAATTTTTAAAGTAATTCTTTAGACAGAATTGTCTCAGTAGAATTGTCAGTTTATTCAACTTTATTAGGGATGCGAAAGAGAGTTGGCAAGAACCTTACTTGGGACTATTATATGATAAATATTGAATGAATAGGGCTGGATTCTGAAAGCCCGCCTCAGAATATGGGCATTCTTTGATTTCATTGTATTTATGACTGTTCCCAAGTACACATCAAAATACTCTAAAGAAACTGCAAGGGCTAATGCCTCTTATTTCAACAGTTGAATAATTTCTTTGGTGGGGCTTTAATTTAGAGGAAAAATAGAAAATGGGATGCAAAACTTCAGTATCTGATGAATTTTGTAGTAAGACTGCCCCTATAGCATAGCAGCTGGCATCAATATGTAAGATAAAGGGTTTATGAAAATTGGGACTCTGTAATACAGGAGAGGACGTAAGGAATCGTTTTAATTTTTCAAAAGCTTCATTACATTCGAAGGTCCATTTAAAGTTTACTCTAGGGCTAGTTAATTCAGTTAAAGGAGCGGCTAATTGTGCAAAGTTGGGACAAAATCTTCTGTAATAGCTAATCATACCCAGAAATCTTTGTACTCCTTTTCTATCACTTGGAATAGGGAATTCAGTAATGGCTTTTACTTTAAGGTTAAAGGGGACCACTTTCCCTTGTCCTATTTTAAAACCTAAATACTTAATAGTGGCTTGTCCAAAAGCACACTTTGCCAAATTCACTGTGAAATTATAGCTCTCTAGGGATTTGAATAAAGCCTCTATTCGAATAAAGTGTTCCTCCCAGGAGTCACTGAACACCACCAAATCTTCACAAACACTCCGTTTTCTTTGATAATAACACCTCAGAAGGGAAAGCATGGGAAGATGTTTTCACAGCGGGAGCGGGAATACCTGCCACGACTTGTCACATAATGACATACGTATTTTAGTCATTCTAAAGTATATACATATCAGATTTCTATATTATTTATATTGTGATACACCTACCATCTGACTTACGACCTGCTCAACATACGTCCACTTGACTTATGACCGTGCATATGGCAGCTGGGCTGGGCCGGCTGATGCACACCGCTGTACAATATTTGACAATACTCGTGGCGGTGGCAATGCGTCATGTAGGCAGCATCAGTTTGAGTAACCCTGCCCTATCAGCAGCATCATACTGTATTAACTGTACTAACTAGACAGTAAATTTCACCATGGCCCCTAAGATGAAGTCTGAATCTTGCACTGGAGATTGTGGCAAGAAAGACTCTTACTCTCCAACTCTCTATTTGTTTTCACTGTTGCACATAAACCTGTCTGTATCTGTCTGCCTGTATATCTGTGTCTGTATCTCTGTGTGTCTGTTTATCTCTCTGTTTACCTGTGTCTGTCTTTCTGTCTACCTGTGTGTCTGTCTTAATGTCTACCTGTGTCTCTATGTGTGTGTCTGTCTACCTGTGTGTCTGTCTTTCTGTCTACTTGTGTGTCTGTCTACCTGTGTGTGTGTCTGTCTTTCTGTCTACTTGTGTGTCTATGTCTACCTGTGTGTGTCTGTCTACCTGTGTGTCTGTCTTTCTGTCTACTTGTGTGTCTGTCTTTCTGTCTACCTGTGTGTCTGTCTTTCTGTCTACCTGTGTGTCTGTCTTTATGTCTACCTGTGTGTGTCTGTCTACCTGTGTGTCTGCCTTTCTGTCTACCTGTGTGTCTGTCTTTCTGTCTACCTGTGTGTCTGTATAACTTCACTACATGTACCTGAGAGAGAGAGAGAGAGAGAGAGAGAGAGCCACATTCAGTCAGCCAACCAACCACCCGGCCACCTACCGGGCCACCCACCAGGCCACCCACCCGGCCAGCCAGCCGGATACGTATTACACATTCCAGAGTTGTTTCTCTTTACTTAGGGTATAGGTTACACTACATTCTGGCAGGATGACACTAGGAACAAACACTTCATTGAACCACTCGACGAAAATTTCCCTCGTGACCCATGCCTTACTATTAGATTTCCAAAACACACACAATTTACTCTTCATAACATTGTTTTTCCTGAACACTCTGGGATTTTCAGAATGGTACACTAGTAACGGCTTCACTCTGAAATCCCCACTAGCATTAGCACATAACATGAGCGTCAGCCTGTCTTTCATAGGCTTGTGTCCTGGCAGTGCCTTTTCCTCCTGAGTAATGTAGGTCCTCCTTGGCATTTTCTTCCAAAAGAGGCCTGTTTTGTCACAATTGAACACTTGTTCAGGTTTCAGTCCTTCAGCCTCTATATACTACTTGAATTCATGCACATATTTTTCAGCCACTTTGTGGTCCGAACTGGCAGCCTTACCATGCCTTACCACACTGTGTATGCCACTACGGTTCTCAAATCTCTCAAACCAACCTTTGCTGGCCTTAAATTCACTCGCATCACCACTAGTTGCAGGCAATTTCTTTACCAGATCATCGTGCAACTGCCTAGCCTTTTCACAAATAATCGACGTCATAAGACTATCTCCTGCTAATTGTTTCTCGTTTATCCACACCAATAATAACTTCTCAACCTCTTCGAGTACTGGTGATCTCATTTTTGTCAGCATATTTACCCCCTTTGCAACAACAGCATCCTTGGTTTCCTTTTTCTTGCCCGTGATGGAAGCTCTGGTTGTATGGGGTTTGTTATACATCCTGGCCAGTTCAGCCCTACGTACGCCACTTTCATGTTGTTCAATGATGTTTTCCTTAAATTCAATCGTATTTCTCACCTTCTTTACCAAAGGCTTGGCACTAGGAGCTTTCTTTGGAGCCGTGGTAGCTTATTTAGTAGTTGCAAGCACTAAAGTGAATGGAATATTATGAAAATTTTGTATGAGCAAGTTAGGGGACCGTCGCTCACAGGTAAACAATGCCACACTGGCTGGGAAGGGAGGCCGGGGTGGCTCAGAGCGTGAGTACGTGTCCCAGACGAATGACTATTCGCAAGTCAATTTTCAGTTAGCGAGCCAATGTTTTGAGAAAAATATCGTTACGATTTCTGAAAATTACGAATGTTGAGCCCTACGATTATTGAGGGACCACTGTATTTTATTCATTTTAGAGTATATATCAGGTTTCTATGTTATTTATGTTGTTTATTATGTCATATTAGATGAAGTGAGATAGATAAATAAGCCGTAGAGTTGATATTAGCGAAATTATGACGTACAGAATTCCACTGGAGCGGATTACATAATTGCATTTCAATTAATTTAAATGAGCAAAATTGACTCTGCAAACGAGCAAATCCAGTTGCGAGCAAGGTCATGGAACGGATTAAACTTGCAAGTAGAGGTTCCACTGTAATAATTATACTAATACACTGTAGACAGCTTCAAAAGGCCGTCACTAGATGAGTGTTTACCACAAAAAGGGAGCGGTTGTGGCTGCCTCCACCTGTTACATAATGACATATTTTATTCATTATAGAGTATATATCATGTTTCTATGTTATTTATATTGTTTGTTACGTCATATTAGATGAACTGTGATAGATTAATAAGCCGTATAGATGATTATTTTTTTTTTATTATCACACTGGCCGATTCCCACCAAGGCAGGGTGGCCCGAAAAAGAAAAACTTTCACCATCATTCACTCCATCACTGTCTTGCCAGAAGGGTGCTTTACACTACAGTTTTTAAACTGCAACATTAACACCCCTCCTTCAGAGTGCAGGCACTGTACTTCCCATCTCCAGGACTCAAGTCCGGCCTGCCGGTTTCCCTGAACCCCTTCATAAATGTTACTTTGCTCACACTCCAACAGCACGTCAAACTCTCGTCCACCGCCGACACCACCCACACCACTGCATGAATGACATATTTTATTCATTCTAGAATGTAACTGATACAATTTGTTTTGTTTAATAACTGAACATAACTGATATGGTATGTCCTGCGAGCTGCTTCTCTCTCAACCATTTATAAAATAGACAATAACTTTAACCCTTTCAGGGTCGAGAGGCCCTTTCCTAAACTTGTTCTCAGGGTCAAAAATTTTTTGGAAAAAAAATTATTTTTCTTATGAAATGATAGAGAATCTCTTCCCGAAATTTGATGGAAAGCTTATGGAATTATGCTCTCGCAAAGTTAGCGGTCTCGATGATGTTTACGCATTGGCGATTTCGACCACTTTGAGCCCTATTTTCGGCCAATTCCAGTGTACTAGTCGACAAAAATCATAACTATTTCGCTAGAACTCCATTTTTTCTATTGAATGAGTACAAGAAACTACCCATTTACCAATTTCAACTATCCAATAAAGTAGTCAGAAATTGGCAATTTTGCCAATTGCACACAAATTTCAAAAGATGCCAATTTCCAAATAGGGTCCAGAATAAACAAGACAGACATTCCTTGCACTAAAATAACATTTCCTCTGTTCATTAGTCACGTCTCCAGGCCCCTCTTACATTTCTTTTGCTTGCCACTGTGAATTTTTATTTTCTCAAATAATAAAAGATTTACTGTTATGCAGACTAATGCATTAGTGTAGAAATGGTATAAATAATATCAACTCACTTGTGAAAGAATACAGTGGACCCCAGCATACCGTTGGCCTTACATAACGTTAAATCCGCATACCGATACATTTTATTGCTAAGATTTTGCCTAGCATACCGCTAAAAAACCCGCTCAACGCTGTTTGTCCGAGACGCGTCTAATGTGCGGCCTGAGCCAGCCTCACATGTTCCGCTGGTGGCATTGTTTACAAGCCAGCCTCCGCGGTAACATCCAAGCATACAATCGTAACATTTCGTATTATTACAGTGTTTTTGGTGATTTTTATCTGCAAAATAAGTGACCATGGGCCCCAAGAAAGCTTCTAGTGCCAACCCTGTGGTAAAAAGGGTGAGAAATATTATCGAAATACTGTGGTACCATGGTCAACTGCTGATGCTGCTGCTGTAGCACCGTCAGCTGCTGCTGCTGCTGTAGCACCGTCAGCTGCTGCGCTGTACCACCATCAGCTGCTGCTGCTGTTGTACCACCGTCAGCTGCTGCTGCTGCTGCTGCTGTAGTACCGTCTGCTGCTGCTGCTGCTGTAGTACTGTCTGCTGTTGCTGTAGCATTGTCTGCTGCTGCTGTAGCATCGTCTGCTGCTGCTGTAGCACTGTCAGCTGCTGCTGCTGCTGCACTGTCAGCTGCTGCTGCTGCTGTAGCACTGTCAGCTGCTGCTGCTGCTGTAGCACCGTCAGCTGCTGCTGCTGCTGTACCACTGTCAGCTGCTGCTGCTGCTGCTGTTGTAGTACCATCTGCTGCTGCTGTAGCATTGTCTGCTGCTGCTGTAGCACTGTCAGCTGCTGCTGCTGCTGTAGCACTGTCAGCTGTTGGTGCTGCTGTAGCACTGTCAGCTGCTGCTGCTGCTGTACCACCATCAGCTGCTGCTGCTGTAGTACCGTCTGCTGCTGCTGTAGCATCGTCTGCTGCTGCTGTAGCACTGTCAGCTGCTGCTGCTGCTGCTGCTGTAGTACCGTCTGCTGCTGCT
This sequence comes from Cherax quadricarinatus, assembly GCF_038502225.1. NCBI lineage: Eukaryota > Metazoa > Arthropoda > Malacostraca > Decapoda > Parastacidae > Cherax > Cherax quadricarinatus. The sequence continues at coordinate 35,611,152 of NC_091305.1, forward strand.
GTAGCATCGTCTGCTGCTGCTGTAGCACTGTCAGCTGCTGCTGCTGCTGCTGCTGCTGCTGCTGTAGCACCGTTGTTGGTGTGGCTTATTGAGAATACCAAGAAACAATTAACCCCAGAGGGTTAGCCACCCAGGATAACCCAAAAAAGTGTGTCATCGACGACTGTCTAACTTATTTCCATTGGGGTCCTTAATCTTGTCTCCCAGGATGCAACCCACACCAGTCCACTAACACCCAGGTGAACAGGGAAAAACGCCTGGAACTAGTGCTCATATTGGTGAATTTAAAGCCAGCTAAGGTTGGTTTGAGAGATTTAAGAATCGTAGTGGCATACACAGTGTGATAAGGCCTGTTCTGGAAGAAAATGCCAAACAGGACCTTCAGTACTCAGGAGGAAAAGGCACTCCCAGGACACAGTGTCTCATCAGTCATTGCTGCATCTTCAATAAAGTTAAGTGTCATTTATTCTTCATTTAGTAGAGTAGTACATGCACAATATATATTGTGCATGTACTACTCTACTATTGTGCATGTATCCTTCTCTTTGCGTGTAGGAAAATGTATATTTCATGTGGTAAATTTTTTTTTTCATACTTTTGGGTGTCTTGCACGGATTAATTTGATTTCCATTATTTCTTATGGGGAAAATTCATTCGCATAATGATAATTTCGCATAACAATGAGCTCTCATGAACGGATTAATATCGTTATGCGGGGGTCCACTGTACTAGACTCACCAGTTGACGTGTATTGGACGCGTGGCATGTTTTGTTTACTTTTGAACTTTGGCAAAAATCGAACATTTCTGCTACTTTGAGCTCAATTTCAAGGTAATTTTCATTGTGAAACCAATCAAAATCATTTCAATTTCTGTAATATGCCTTCCATTCTATAAAATGAGACCAGGAAAACTAGAATACAACCATAAATACCATACGAAAATACAGTGCAAAGTCGCTGTTTTAAACCAAAAACATGGTTATTTTTTTTTTCCTCATTACGCACTGTGTGCTGCAGGATTTTTTTTATACTGCGCACACTGACCACATAGACCCATTCTTTTATATGTAGGCCTACCAGCTTTCTCTCGCTAGATTTGAAGGCGCTAGAATTTATGGATACTAGTACATCAATATTCCTGGTGTGTAAGACGTACTAGTATGTCAGAAACCCTGAAAGGGTTAATAACCCTCTCAGGGTCCAGAGGCCAAATCTCAGTGACAGCCAGGGTCCAAGAATTTTTGAAAAATAAAAAAAATTTCTTACAGAATTTAAGGTAATATTTTTCTATGGGTAATCAAACAACAACAAAAATTCTGATCAGTAATTTCCAAGATACAGAGGTGTGAAGTTAACCCTTAACCCGTAAACGGTCCAAACGTATATATACGTTCACTACCCCAGTGCCCCAAAGATTTTGAAAAATAAAAAAAAAATTTTTTTTTTTTTTTGTAGAAAAAAGGGGCACATTTTTCTAAGTGTTATAGGATAAAAAAAATTTTTAGGGTCAGTACTTACCGAGATATGAGGCCGCGAAGTTGGCACTTGGCGATCACCTGACGGCAACATGGAGCACAGCCGCTTGCAGAAACTCTACATATATACCGTTTTTTTTTCCATTTTTTTTTTTACTTTTCTTGGTTTTCTTGATATGATACTTATGTTTTACAGTAATTCTTTTGATTTCAATGTCAATTGTTGCTTATACACCAATAATATATACAAAATTATTATCATATTGTCACAGACACATATGTACACACTGACAGGTGATTTTGCACACCTGGCTGAATCACACATTATTATCTACAACTGTATACAAGTATTTACATGTCCCACTTATGTTTCTAGAACTCCACGATTGTATGATACTCCGTGAAGCATGGATTCATACAGAGTGCCACCCCACACTGGTGACAAATATATTGTGTGTCCTTTCGCTGTTGGGGTCATTTTGTGGTGGTAGCACACACAACACACTTTTTCTGGGAATGCTTCTTCTTTGGGGTAGGTGGTATTGGCACCAAGTAGTGACAGTTAGGGATGATTCAGTCTGGCACTTCCCCCACTGGCTGTGGTTGGGGGACAGGTTATGGTGTGACAGGTCACTGTTGAGGGGCAGGTACAGGTGTGGTACCATACTTTTTTTGCAATCTGTTTTATGACATTCAAGGAGAATTCTGCAAAACGTTGTTGTTTTCCAGCCTTTATTTCGTACATATTGAATGCATTGAACACTGCACTGCACTGCGCTTGCACTGCACCTTCAATACTGCCTCCACTGAACCTTGGCATATGTTTTCTATTCCTTCTCACTGTTCCACATATATCAGTATTGTTCACACGTAGGAAATCAGCGAGCATTGGGCTTGTATACAGTGTATGGCCCTTGCCAAGGTATGGTTCCATCATTTTTCGAACAACATCACCAGAAATGCCCAACATGCGTCTGGTATCGTCAAGTGTGTTTTTCCCGGTATATACAATCACATCTAATACAAGACCACACTCACAGTCACACATAACAAACAGTTTTATACCAAAGCAATGATGTTTGCTTGGTATATATTGTTTGAATGACAAGCGTCCCTTGAACAAAATCAAGGACTCGTCAGCAACAATATTCTTGAAGGAATAAAAGTAGGCACTGAATTTCTGCTTCATATAGATAACCACTTCCCGGATTTTGTATAGAAGGTCATTCCTGTTGGGCCTATTCCTGTCTGAGAAGCGCAACATTCGTAGCAACAGAATGAATCTGTTGCAGGGAAGGAGGTCACGGAAGACAGGAGTACTGATAAAGTGGTCTGTGGCCCAGTAGTTACGTATATTGTTCTTACAGGTATGTGGCATAAGCATGACAGTGCCAAGGAATAAATACATTTCATCCGCTGTTGTATCTTTCCATCTGTGCAGCCATGACGATTCCCCAACAGGTGTATTGTCCATGATATAATGGTAATAATTGTTCGTCTGGGTCACTATCAAGTTCATTATAGGCTTGTCAGAGTATAACTGGAAAAAGTCTAACTCTGTAGACTCATTCGTTATGGGACATTCTGGCAGAATGCCACTTCCACTCGCATCAAAATCAAAAGGCTCTGACATGAATGTACTTTGTGTCCAGTTCCCCTCTTGATCACATGGTGCAGGGTGGACCTCTGGCATGGGGTGAGGGGGAGCAGGAGGGGGGACAGGAGTGGTGGCAGCACATGGTTGAGGGGGTGCCAGGCGGTCCTTTGTCTGTCCACCCACCGCGCCATGTGGTCCAGGCACCATGCCACCCACCACTTTCCTCCATCCCCGCATATTCACCTTCATTATCACTTTCACTATCAGTGGCATTGGTTTTGGATCGTGACCTGCCACGACCCTTGCCTCTGATTGCACATGGCACACTGCCTGAGCGTAGGTAATGATGCCTAAAAGTATGCTTCACTGGTGAATAATGGTCACTGTCACTAGACGAATCCTCTAATGGCATAAAATCAATCTCATCATCACTTATATCACTTTCACTATCACTACTAAAACCGGGAAAATGATAGTTTCCTCTTGCGTAGTTGCCTATGGGTAACACTCGCCACTCCAGAGGTGCTGGGCCCAGGGTCTTGTGTGGCCACCCCAGAAGTGCTTGGCCCAGGGTCTGGTGTGGCCACACTGGCCACCCCAGAGGTGATGGGCTGAGAGTCATCTG